>NC_056737.1:958269882-958644882 GCF_019279795.1 Protopterus annectens
AGTTTTCCAAGAACATTTACTAATTGTACCTGCAGACAGACAAGTTTACTGCTACTGGCCTGGCCTTTGGATCTCTAGTAAGGTCTGGCTAGAGGGGTCATCATCAGTTAATGATTAACGATGGTTGATTGACGGATCATAGAATCATAAGAGGTTACTAAGCTAATGGCCTTAGAGACCTAGAAGGATGAAATCAGAACTAAAGTTATCAGCAAGCAAATTTGCTGTATCCTCCAGTTCAGCATAGGAAGTTCCATTTATTATTTGTTCAGCACACTGCTGGGTGTTCCCTTTAAGGCTGCTTAGATAACCGAAAAATGTATTATGGTTATCCTTGCCTGGGAGGCTATTTGTGCCTCAAAGCTGGCTTGATTAGTCTGCTGAGTTAGTTGCTGAGACTGATGAGGGAACTTTTTTGTTTTTTGGGCATAGCTTTTCCTATTTTTGGACAGGATTCTCTTTCTTTTGTTGTAAAACCTATTCATACTGGTGGCCCACCAAAGGGACTTGTTTTTGGCGTTTGCCTTAGGTTTTTTCTGTTTGGTACTGCTGCTTCCATGCAGTTATTTATATGCTTATACAGGGTTTACGTAAAAACTTCTGCATAGGACACCATATTTTCTGACTGAGGGGGCATGGAATATATCTGTGCCATCAGTCAATAGGAGATAGTTAGCCTTGGAAAAGTTCTTACAGGTTCTGGGGTTTTCTGGGAATTAAACCTTTATATTTATTTCAAGGATGTGATCTCTCTGTGATCTGATCTGACCAATGAGGACATTACAATGGGGAGAGGGGGTGCAACATTCCCTCATATTTGTAAGTAAACAGCCAGGACATTTGCACCCCTAACAGGTACGCAGACTAGCTGTTCTAAGGTATTTGCATTGACAAAATCCAGGAATCTTTGAGGCTGCATATTAGTAGTTGTGTTTGGTAACGTTTACTTACAATTGCTAATTAATGAGTTACCTGACTTGCTCATGTTGATGGCATGGATTTCCTATTAGATTAACCCCTCCCTGCTGCACAGAGCATGTTAAGAAACTCCCACTATACAAAACTAATTCCATATGTGCTTTGGCATGTATTGTGCAAACATTGATAAAAACAAACCCTCTCTCTATGCACTAACGGTTTTGGGATTCGCAGCTTTATTTGGTGGGTGGTGCTGTTCAAGCAAATAAGCTGCTGTCTGGTCAGGATGGCCAAGTATACATCAGCCTCTCACACTCATTCTCCCTAGCTGACCCATCAAGTGCCTGAACTACTACGAACTGAATCCAGACTGCGTGAGTCGATGTCATGGCCATTTCTGTGCCACAGAGTCAATTTTGTTCTTAAGTGTTGATGTCATTTTTTCATATAGAATTATATCTTCGTATTAGCAAATATCTATTATTTATCAAAGTCTGTTTTTTTTTCCCAAAAATATTATTCTATTGCAATATCAATAATCCAGTATATCAATATTACTTTAATTACAGTGCAGAAGAAAAGTTAAGAGTTTTTAGTTTCCCTAGCAATTCTTTATACACTGCTGTAGCTGCTCAGAAGCCAGTATCTGAAATATTCTAGTAAGTAGGTAGTTTACCGTATGCTTATGGATCAACTCACACTCTTCTCCACATTTAGGAAATTTTCAGTCCAGCTGTGCTACAAAAACATATTAAGTCACATACATCATGTCGAACAGGTTGATTCACAATTGCAAAAATCCACAATTGTCATATCAGAGGATACTTTTCTCCATCACATGTCACATGTCACATAAAGTGCCAAACATTTTCTTACAAGATGGCAATCTTTGTGGTAGTAATCTGCTCACTGGTTTGAGCAGTACCAACATAATGTGGGTCTATATCACATAGTTAAAGTTTTATAACTTCGAACACAGAATGTTCAGACCATTCTGTTCGAAGTTACAAAACTGACTAGTGATAAAAAAAAAAAAAAAAGAAGTGAAAACAAAATAAACTGTTGTAAGCAAGGGGGCAAGCCCCCCTGCACTGCCCCCTCACTACCTGCTACTTAAATATATAAACTACGAGATCGCACCACATTGAAATGAACCATAACCTCCCCTTATAGAGATTTCCATTTAAATGCCCAAACTTATACAAGTTGGAACTTATGGTCTCGACCATATGGAGTTTGAACTTGTACAAGTTCGACTATGTGATAGGAACCCACATAATGTTTTGCAATTCCTGCTTAAGTATACAAAACAGGAGGATATTGTCACATATGCATTCATCCATCAATCCACAACCCTTTTTTCCCATTTTTGCACATGGGGTCAGGGTGTCACTTCAATAGTGACAATCATCTAGACCCAAGGTTTACACTGTCAGGTGGCTGTTCCATATACCTGGCATTAAATAAAGCCATCCTCACTCTTTGTATTTTTTCAGACCTCACTGATACCAGCCAGGCCCTCATTTCCCCATATGCACACTAGGTCTATCACCATGCTTCTAACCCCACTGGACTTGCACCAGTGTTGCTGGGTCCAGTCGTGGATCTTAAGGGCATCCTGTGGCTCAGCTATCTGTGTTTTCTTCAGGTGTTTTTTTTTTAATTCATAGGCCGCTCTGGTGTTTTTTTTTATTTTTTTTATTTCATATGCCCTAACCACTTTTCCCTCCCCCCACCCTCCACACTCACAGTTTGAGTCTGAGGACAACTCCCCTCTTTGGACCATGTGTGCCCTTTAGAGAGTATCACTACTGAGTGCCCTCCCCAAGAATGGGCATGCCCATCCCTCTCTGCTTCTCTTTCAGTCAACTGAGCCAATAACTGAACTTGGTTTGGCTGGATTGTAGCTATGGATTTATCCCTCTACACTACCAGAGTGCCCCTCACTGTATTTTTATCTACTTCCTATAGTTTTTAAATAAGCGATTCAAATTCAGTTCCATCTGCTAATTCCAAAGCCAGTTTCTTCTTCTAATAAGATAAGAAGCTGATATTGAGTTTTGTGAGACTTTCTCAAGGAAACTGATATATCCCTACATGTTTTGTACTTTTGTTTCTGGGATAAGCCATTGTAGAAGTACCTATAGTGTTTCTTTCTCATAGGTCTGCTTACTTTACAAGGGTGTCCATGGATGTCCTTCTTTGTCTAACCTCCTAGATGCCAGCATAGTATCAATAACAAAAAAGTACTCTGATTTAGAGATACCTACACAAATCTTTCTTAGAATGCTGAAATTGCTGTTGTGTCTTTTTAAAGGAATATCTCTCTTTTGTGATATGCTCTCTGAAATCGTCCATGTCTTCCACATATTTAGATTCCTTGAAACCTTACACCTCAGGCTTTCCTAAGGATAGTCCAGAGACATTATTACCTGTCTGTACCCAATTAAATTGCCAGCGCATTTTTTCATAATACCATTAGGTTTCTCCTTATGTAAGCTCAACAACTGTGTGATCCAATGAAATGTTGAAATTTAAGTGGAATTAGGGGAAATGTATACATAATTCCAGAATGGTTGGGTCTAGGAGAATTCCCTTTTCTCAAAGGCACAGTGATCTTGGAGTTAGCTTATATAATAAGTGGGGTGTGGAATGAGAAGCCCCTACATTGGGGGTGCAGAGGAGATTGCTTCTGTTCGCAAAATGCTTTTAATGTGTAACAGCAAGCTTTCAAAGTTTGTTGTTATGTGTAATGAATCATATTCACTTTTTTTCTCAGTGTTGTTGCCTGCACTGTCAAGTTTTGACATTTCAGTTGAGCACCTACACCACTAAGGTCCTTTAATTACCTTATTTGCTTTATTTTATTTTATTTACCACAGATCTTCTCAGCAGCTAGGTGATCTTCATTCTACAAGGAAAGTTAATAATTTTCCTTCCCTGCGGTGTTCAGCTGGGAATACAAGCAAGGCCTTTAATCAACAAGCCTAGTAAACCTGGCATACCTTTCCCCAAAACATAAGTAGTACCCTTTGGACTAGTCTAGATCTTTGACCATTCCACACAAACTTCTAAATACTACATTATTATCCATGGCAAACATTCTACTGTAGGTAGAGAGCAGATTATGTATAATATTTAGGAAAGAAACACCTATTTGACTGCTGATATCTTGCTACATATAGAGACAGCCTTAGTCCTTTCCACTTTTCTATCATCTCACAATCTTCTTTGTATAATCCTTTACAACTGCTCATCACCACCACCATCCCTTATCTGGCTATATGACTTGATGCCAAAGCATTGTATTCAATCAGTTTTCCATTATTGCCCACAGTTTATGTTACCTAGTAGGAATGCTGTCCTGTTTATGGAAATATTGCTTTTTTTTCAGATTGAATCTAGGTGTCCCATCCTTTTTTCCTAATAATTTAAACTGACTGGAGATAGACGTTTCTGGATTTGTTATGCAGGCTACACAACATCTGCATATACTTTGATTTTCATTTCCTTCCTTCAGACGTTTCTGGATTTGTTATGAAGGCTACACTCCATCTGCATATACTTTTATTTTC
This sequence comes from Protopterus annectens, assembly GCF_019279795.1. Taxonomy (NCBI): domain Eukaryota; kingdom Metazoa; phylum Chordata; order Ceratodontiformes; family Protopteridae; genus Protopterus; species Protopterus annectens. The sequence goes on from NC_056737.1 coordinate 958,274,376, forward strand.
ATTTCCTTCTTTCCAGACATTTCTGGATTTGTTATGAAGGCTACACTCCATCTGCATATACTTTGATTTTCATTTCCTTCCTTCAGACGTTTCTGGATTTGTTATGAAGGCTACACTCCATCTGCATATACTTTGATTTTCATTTCCTTCCTTCCAGACATTTCTGGATTTGTTATGCAGGCTACACTCCATCTGCATATACTTTGATTTTCATTTCCTTCCTTCAGATGTTTCTTGATTTGTTATGAAGGCTACACTCCATCTGCATATACTTTGAGTTTCATTTCCTTCCTTCCAGACATTTCTGTATTTGTTATGCAGGCTACATTCCATCTGCATATACTTTGATTTTCATTTCCTTCTTTCAGACGTTTCTGGATTTGTTATGAAGGCTACACTCCATCTGCATATACTTTGATTTTCATTTCCTTCCTTTGATTTTCATTTCCTTCTTTCCAGACGTTTCTGGATTTGTTATGAAGGCTACACTCCATCTGCATATACTTTGATTTTCATTTCCTTCCTTCCAGACGTTTCTGGATTTGTTATGAAGGCTACAGTCCATCTGCATATACTTTGATTTTCATTTCCTTCTTTCCAGACATTTCTGGATTTGTTATGCAGGCTACACTCCATCTGCATATACTTTGATTTTCATTTCCTTCTTTCCAGACATTTCTGGATTTGTTATGAAGGCTACACTCCATCTGCATATACTTTTATTTTCATTTCCTTCCTTCCAGATGTTTCTGGATTTGTTATGAAGGCTACACTTCATCTGCATATACTTTGATTTTCATTTCCTTCTTTCCAGACGTTTCTGGATTTGTTATGAAGGCTACACTCCATCTGCATATACTTTGATTTTCATTTCCTTCTTTCCAGACGTTTCTGGATTTGTTATGAAGGCTACACTCCATCTGCATATACTTTGATTTTCATTTCCTTCCTTCCAGACATTTCTGGATTTGTTATGCAGGCTACACTCCATCTGCATATACTTTGATTTTCATTTCCTTCTTTCCAGACGTTTCTGGATTTGTTATGAAGGCTACACTCCATCTGCATATACTTTGATTTTCATTTCCTTTCTTCCAGACGTTTCTGGATTTGTTAAGCAGGCTACACTTCATCTGCATATACTTTGATTTTCATTTTTTCTTTCCAGACACATATGGATTCTGGACACAGTCATTCGCAGGCCATATAGTTATGTCTGCTTAGTAGGTTAAACCAATGACCCTATACAACACATAGAAAAACAACAAAACACAGTGTATGCTTATCCAGAAAGCTACTTCCCTATAAATCATCCATGCCCAATTACATTCTTAGAGTATAAGCAGTCCATCTACTTTCTTCTGAATGCAGTTATTATCCAGTCCATACATCTCTGTCTTCAAGGTAGGGTAGGTAAGCATTTACCATTTTTAATGATGTTGACTGTTTATGATTAAATATTTTACTTTGCAAATCCTGAAATGAGTCTGCCAGTTGTAATCAATTTCTAGCAATCTAATGTGCATGATGGTTTTAAATGATGCATTGATTTTTGTTCAACAATAAATAACTCCTATAAAATAAAAAGCGATCACTATGTCTACAGCTTCTCCTGCCATAACAGTTTGTTGTTTACACGATTCATATATATTTCAGAGTGATTATGTCTTCGAATTGTATCATTGGTTATTACTCAACAACTTATTCAGTCGTTGTTATGTTTCTTATCAATCATCTCAACTCACACTCATTAGAATTATTAGACTAAGACATGTTTTGCAATGCTTAAGTATCTGTCTACTAAACTGAATACTAATCTATAACTCTGCCATTTATGCACTTGTTATAAAGCGATTACTGTCTTAGCGTTGTTGCATTAGTTAATGTCGACAGCTTAGTCAGTCATTTTTATGATTGCAATTAATTAAATCCACTCAGACTCTTATTAGAATTATTAGATCTAGTCATCTGTTCTTTTGCTGAAGTAAATGGTTGCTTTATTGAATGCTGTTTCATTGATGAACAATTGAGTGCATTTGCAATTTTCTCCCATGCTGATGCCAGGTCAGAGATTATTATATTTAGCAAGGGGATTCATGGGGTTAAGACCCCCAGCACACTGGAAACATGGCAGACTGCTCCTCATAATTGCCAGGGATGCCATTTTAGAATTGTTTATATTACAAGCTTGCTTAAGCATTTCTTTGATAAAATCTTACTTAAAAAGCAAATAATATCTCTTTGCTGAAATATTCAGCAAAGAGCAACTTGTACTCAAGTTTCTCTTACAATCTCAGCCATGTTATACCAGAGTTACCGTAAATGACCTTGGCTATTTGGGCGTTACCAGCAGAGTATGTCTAATTTCAGCACTGACTGCCTCATGGACAGAGAAATCACAAAACAATCAATTTTTTTGAAGAGTAACTTTAAAACAAGAGCCTCCCACATGATTAGTATTGGTGATAAGCAAGCGCTACTTAGTAAGAAACAGACCAGTTCTGTCTTGTGAAGAATATGCACCATAATTAGCCAGTGTATCATGTTTAAATGTAATGGACAACACAGATCAATAGTCAATGTCAGCTACCTAGAACATTGCACATAGTTATCTGTAATGCTGTCCAGTATCATAAACCAGAAGCTCAGAACTCTGCACAACAGCCATTGCACCACATGTGGGTACTTTATCATCACTATGTATTTTACAGGAATGTATATTTTAATCACTATTTTGCTGTCTGTACTGTTAATATTGCTGTAAATATAAGTACACTGCACTTACATGAATTACAAACTTAACCCTTCCTCAGTTTGTGTTCACTGGACCTGAAAATGTGCAATAAGAACTTTTGTGATAAACTAATTTTAAAACTGGAATCCTAGTTTGGATCTAGCCAAGGGCCTAAGGGCATACATACACTCCAACAAGATATATTTTTGAACAGCCTTTAGTTTATTTTGTTTTGTCATGCATTTTCAAAACTAAATTGACATAAGGATTGAGTCAGCAGTAGACTGTGGTACTTTTCGTTTTTTTTTTTTTTTACTTTTATCCATTGTAGTGCAATCATGGAGTCTATGTAAACTAAGGGGTGAAGTGGGGCAAAAGCACCCAACACAGTGTGGAGTCAGGCTTGCCTCACTACAATTATTTTTTCAGTTTTTATGCTTTTTTAAGTTATGTTTCTTGTCACTGCAAAATCAGTGAAGCATGTCTCACAAGTGAATAAAATAGTTGACTATCGGGAAACCTTTATCGAAGACAGCAGATATAACCAGGCTAGTTCACGTTGCTTTCTTCCCTGGCAGTTGCAGGTATTATAAGTAGCAACATCTGTTTTTATCCTACACAGCAGTATAACAGTGGTGCATCTGGTAGTGGATAAATAATGCAGTTAGATTTTAGCATCAGATTCTTAAAAAATGCATGACAGGATAACCCTTCTAACACCTATTATACCATGACCCCCCCAAAACGTGCACGCTAATTGGCCAGCGTGTACATTGTAAATCGAGTTATACTAATGGAAAAAGGTCCGGTCGCCCGGACTTTTTTCCATTAGTATAACTCTACTTTTAAAACACTGTCTGTCTATGCTAAATGGGTTTAACATAGCGAGACAGCTTTAAAATAAGCAACGGAGATCTCCGTTGCTTATTTTAAAGCTGTCTCGCTATGCTAAACCCATTTAACATAGCGAGACAGGTTTTTTAAAAAAGCAACGGAGAAAGCAAGATCTCCGTTGCTTTTTTTACTGTTTTGCTATGTTAAATGAGTTTAACATAGCGAGACAGTTTTAAAATAAGCAACGGACATCTCCGTTGCTTATTTTAAAACTGTCTCGCTGTGTTAAACCCATTTAACATAGCAAAATAAAAAAGCAACAGAGATCTTGCTTTCTCCGTTGCGTTTGCCCACAGCTCTGATGTACTGCGCAGACGGGCAGTACATCAGAACTGCCGTGGATGCCAGACATCTGCGGAAGGGCAGTAAACAGGCATTATACTATGCCATTATTTAAGAAAAGTAATAGTTTCTTTTCTTAAATAATGTCATGGTATAATAGCAATAACCCACTTCTGGGTGTGGGTAATGCTGTATTTACCCACGGTTGGCTTTGTTTGGTCCCTCGGGCTTCGCCCTTGGGACCAAACCACGCCAACCGTGGGTAAATCCAGCATTACCCACACCCAGGCGTTGGTTATTGCTATATTAACACTGTCTTGAGTAAGATAAGTAGCTCTCAGCAGAGAGTAAACTGATGAGTTCTTCACCAATGCACTATTGAGTTTCAAAATAAAGAATAACGGGTCTATGAAGCTTCCAAAATAAACAGACCATCCTGTTTATCAAGGATGTTCTTGCAACAAAAGGGCATGTAAGTAGCAAAATACTCTCATGTACGCACTTCCAATTCCAATTCTTCACCATGCAATACCTGCATATCACCTCCAGTGGTTTATTGGCTGTCATCCAATGTCAGATTGCTTATACCATCTTGCTAGAGAATTACTGATCAAGGGAGTATCTGCTCATATGTTTTTTGCATGGGAAGTGTGCTTTGTATGTGCTACAAATACATAGCATTCCAGAAAAGAGATGGGGCAGATTAAAAAAAAATTACTTACTGGCCACATATGGACCAAATAGTGCAGTTAAAGAAGTACAATGTAGCCTAATGCTATTTAAATATGTATCAGGGGCAACATCTCATGACAGGGTCAGAATAAGCCAATCTGCTGGTTAAAACACAGAAGGTCATGTAATGACTTGAACACTGCTGTAGTGATTATTTGACACCTAGAGCCCAATGTGACATGGACTTGACAATGCACATTCACACCCACTATGATATGTCTCTGTGAGCACAGCTGATATCCCAGCTAATGGCTACACAACAAACTGCCTACCATTTTGCAGAATACAAATGGGAAGGAAACAGGTAGATAGAACAGACACAAAAGGAGAAAATCAAGTAAAACAGCACCCAGAAGGGTAAGGGAGAGGGAAGAGCTGTATAGGTATGGGGGTATACTTTTTCATGAGGCAAGTGCCCGTTTTGTAATATTTGGGAATTTTGCATGTGGAAGGTATAGGCAGGAAACAAGGTATATGAATTTCGGAAAGGTCATAGGTCATTTAAAACAAAATATAATAATCAACAGGGGAGGTGATGACATGCTGACACAAATGGGGAGGGAATACAAAGCGATACAGACTTTCATAGGAAGGGTAACGTGAAGGGAAAGACTGGGCAATGAATCACATTTTCTCAGGAATACTGAGAGGGACAGCAATTTACGTATTTCTAGTTTATTATAAAAGGAAGACATGTTCTAACTCTGCTGTTGCAATGGTACACATGCCACTGGCAAGTGGGGATATTGACTAGATAATTATAATATTTTGTTGTTTGGAAAGAGTTGTTCCACAATTACCTGCCGGGGGGTGGGGTTGAGCACAGGAAGGGTTTTAATGTATCTCTGCAGAAAATAACTATTTTGCTGTGCAGATTACTAAAGTGCAAAACATCCTGTGGGGTAAGGGTGCACAGGCCATAAGAATGTGAGCAGACAGACAAGATAATTGAAAGACTCTTTCCTTTTTTTGTAGGGTGGCAATGATGGATGAGAGAGGAAAGGGGTCAGGTTCAGGCAGCAATAGCATATCAAAGTATTTGCTGTGGGTTTGTGTGAGGTGCATTATAACACCTGGTATATGACTTAGACAGAAATGATTGTGCCAAATTACACAAAGTCTGCATCTGTGGATCATGTCTGGAAAATAGTGGATGAAGTGAGGTGGGGAAGGCACACTAGATAACTGATATGGGGTGGGGATAAATAGGCACAGTGCATGATGTTTGTATGTTACTCAGTTACAATTAAGTGTAGGTTAATAACAAGGGGCATGTCATAACACAGTCTGTCATCATGCTGCCCTACAGGACTTTAATGACAGAGCTGTCCTGTGATAGTTGTGTATTGCAGGCATGGCAAATTAAGGCAGTGGCCACGATATAAATGTTTGACCAATCCAAATGGTACTGCCCTTCACTGACCATAATTGCATGTCCAAATTTACTGGTAAATATGTGGTGCCTTATGACAAGTATCTAGAAAAGTTCTCCCAGGCAGAGACTGATGTGCTGCTACAGTACATCCACATGCATGGATAGTGGATATTGGACACCAACAACAGAAGCTGGATCTTCACTGAATGGGCATGGTGTGATCTGATGTTAGATGTGAATGAATTTTTGGGCAGTACAAGACAGCCAATCAGATCCTCACAGGGTCATTGATATGATTCTGTATACACACCAGAAAGCACATGCCAGTGCTTAAGATAGAGAATTGCCATGGATAGAGGTCCATCAATGCGCATCACTCTCACCAGTATAGAGAAGTTCCTGTTTTTCCTGTCTGGGTAGACAGAAAGCACTTTGATAAGATACATGGCAGAAGCTGGTATATGGAAGCTGAACTGGGTTCATGATCCTGTTCCTCTGGTGGTGATGCACCAGGTTGGTCTTTCCTTGTGTCAGTAATGCACTTTTGTATCATGTCTATACTATGAGTTCAACAATGTTCAGCACTGCCATATCTCCTCTACAGTACAACTGAGATGCAGGTATGCAGGCATGTTATGCATGGCATATTTACTTCCTTTGTATAGTTGTTTATGCCATAGATCTAACACAGGTAAGTGGGATTGTGACATATTAGTAATGTCATACATGTGTGTTTATTTATCTACCTTTACAGGTGCCACAATTATGGGGTCCTCTGTCAATAGACAGGGCATGTCTGATGCCAAAGCTGCATCAGACATTGACAATATTGGTGCCTTAGAGTAGCACAGTCTGAGAGCACAGTGTCACCACTGAGAGTGGACACCAGTGTCCTTCTCTATGCACGGTACACCCTCATCCCCTACCCATGCATCTACAGTGGCAGTGGTTCCTCCACACAATGGTTTAAAGGTTGGGAGCCACAAGCTAGAGGCCATCTGTGCTCACTGCCTAATCTGGATGATCCAGTGGGCCCTAATTAATGGATGTGCAGGTTTGTCATCCATGTACAAGCAGATGCCACCATCACTGCAATGACAATAGGTGTACTGAGCTGCTTACAGAATAACCTAGATGAGGGTATCACCCAGATGATTTCCAAGTTTACGAGGCACATTTGCCCTCACTGCCACCATACAGCAGTCTGCCTGTACTTTCTATGGTCAATGTCATTCTCGTGCCCGCTGCTCATCTGAGTGCCCACCGTGTATGCACTTCACAGGGCAGATAGGTAAAAGTCAAATGCTACCACCTCCATTTGCCTGGCATAGCATGGTATGAATACCAGCACAGACATGAACTATGGAGGTCAGACACATGGCAGTTCCAGACAGTTGCAGTCTTGCCATTTGTCATCATCCTTGCTGGCAGGTATTGGTGGCAGTGCCATTCCTCAAAGGGCTGTACCATTGGCTGGGAATGTTCATAGACTGTATATTTCTCATGCGTGGTCCTACAACACCTGTCACATATAGATAGATGGAGAGATGTATAGATAGATAGATAGATAGATAGATAGATAGATAGATAGATAGATAGATAGGTACATACATACATACATACATGCATATATACAAAAATACAAACATACATACAGTGTAGCCACATCTGCAAGATTTGGGTCCCCTGTAAGCCATTACCTTCCTCATCTTTAGTTCATCCATTGTTAACACTGTTCCTTTTGCTGACACTTGTCACTGCACCCCCACCCCACCTTTACATATGAGAACAACTGTGCCCTATCCTCACTGCTGCATTATCTGGGTAACTGATGTCTGATGGAGAGTATGGACGATCAATGCACTGCAGACCATAGTCTGCGTAAAGTCTTGAATGCATTAGTTTTAGCTTTTTTCATGTGCAGTCTGGCCCATACTTGTGGACCGGATGCTGTCTCTTTGCATGTGATACAGCATATTGTGCCCACCTCTCCCTTGCACAGTCTTATTTTACAGCCAGCTCCTTGAATAGCTCCTCAACCAGCAACTACTGTGCCACTGGCTGCAGTCTGTCTGATCCTCTAATTGCAATTTCCTGTCTGAGTACCACCATGTTCTGCAAAACTGCATGGTCAGGAAATATCTTGTTGTAGATCTCCAGAATATATTGTAGCATGTCTCTGGAGGAATCTTTATCAGTCCAAATAAATGCACAGTGGTGTTGCAGGTCTGTCACAGTGCAGTGTTGTTTTCTATCTCTGCCATGCTCTGGGGGTTGCATGTCAGCATCATTAGCCGTGGGTCCGGGGCATGTAATAATTTACTCTGCATGAATCACTGGTAGTGGTCATAAGGTCATAATGGTGCCAGATGTGGAAAGGTTATAGATTTGTGTGGTGCACAAATACATTGTATATACAGATGTGGAAATGTTATGAATTTCTTGTTTGGTGCACAAATATGTTGTACATAATACCTTGTGTGTTGCACTCTACAAGGAATTTTATTGGAGTGAAAACTTTTAAAGTTGATGCACAGCTGCCCATGTGGACCAGGTAAGGCCCTGGTTGAGATGTAGGTACAAAAATGGCCCCTATAACAATCAGGAAATGGGTTATTTTGTAGAATGCCTGCATACTGTTGATTATCTTCCCATGCATGTTCTAGCAATACATTGTGACACTCTGAGAATGTATGAAAGCCACAGCAACTACTCCTAGCATTGTTGATATCTGTTTTTGTTTTTTATAAATGGGAAAGAAATCAGTGTACAAGAAAGTAGGAAGAGGGAGAAGACCAAACAGAAGAAGGACACAGGGAAAGTAAGAAAGAGAGGGGTGGAGAGGATCAAGGGTATATATTTTTTCCTAAGGAGCAGATGCACAATTTTCTCTTTTATTTAAGATGTGTAGATGATAGATGTAAGTGGAAACAAGGGATGGAAAGAGGGTTCAGAGACAGAAGCAGTGGCACAAAAACATGCATAACACCAACAGGGCTTGTACTAACAAAAGGGGTGGACTAAAAATGAAATCATTGACATACACAGGGAGGCCAATTTGTGTTGGGGTGGACTGGACAACAAACAGAGGAAGGAAGAAAGGAAGGAAAAAATAAAGAAAGGGAACGCCAGGATGGAAGATGCAGTGGTTATTCCAATACTGATACCAAACTGCCTGGGCTGGATCCAGGGGAAAGGACAGCCATCATCATGTCTGATTTCCTTACACGGCCCTGCATGAGCCAAAGGTGATGGCAGTACCAGAGAGGGATGTAGCTCCTGAACCTACATGAACATCATCTCCAGGTGGACAATGGGGGTATCAAGCCTCTGGTTAACAAATGCATCCACAACTTTTGCACTCTCCCACCAGATAACAAATAATGAACCCCCTCTTAATGCCATCAGAGGAAATAATAGCACTCCCCTCCATTGGGAAACTTCCAATGGCACTGTTAATGTTCCCAGAGCCACTAAAGGGGAGTGCAGACCTGGAGGCAGATGGTGTGTTGGTGGGGCAAGGCCGAGGCAGATGCCATGGTGGGAGCTTGTGTCACATTTCTGGTGTAGTTGTGGCAGATGCTGCAGAAATTGTTAACATAAGTGGATGCAAATAAAACAATAAACATCACAAAAATATAACAAAGAATGTTAGTGACAGAAAATATTAACATAAGTGAAGAGATATAAAATGAGGAGCATCACATAAAATGTAAAAAAGAAAGTCTCAAAAAGGAGGAGGGAGATAGAAAACAAGGTAACCTGATCATTGTGAATGATTCACTTGACCACTCAAATTGGTATCTACTGGTGTAGCGCAAAGCTGTCACATATAGTTGTGCCTGCATACATAAACTCAAAGGCTCCTCATTGTATGATGTGCAGGCGGGTGTACAGTGTCACTTTCACATGGACAAGATTTGGTGGGGTGTGGAGGAGGCTACAGCAGTAGCATGAGGAAGTTGTATGTGTTAGGCCATGAAGGTGTAACTCACAATCTCTTAGCGCAACAATTCTGGACAAAGCCAAAAATAATGGGGGGACACAGGTATAGATTTTACAGATTGGTCTTTTAAACCAAGACAGTTGATAGAATAATAAGCTTTGCAGTAGCATGAATTTTCTGAAGGACAAAAATTCTTAAACTCAAATGTCACTGATCATTTAGTTATTTGAATACTCAATGACTTGCCAGAAATCATACATTTTATGAGGAACAGAACAAAAATATGCGACAAAAATCCTGACATTCTGTGAAATTCTGGACAGTTGACATGTATACATGGGAGTTTGGGGATGATGTAGCCCTGTAGACATCCTGTAATGGACTTTGTCATGTGGAACATTGGTACCATATATAAAACCCAACATGCATATGATGGCACTATGCACAGAAAAGCAATCATTGCCAGCACAGACAGTAATCAGTGCCTGGCAAACACCGTAAGATACTTTGCAATGGATGTAGCACAAATAACTGGGTGTGGAGCTCATGTATCAACATCTTGGGCATCCAATGGGATGACAAGGTCATATCTCTCAGATCTCCCTGGTTTTGCAGAATGTCTCTGAGTTTGTCTCCTAGTTTGCTTAGTACCTCATAAATTTTTTTTAATTTAAAATTAATTTAAAATTAAATTTTTATTATTTTTTGGTAAATTCCTGTGGATTATGGATAGTCAGTATCACGCACCAGACTTTCATACTTTATATTATTCTAAAACTGCATGTTGAATAAAATTCTGTTGTTTAATTATCCTTTTACTTAAATTAGAGTAACATTTTTTTAAAAAAAAGTCCCTGCTTTTGGGCTTTTGTCCCCCATTATTTTTGTCTTTGTCCAGAATCTTTGAGCAAAGAAGTTGAGAAGAATATACTTGACCTCTTCTTATTGACTCAACAGGTCAGTAGGTCAGGATGACACCTCCTCATGTGGCTTGAGTAGTGCTGGCACTGCCCAGCAGTATGGCTTATGTCAATGCTATCAGTCACTGCACTGGCAAGGCATCTACTTTATACCTGGGACCCTCATAAGAGTCCTCAGTGTGGTACTTCCAGTGGTCCCTATACAGCAAGGAAAGAAGGATCTTGCATACTTTAAGGTACTACCTGGGACCCCTGCCACCATCAGTATCTTTGGAAGCCATGGGTATTCACTAGGTTGCAATCCAGGTGAAATATAGTAGCCATCTTGCACCCATGTATGTTGCTGCTGTCTGTATATGTCATGCATCTTCAGGCAACTTATTTGCATGACCAGCCATGATGGCACCATAGCACATCGTGGAAATACATGGCATGACAGTATGCTGTTAGAGCTTGAATGCTGGCGTGGTAATAGTGTGCAATCACTGTGCCTACATTGCTCTTCAGCAACTCTGCAGGCCTCATTACTCCAATGTGTTTCCTCACATCCCCACCTGGGTTACTAACCCCGCCATGCCTACTTAGTGTCCTTCAAAGATACTCTTACAAGTTCTTGAAGCTGACCAAAATTAATAGCACAGCATAAGTGAAATGTATGATGAGTTAAATGTGATTCAGAAACATTCATTCAAATGAAGATCTTCAGCATAAGGACTGTGCTAAGCATGCGCAGTAAAGCAGCTGCACCTACTGTTGCTATCATCATGCTATGGAAAAGTGCTACAAAGCAAATAGTAGAGCTGGTGTTAATCCTACATGCACTGCTTACTGCAAGAAAATTACTTTTTCAAAAAGAGGTAAGTGAATGATGAATAGTACTTATTTCAGTTTTGCTGAACTACTACAAATTTAGTAGAGTGTTTTCTTACTGACAACCGTGACAGTGTGATAGAGCAGCATACAGGACAGCAACTGTGCAACTGTGAGCGTGAATGTATACAGGGTTGGGTGTACTGCTATAGCAGGAAATGTGACATGATGTAATGTGGCAGTTTCACATATATACAGTTTTGAGCATAACTGTTGCCAGGCTATATTTTGTCATGTGCTCTTCCTGAATCTAGTGCTCCCATCAACAATAACTTCAGGAAAAAAAGCTCATCCAATCTAAAACAGTATCAAACTGCTTGCTACAAACATAACATGCAGTTTTCTATAATAAAGTGCCACACATAAATTGCTTCATCCATAAATTCAAATACAGCATCAGCATTCATTTCTGCAAGTCAGGGTCAGCCTTTGGTCAACTGGTGCCCTAGGCAAAAGGGCTCCACAGTGCCCTCCCCCACACCACTCAGTGCCCCTTTCTGGTCTATCTGCATCATCCAGAGTACTGGAAAAGTGCCCCATTACAGTGGCATACTAGGCGGCCGCCTAGTTGCCCTATGCTTAAGGACAGCTATGCTGCAAGTATTGCAGTTTCACACCATTGGCATCTGCTGATCATACCTGGGGCACCAGCCTCCTTTGGTCCTCCCCAGCTATGCCTCTGGTTTTGAGTTTTGTGTTTTCCTATATTTTGTATAGTCACAAGATAACATAGTCTACATTGTAGGACAGAAACTTTGTATTCCACCCAATGAATGTCAATAAGTGTATGAGATGTTCTTTTGGTAGATAAGTAAACCCACAGCTGTTATAGTACCAATTTAGTATTCATTATGGAAGAAACATCTCTGCCAAGCATGTAGTGCACTGTACCAATCGTACAATTGCTACTTATCATGATGATGGGCGTATTGACACAGTAGGTCTGTGTGTAATAATGTTGGTTGTATTTGTTGAGTGCACCCAACTCACACACTCCATAAGTGTGCATGGTGCCCTTGAATATGACAGTTTTCCAGGGTGGTACTATTTCACTGCTGTGTCCATATACCCTGTATAATCCCCCCTCCACTGGCTGCAGATGGGGGGTGTCTGCAGTAGTTCCATATGACTGGGGATGTTGAGATTATAGTACCAGTGAGTATGTCTGCATGTAGATATGGATCCAAAAGTTCTATCAATGATCACATTGGCTTGCCCCATTCATTACTATTAGGAATCTGTAATCTTTGAGCTGTGTAGCAGTTTGTATCATCCTCTTCCTACATCTTTGTCAGGGCATCCATCCTCTGCTCTATGCTACTTCCTTTAATGTTTGTGCGTGTGTGTGTGTGTGTGTGTGTGTGTGTGTGTGTGTGTGTGTGTGTGTGTGTGTGTGTGTGTGTGTGTGTGTGTGTGTGCGTGTGCATGTGTGCGTGTGTGTGTGTGTGTGTGTGTGTGTGTGTGTGTGTGCGTGTGTGTGTGTGTGTGTGTGAGAATAATGGAGAGAAGACCTACACATGGACCCAGATAGGGAGATATTTGTGTACACCATGCAGTAATTGCATTTATATTTGCAGCATGTTTTGTTGTAGGCCCGCATGTAGCTGTGAGATGCGTACACATAATCTTCCTTTGCATGCAATGGGTGATTATGCTATGGACCAGCTACAATACATTTCATAGGTAGGGTGTATTTTACTGGCAGGGAGTTGTTAAATGCTGGCAATCATATTCTGTGCTGGCACTGTGCCTGTTTCACAGTCAGGCAGTAGACCAAGATTAAACTGGCAAACATTGCACTTACAGACAACATGAGCTGTCCCATATACAATCATCTGTGCACCCTGTGTCCACCTTAGGCTACTTTGTCATGACTGTCATGTGTCTATAAAGCACCTGGAGAAACAGTGCACAGCATATATCCACACTGATTGCAGGGATACATGTGGTTAGACTCCCACACCTATTGTAAAGTAACATGGATCTTGTCAGCACTTGCCATGCATAGGTGTGTAAGGGCATATAATTTATTACCTTCCAACATATTACTTGCATATATTTTTTGGAATTATCATTTTTGAAGGTGGGAAATGTGATAAAAAATAATTCTTACAAGCAGCTGATCAGATGCTGCTAAAGGTCCTTCATCAGTATGGTCGACAGATGCTCTATTTATCATTTGTTTACCAGGAAAGCCCTGGGGAGAAATACTCCAGATACATGTCTTTATAATGTGGGAGGAAACCAGAGTACCCAGAGAAAACCCACATGAATGCAGGGAAGACATGCAGACTTCACACAGAAGACACTCCAGCTGAAAATTGAACCAGAGAACCTCTTGCTGTGATGTCAGAATGTAACCACTGCACCACTGCACTTTCTATCATGAGAGATCACACAAGGCTTTCCATTCACTTGCCAGGTGGGATGATATACATTAAATCCTATCAGTGGCCACACTCAGAACTATAATGAACTCCAATAAAGGCTCATTAACATGATTGCCACAGAGAAACCCTAAGCCAGCCCACTTAGCACATCAGTACATAGCCATGGTGGGGGGGGGCATTGAGAGAACTACCTATGATAGAGAGACAGAGAAGTTCTTGGCATATGAATTCAAACAGTTCTGACATCCACTGTATAGTGGTAGACATTGGTGCTGTCATGGTTGGGTAGATCTGAGCATTAGTTAATATCTGCTGTAGCTGTGTAATGTAAGATGATAGAATGTACAAGCACACTGTTTTTGTTTTAAAGGAACATCTGGACTATAGATCCAAAGGCCATCTGCCCAGGGCTGCTGCACATTAATTTTTTTGTAATGTAGGAGTTGTTTCACTAAGGTATGAATATTAAGGTCTGGTGCTTTCTTTATTTGGCTAATATTTTGGTATATTCTCAAGCACTGTGTTATCAGAGTCCTCCTCTATGGGTATAGGCCTGACTATATCAGGCAAATATGAGTGTCTGAGGATGAGGCATAGACCAAGGTCTTGGTATCAGTAGTAGGCAATGCAATCCCCACATCATCACTAACTTTAACAGACACCCCTCATATACCTGTGCAATTCACCAGCCAGAACTAGGCTTTCACCCATGGCATGAATACGCTGGTGCAGCTGCCCAGGGTTTGGTCTCATCATCATAGGTTCATAGGTTCATAGGTGTGTACTAGGCTAATGCCCCTGGGCCCTTTACAAGCTTAGTCATAGGATTACCCTGGCATAGTGCCACCCGAACTTAGTTCCCAGTGCCTCAGTCAAGTAGAGCCACTGGTGTTATCCCCGGGGTGAATTTTCTGTTTCCCATCCACTCATCAAGATTTCTCTTGAAGAAGGTCAGTGAGGTGCTCTGCTTGACATGTATGGAAAGTCTGTTCCATAGCATGGGTAGTCTCTGGGTTATGAACCTGTCCCTCCAGCATGTTCTGTTAATTGTGGTAATGAGGCTGAGATCTCTGGAGTGTATGGTACGGAGGGATTGGGATTTATTTAGATGTAGCATTTCTAACAGATCTGGGTCAGACACGGCTTTGTAAGTCAAGCAGAGATCGCCTCTAAGTAGGCAATATGAGACAGAGAATAGTTGGAGTTGTTTGAGTCTGTCCATATAGGACAAGTGTTTAAGGCCTAGGATTCTCTTTGTGAGGTACTTTTGTGGCATCTCCAGTTGTTGCAGGTGTCTAGTGAGGTACATTCCAAATGGGGCATTGTACTCGATGACTGGCCTAATGAAGGAAGAGTAGAGGGAGACAATGACCTCTTTCGTCCTGGATGCAAAACTCTTAGTAATGAGATGTGCCACATAGAAGGACTTTCTGACCACAGTGACAATGTGGTGATCAAAAGAGAGGATGCTGTCAACCTGTGTTCCTAGATGTCTTATAACGTCTTCTGTGTTCAGTGGACTACCGTGAATGTGGTAATTCATGGGAACTGGGTTTTTCCCAAAGGGGATGACGACACATTTTTTGGCATTGAGCTTAACGTCATGGTTCTGATACCAGTCGTTGGTCAAAGTGAAGCCATTCTGTAGGATGTCAACATCACTTGGGGAGTTAATAATAGCTCCCAACTTGCAATCATCTGTGAACTTTCTCAGCCCGAGTCCCTTTGTGTTGGCCTGGACTTCAGAGAAGTAGATAACAAACAGGAGAGGACCCAGGACTGAACCCTGTGGGACTCCATTCATGACTAATTGGCAGTCTGACTTGGAGTCAGCTACTTTCCCACTGTGGGTTCTATCTGTGAGCCACTTTTCAACCCACCTAGTGATATAAGGGTTGATGCCAAGCTTAGTGAGATTTTCCATGATTCCTGAGTGCAGAATGGTATCAAAAGGCTTGGCCAGTCAAGGTAGGCTGTATGAACCACCTTGCCTTCATCCACAGCTCTGGTGACTGACTCAAAGAAGTCGACCAAGTTGAGCAGGCATGATCTACCCTTCACAAAACCAAACTGCGTGGGATCCAGAGTTTGGAGATTCCCTATATCCTTGTTTATTAGGTCCATGATGATGCATTCCATAGATTTGCATATCAGACTTGCCAGGCTAATGGGGCAATAGTTCCCAGAGTCTGTAGTCACTCCTGCTTTGTGGAGAGGGATAACTGTAGAAGTGCGCCATTCGGCAGGGACAAAGACTGAGGTTAGGCTGTGATTGAACAGAGCACACAGGTGAGGTGCCAGTTCACTCTGTAGTTCATGTAGAACTCAATCAGGGATATTGTCAGGTCCCATAGAAGCTGTATTCTTGGCCTTGGACAGTGGCACAATTATCCCTTGGTTGCTGCCAGTTCCCCTAAGTGAGATAATGACCACTGCAGTTGCTATGCTAGTGGACAAGCATGCCATGTGCTATAACCCCTCCAGTGTCAAATGTCTGTATGCCTGCTGCCCAGCTTATGTACAGGGCCATCATAACAGAGGGACAGCCAGATACCAATACCATCATAGCTGAGCAGTTTGGGATAATACATGGTCTGTATGAAGACGTGCAGGGGTGCACAGATCAAATTTGCAATATTATGGACTGGGGGCATATAAAGCTTGCATGCAGTAGGTGCCCTGTGAAGTAACAAATCATGGCTGACACACCTCCTTTGGGGGGTGGGGTGTCTACTACCAACAGTATGGAGGATCACTGTGGGAGAGATAGAGATAGAGAGAGAGGGGAGGGGCATGGGCTTAATCCTGTAGGGCTACCATCTACACTCCACCATTCAGTGTTCAGGGCAGTTCAGAGTAAATGGACATAAATGTAGATTTGGAGCTCATTTGGAGAACACACATAGAACAAGCCATGATTCCCCGTCACAGAACATTCCTTGTTTGTGCATGTTGTGGATCATGCTGTGAGCTGCCCCCATGGAAAAAGATGTGCACTGACAGTGCATGTCTCCTCTGGGTGCCAGTGCTGTATCCCTGCTGGAGCTGCGCTACTGTACACATTCATGCATAGATGTGCACCACACACTACCATACAGTCTCATGGCAATAGACATATCATCCCATGCCAGTCTCTCCAACTCCTCCAATCACCCAACCATGTCTTAACACACATAGCAGAAGCCATCACCTCCCACATGCATGGATGATGACAACTGTGCCCTTCTCACCATACTGTGTTACCTGAGTAACCTCTGTCTGATGCACAGTGTGTCCATCATATGAATATTATCACATAGCATGATTATGAGTTTGCACTCATCATTTTTCATGTAATATGCACTGGTTATTCTGGCCCATAGTTGTGAGATGTTGTCTCTTAGCTAGGGCCATGATGCACTGAACCTACCTCTATCTACCATAGTCATCCCTTGCAGGTCGAGTGTCTCTGGGCTCTTCCTCAAACACTCCTCTGCTGCTGACTCCGGAACTTTCTTTTTCTGCATGCCTCTGCCCTTCTGCATATATTTTTTTTAAATTCTCCAAATGTTTTTGATTTCTTACACCATGACATGAATAGACCATGCTCCTAAGTCAGGGTATGACTAAAGTTCATAAGGTTATATTGCTTCAGTCTCTGATCATTTCCATATACTTTTTATTTTTAATAGTAGGGATGCTCCATTGGGTTGGATGACCTAATGTTGTTGGCTCATATGGGGTTTATTCTTACCTCCATGGTATCAGCAGCATATTTAAGTATGATTGTAAATTCATTTTTATTAGTCCTATTGCTCATACTACTATTAGAACTATCTGGGTATTTTTCTTCCACATTGCTCTCAATTCTGCTTGGAAATCCTCGCATTTTATGACTTTGTATTTCTGTACATAAGAAACTATAGTCACTGAGTGTCATATCTTTTTTCTTGGACTACTATATCTAGTTTTCTTGCATCTGTTTTCTGAACTGTTGATATTGGGTGGTTCCATGTGATATGAACCTCATTGAAGACAATGTTTTGCTGTTTATAGGTTCATAAATGTTTACTAGGCTAATGGCCCTGGAGCCTTTCTAAGCCTAGCCCAAACAAATTGCCCAGGCACCATGCAACCTAATGCTAATTTACAGTGCCCCTATCCAGTAGGGCAACTGGAGTGATCCCTGGGGTGAACTTTCTGTTACCCATCCACTCATCAAGATTTCTCTTGAAGAAGGCCCGCGAGGTGCTCTGCTTGACACATGAATGGGAATCTTATTCCAGAATATGGGCAGTCTTTGGGAGATGAACCTGACCCTCCAGCATGTTTTGTTAATTGTGGGAATGAGGTTGTGATCTCCGGAACGTGTGGCATGGGGGGATTGGGATTTCTTTAGGTGTAGCATTTCAAGTAGGGCTGGGTCAGACATAACTTTGTAAGACAAGCAGAGATCACCTCTAAGTAGACAATAACAGACCGAGAACAGCTGAAATTTCTTGAGTCTGTCCATGTAGGACATGTGTTTAAGGCCTAGGATCCTTTTTGTGAGGTACTTTTGTGGCCTTTCCAGCTGTTGAAGGTGTCTGGTTAGGTGCATGCCAAAAGGGGCATTATATTTGATGATTGCTCTAATGAGGGATGAATAGAGAGGGATGATGACCTCTCTTCCTGAGTGCGAAACCTTTGGTTATAAGATGTGCCATGAAGAAGGACGTTCTGTCCACAGTGGCAATGTGGTGGTCAAAGGTGAGGTGGTGATGTATTTATAGTGAGACAAATGTGTGGTGCAGTTTGTTTTTCTGAGGAAGTTGGTGCAGAGTGCCGACGAAAAGCTTGTTTTTAAGCTTAATAAAATTTCAATTTGTTTTTTTCGTTTATTGGCGTTCTTGTTTACAACATAACCTGTGGATTATAAAGATCTTTGCACACATCTATCTGAATCCAGGAGTTTAAAGGCGCTGGGCCTGCAAGGGTGGTTTTTTCACCAGTTTGTTTTTTGTTTTTTGAATTTTTAAAAGGTGAGGTGGCTGTCAACCTGGGTGCCCAGATCTCTTATGGCTTCTTCAGTGTTCAGTGAGCTCCCATCAATGTGGTAGCTCATGGGAACTTAGTATTTCCCAAAGGGGATGATAATGTATTTTTGGCATTAAGCTTAAGGCTATGGTTCCAACACCAGTCATTGGTCTCAGAAAGGCCCTTTTGTAGCATGTCTGTATCACTTGGGGAGTTGATAATGACTCCTAGCTTGCAGTCATCAGTGAACTTAGTCAGCCAGAGTGCTATTGTGTTGGCCTGGACTTCTGAAAAGTAGATGCCAAACAGGAGAGGGCCCAGGACCAAGCCCTGTGGGGCCCTACTCATGACTGGCTGACAGTCTGACTTGGAATCTGCAAATTTCACTCTGTATGTCTTGTCTGTGAGCCAATTTGCAACCCACCTAGTGATGTAAGGATTGATGCCTAGTTTGGTGAGTTTATCAATGTTACCTGAGTGAGGAATAGTATCAAAGGCCTTGGCCAGGTCGGGGTAGGCTGTATGCACTGCCTTACCCTCATCCACAGCCTTGGTGACTGCCTCGAAAAAGTCAACCAGGTTCAGCAGGCAGGACCTTCCCTTGCCAAAGCCAAACTATGTGGGGTCAGGAGTTTGGAGATTGCCTATATTTTTGTTAAGCAGGTCTATGATGATGCGCTCCATAGCTTTGCATACAAGACTCATCAGGCTAATAGGGTAATAGTTCCCAGGGTTTGTAGTTGCTCCCCCTATATGGAGTGGGATGACTGTAGCAGTGCACCATTTGTTAAAGACATAGCCTGAGATAAGGCTGTGATTGAACAGGGCACACAGATGTGATGCCAGTTCATTTTGTAGCTCATGTAGGATGCAGCCAGGGATATTAACAGGTCCCTGGGATGCTGTATTCTTGGTTTTGGACAATGCAGCATTTACCTGTGCCACTGAAATGGTGGATACCAGGCTTTCTTCTGGTATTGTTAAAGTCCCTTGGGAGGGGAGAGGGGTAAAGTTGGCACTGAATTTGTCAGCCAGTATATTGGCTATATCTGTTGGCTCAGTATAGGAGATGCCATTATGCAATAACTCAGAGCAAATCTGGGTACTACCTTAGAGGTTTTTGATATAGCCATAGAAGGCTTTGTGGTTGTTTTTGGTGTCAAAAGCAATTCTGCTTTCATAGCTGGCTTTAGAGGATTTGATAGGGGATCTCAGCTTTTTGTTGAGACTGATAAGGGAGGTTTTCCAGTCTTGTGACTTAATTTTTTTCAGCAACAGTTTCTTCCTTCAGTTGTAGAGTTTATTGATAGCTGGGGACCACCAGGCTGGCTTCCTTTTATTGGAGGAGAATATCTTAGTTCTATTTGGTATGGCAAGGTCCAAGCATTTGTGTACGTGCTCGTACAGTGCATTGGTATATGATTCGGCAGTCATGCAGCTATTTTCAATTGGCATGGGTGCCGAGAAGTTAGCCACTTCTGTTTTTCAGAGCCCAAAGTCATCTTTAGAGAGGTTTTTCAGGATGGTCACCTTAGCGGGGGTTGTAGGTGAGATTGAGATTGAGATTTCCATGGTGATCAATTTGTCGTCGGATTTAACCAGAGAGGAATTGACTATAGGTGTGGAGCAACAGTCTCCCATGTTGGTAATAATGAGATTGAGGATCTTGCTTCCTCTAGTGGGGGTCAGAATGAGCTGGTCCAGAGCTTGGAACTGATAAACTCCAGAAAGCATTGGGCCTGTACATTGGTACTTGAATAGTTTTCCCGGTTGATGGAAGGGTATTTGAAGTCACCCAGTATGAGAGTATTGGGTTAGATCTTGATAGATTCCAGGATGCTTGGGAACTTGAAGCGAGACTCTAGGGACATGTTTGGGGCTCTGTAGCAGGCTATGATTTGTATCGCCATCTTACCCAGTGTTAGTTGTATCTTGGATGCATTATGCTGACACTATCAGAGGTGTGCATATCCTTTAAGAACATGGAGACACCACTGCCTTTGGAGCTTCCGGCCATATTCTGGGGCTGAAAGGTATGGAATGAGTTGTAACCAGAGAGTATGGGGGAGCTTTCTGCCTCTTTAAACCAGGTCTCCATTACAGCACAGATGTCGACATTCTCCATTTTGAGGAGAGCTTTGAGTGAGTGCATCTTGAGATTTAGACTTTTAGCACTGAGCAGCATGACCCTCAGATTGCATTTGTTTGTAGCTGTTATGGTGGAATTCTGGTCTTTGGAACACTGCCTAAAAAAGGCACTATGGGGTGGCAAGAGCCTTAGCCAGTACCCGGAATCTCACGGGTGACAGATGCAGGCTGTCTCTGGCAAAGCATCGAGGTCTGTCGATCATGTCATCCCATCCAGACAGATACTGGATCTCCTTAGAATGACACCAGAAACTTAGCCAATTGTTGAAGTCAATCATTTTCTGCTCATACTGTGGTATCATTCTGCTCAGGGCTAGGGTCATACCTGCCTGAGCCACATAATCCAAGAGTTCCATCACATCTCTTTTTATGTAGTCCAGGGAGGTATGTCTCAGGTCATTCACACCCACAAGGGCAATGACTGAGTCATATTTGCACTTGTTGTGGAGTGACCTGAGTGCATGTGTTATATGGAAGATACTGGCACATAATAGACAACTGACTGTCATCTTCTCTTTGTTCAGCCTAGTGAGTGGGACATTAGTGTGCTTCACAATTGTGTCTCCTATGATAAGTACATTGGGCAAAGTGTTTTGATTTAAGGACTTAGGTTGAGGGGCACACTGTCGTGGTGAGCTATGAGTTCTGGGGTTGGTGTTGTGTTGTGGTGGTCCAGTGCATTTCTGTCTTGGGGGTTTCTGTTGTTTAGATAATTTTTTATCGAGAGCCTTCATGAAGGTGGGTGTATGGTTTGTGTTTCTATGTTTGGGTTGTGATGGCTGGTGTTTTGTAGAGCCGTGTGTTCTAAGTAGTGAGTTGCAGGTGTTGACCTTTTCCTCTTGACCAGCTATTCTGGCCTTGGTTGGAGCATGCACTGTTTCCAGTTTGGTGATATAAGTGCATCTCTCACATGTATGAGTGTTGGGAGGTAAGAGGAGAGGTTTGTCTGTGTACATTAGACAGTTGCCACACTGTCTCAGAATGCCCAAGTGCACCAGGTTAGCAGGAGAAATCTCAGGAAATTGTCCTACAATCATACCAGGAGGGGTGATCATAACTAATAAGTACTGGTGCTGTTACTGCGTAGAAATAGCTACTGCTGATAGTACTGACGTGTGCTACAACAAATGCTACAAAAGCCTGTTAAAGTGCTAGTCGATTACGTTAATTGAAGTGCAAGAAGTAAAAGAATAAGCACAGTCTAAGGGAAAAAGTGAAGAGCAGACTTTCTGGCAGTGGTAATAGTTTACCTCAGCTGAGCGCCTCTACACTGTGTGCAAACCAATGGAAACACAGGCTTTTAAACCAGAAAGTTGAAAGGGATGGAAAAACTGTCCAAACAGCCAATAAACTACAATTTCTGGACCAGAAACCACTCCTCTTGTTGTAGATAGACTAGCTAGTGCTTACCATTCCCAATGATAAGCTAGAAGGCGTCCTTCAAACACAGAAAAGTCTGGGGAGCTTAGAAACTTACAAAACAGTCCTGGATACATCATATCTGTATCTGGACTAGACTAGTTACAGGAAAGGCGGGAAACAAGCTTAGAACTTTTTTTTTTTTTTTCTGCATAAAAGCAATTAAAACAGTAGCAAAACCACTTTAAATTCAGTACAAGCTAGCACACATGAGTGTGTAACAATATTAAGGCAAATGCATTTCAAATAAATGCAAATAAATTAAAAATTACAAAAAAACAAATGCAGAGAGCAGTAAATTATGAAAAAAATCAAAATAGAGGCACTTAAAGTATTTCTTTCTCCTTTCTGTTGCTATTGTAGTCTGCAGGATGCCAAAACTGGATCCATAGAGCTTAAACAAGCACAAACCCACACAAACATGGGCTTTTAAACCAGAAAGTTGAAAGGGATGGAAAAACTACCCAAACAGCCAATAAACTTCAATTTCTTGGCCAAAAACCACTCCTCTTGTGGTAGATAGGCTAACTAGTGCTTACCACTCCCACTGATAAGCTGGAAGGCTTCCCTCCAACACAGAAAGGTCTGGGGGCTCAGAAACTTACAAAACAGTCCTGGATAGAGTAAGTCTCTATCTGGACTAGACTAGTTACAAGAAAGGCAGGAAACAAACTTAGAACTTTTTTGTGTGTTTGTTTTTGCAGAAAAGCAGTTAAAACAGTAGGAAAAACACTTTAAATGCAGTACAAGCTAGCACCATTGAGTGTGTAGCACAAATTAAGGCAAATACAGTTTAAATAAATGCAGATAAATTAAAAATGACAAAAACCAATTGCAGAGAGCATAAAATTATGAAAAAACGGAGGCACTTAGAGCATCTCTTTCTCCTTCCTGTTGCTCTTGTAGTCTGCAGGACATCAAAACTGGATCCACAGAGCTTAAACAAGCACAGACATGAGCTTTTAAACCAGAAAGTTGAAAGGGATGGAAAAACTGCCCAAACCCCCATACAATTTCTGGGCAAGAAACCACTCATCTTGTGGTAGATAAGCTACCTAATGCTTACTACTCCCACTGATAAACTAGAACGCTTTTCTCAAACACAGAAAGGTCTGGGTGGCTTAGAAACATACAAAACAGTCCTGGATATAGCAAATCTCTATCTGGACTAGACTAGTTACAGGAAAAGTGGGGAACCAGCTTAGGACTTTTTTTTTTTTTTTTTTTTTGCAGAACAGCAGTTAAAACAGTAGCAAATACACTTTAAATGATAGAAAAGCTAGCACACTTGAGTGTGTAGCAATATTAAGGCAAATACAGTTTAAATAAATGCAGATAATTAAAAAAGACAAAGACAAGTGCAGAGAGCAGTAAATTATAAAAAAATCAAAATGGAGGCACTGAGAGTATCCCTTTCTCCTTCCTGTTGCTCTTGTAGTCTGCAGGATACCAACACTGGATCTGTGGAACTTAAATAACACTTAAAATTTAAACAGCAGTAATAAATGCAGCAAATAAGATGCAATTGAACACTTTACAGAACAAGTAGCAGAAAAAACAATATGAAGTAATAGAATTGGTAGAGGAAACACAAATAACATAAAAGCAGCAAGCAGCTGAATAAAGTTTTTTTTTATTTTTTAAGTAAAGTGGAAGAGAGAAAGGAGGAACAGAAGATAATTCCATGTTCAGAAACTAAGGGGGTTGGCCTTCTCAAATGTTCTCTGTGTATTAGGTAGAAGGAGCTAATGACACTAGTCTGGAAGGAGTGTTCCACATCAAACATACAGTAGGGGCGAGCAACTTCAAAGCCACCAAGTGGGAAACTATGGTACAGCTACTATCTATAGTATTTTAGGCATAAAACACTACAGGAATGTTTATCACAGCAGAAAAACAGCAGTGAGCCACTAAATGAAAGCTTTAAACAAATAAAACAGCAAGGAAACTCTAGAGAATGCTTTTAACTGCAAACAAGTCAGTTATATGATACGCTCCTTGGCAGGAAATCAGAGCAAACAAAGAGATGCTTAACAAATGGAGAAAATTTCCAGTTAATACCTTTCATAATGTCAAACTAGCTAAAAAAGCTTAACAAACAGTGTGAAAATAACTAGCTAAAAAGCATTGCAAACAGTGTGACAGTGACAAACATGATTTAACAGGCCCTGGGCAGATGATTTTAGTACAATCATGCAGATTATTTTATCACAACAAATACAGCAAAAAGTATGCAGCAGACAATAAAAAGCACTATAAAAGTCTAGAATAAGCAATAATTAGTAAAAATAAGCAAAAAAAAAAAAAAAAAAAACAGGATACTTATTGTTATATATCCCAGATCAGAGTTGCGGTCATTGCCCCTTCTCCACTCAGCTCACTGTGTATAGACAGAAATCCTCTCAAAGGTAAGCCTTAAATACCTGAAGGTACAACCTGAAACAACTTTAAAAAAGCTGAAAAGAACCAATGAGTGCTTACTCCAAGCCCTAGACCAGCCAACCTTTACCAGCCAGTAGCCAGTCAACAATTAGTCTTACTAAAGTGAAGAAAGGCTTCTGCTAAGCCAAGATGGCCTGGAACATGTGCCCAGAACAAACAAACACTGCAAATAAACAACCAGGCTACAGAGACAGCAAACCTGAAGTGGGCTGTGCTACAGCTACTAGCTATACTATTGTAGGCAGAAAACACTACTGAAATGTTCATCACAGCAGAAAAACAGCAGTGAGCCACTAAATAAAAGTTTTAAACAGATAAAGGAGCAAGGAGACTCTAGAGAATGTTTTTTAACTGCAAACAAATCAGTTATATGATACACTCCTTGGCAGGAAATCAGAAAAAAACAAACAGATGCTTAACAAATGGAGAAAATTTCCAGTCAATGCCTTTCACACAGAGAAACTAGCTAAAAAAGTTTTATAAACTGTGTGACAGTAACTAGCTGTTAGAAAAATGTGTATTTGAATACATGAGAAATGCTAGTTTAAAAAGCAAAGTAGTATATAATGCATTTTATTCTATTAATCATATAGTAGAGAGGATTAATTTATGTTTAAATGTGAAGTAGTTTTGAAACTGCAGTGTGGCTTGAAGCAAGGCTGACCTTTGACCCTGGCAGATGCTAACTTAGCAAGTTTTAATGTTTATGCTTTTCACAAGTGATTATCTGCTGGGTCAGGAAATTAAATGTGTGAAATAATGAAATATTCTGCTCTTTCCTGCTGGGATGATTTGGCCTTCTATATGTATTACTGAGATAGCACGCAGCTGTGTGAGAAAGTGTAACAGAGAACAAAGATATGTATTAAAAGACTGAATCTGCTATTGTATTCGAACTGATATGAAACCTTGAAGAAGTAACTTTACAGAGAGACATTATGTCTGACCAGGTGGATAGCAAGGCCGTATTGTATCCAGAGGAAAACTTTTTTAAAATATACAGCATCAGCAGTTTTAATGAATAGAAGACTGTAAGCTAAAGTGATGTAGATGCCCTGTGACATACCATGTCAGTAAGGTGGGCACAGCTTGAATGTTAAACCTATATAAGATTGTGTGCTTCCTGTTTCATGTCAGACAAAATTCTGTACTTGTACGTTTTTTGCCTCCTGGTGTACACTAGTAAACTTTTGAATCTGAACCTCCTGTGTATTGAATTCTTGATTTTATTTAACAGTTTGGTCCTTCTTAGCCGGAAATTCCCTCAGACAGCTGCAGATCAGAGTCTACCAGTGGTCGAATACTGCGCAGGAGAACTTACCAAAACGGTTCTTCTTGGGTGAAAAGACCTCCGACTGAATTGTCGTTTAAAGAGGCTGGCCACTTTCTGATCTGTGGCCGAAGAGCGGACATTGGACAGTTCAATACCAGAGGCTCAGGTAGGAAGAATTTACCTTTTTTCTGTTTTAGATCAGGGACTAGGTTACAGTATATTGTTGTCAAGATTTGTTTTGCAGATCAGGGACAAAAGGAAGTACTGTATATTTGGTCATAGATCAGGGTAACAGAATAAGGTAGGCCGTTATTCTAGATACACTGCGAACAGGAACTGAGAATTTGATATCACGTGATAAAAAAGGGTTACGTAATATTTTCTTTGCCATGGGTAATCAGTGCACTAAAATATTGCGAGATCCGCCCCTAACCGAAGATGCAAAATACATGCAATCACAATGTTCCAATAACGTTAGGTATTATACGAAATGGCTTAGCAAATATGAATTTGATGGTAAACTAGATAAAACTTCACTAGTTAAACTCCTTAAACAGCTTAAATCTGATGTGGAAGGTCAGGCAAAAAAGCAACGCCAATTAGGCATTCCTCAAGCACACAGGTGGATTGAGGAAGCAAATCGTAGAGAACAGAAGCTTAAAAATTCAAAAACATTGTTTTTAGACAAAGAAGATAATAACTTGGTAATAGAGACAGCTCCTCCTCCTCCCTTGCCCCCTCCCTTACCCTTTTCAGGATATGAAGCAAGTGGACAGGCTGGTCCGCCCCCGCGTTATCCTGAAGTTTCAGCAAGACCACAACCATTTGTTAGAGATCCTATTGAAACTAGGTCCCGAACACGTAAAACACATAGGGACACAGAATCATATCAAATAGAGAGAAACCTACAGGATGAGAGTGAGGAAGAAATATGCCTACTTATAGAAGTTCCAAATCCTCAGGCAGGGCAGGAAGGGCAAAACCCAACACTCTTAGTATACAGACCATGGACACCGGAAGATATCCGGAAGGCTACTGAGGGAATTCCCCATCCGAAAGTTAATTTTACGAAATTTTTAGAAGATTTACAAGGCATGAGGTTGAGTTACCACTTGAATGGGGAAGAAGGAGAAAAAGTAGTAAGACAAATTATAGGTCCAGATTGGCACATGATTTGTGGCACCTGGAATCCTCGTAATGCAGAGCTTAGACCACTCCCACATAGTGATGCAGAGTTAGACAACAGAGTGAAAGGTCTAACAGACCGAATCTCTGAGAAATGGAAGCCTAGATCAGACTGGACTTGCATTAATCAATGCATACAACAGGAAAATGAGACAATAGATAGATTATTAGAATGTTTTAATAATCATAGCGGTATGTCGGTTCCTGAGAACCAAACGAATGATTCCCCGTATGAACAACAATTGAAAAATGCATTTTTGAAAGGTTGCATTGCACCTATTAGTAGCTTCATTACGAAGCATATGATAGACCATCGAACATGGAGGCTACAAACCTTACTCGAATATGCTAGGCATGCTGAAAGACATTTTAATAGTAAAAAGAAAAAGAAGGCGCAAGTCTTCACTGCTGAAGACGGAGCTGAAGTATTTGTATTACAGTCAGGTAAAAAGGGCAAGAAGACTGCCCAGGGAAACAAACAGTCTGACAAACGATCAGAAGATTTTGAAGAGAGGAAAAAGAGAGGTGAATGCTTCAAGTGCGGGAAAAAGGGACATCTAGCAAGGGATTGTAAGCAAAACAAAAAGGTAATTACAGAAGATAAGGGAGATGAGGACTGACTATATGATAGTGAAGATACATCATGTGAAAGTCAGAAATCATCAGGAAAAGTTAATAAACAGAAAACAAATGTAAATGTGATAGAAGGAGTAGAGGAAGTGCAAGTAGATATGGAGGATGAAGAAAGTGAAATTTTGGACTTAGCATTATTGAGTTTAGAACTCTACTTAGCAGATACGAAACTGGAAGTTACACTTCTGGTGGAGAGAAGGGAAGTCAAATTCCTGTGTGACTCAGAAGCATCACAGACTTGATACACCCCTCCAAGTTACCAGAACATTCCGAATCACCAGATTATATACTAGTGAAAGCAGCAAACGAACAGCTATATAGGGAATCACTTTCCCATGATATAGCAATAACTGACCCTGTTTCAGGTATGACCCAGAGAAGTAAAATTGTTGTTTCTGCAAAGTGTCCAGTGAACCTATTGGGCAGGGACCTTATGCAGATATTTGGCATAGCGGTAGTTCCAACTGTGCAATGCATGGAGGCACAGAGACAAATGTATACCTTTGTAGTGTGATCGGAGGGTGAAACTTTTTACTGGTACAGCCAGGACTTAGTCAGGACTGGTCCAGGGGCAGTAACCGAGGAACTGATGAATGTAGCCATCAGTAAAGCCCCCTCCCTTGACACTGATTGACAGCATTTGTTACACTGTACTCTATACTACTGTGCTACACCAGGACCTGATAGAGAGTATGAGCAAGAATTGTTTAGAAATCGTGCAACTAGATTGGTTTTGCGTACTTTGTACTGGGATACTGAGGGGAACAGAGTAGTTAGCTGTTCATTACCTCAAGAATTCCTTGCATTATACAGATCAAATCGATTACCACATGTCAGCTTGACAAAGAACAAAAGTGTCAAATGGGCAGACTTAGAAGAAAAAGTAACAAGATGGGAGAAACAGACTGATTTAGAACTATCAGAACAAGGGATACTACCACAAAAACTGAATTGGTTAACACAGACACATCCAGCTGTACACTTGCAATCTAGTGAGGACAGCTGATTAGCGTTCTTATTAGAAGAAGAAGAAAAGGCCTTATGTGAAATTCCAACAACTCTTTGGTCAACAGGCAAGTCAGATGTAGGACTTATTCGAACAGCAGGACCAGTTACAATAACCCCAAAGTCAGCTTTTAGACCACAGAAAGACAATATCCTTTGAGAAAGGATGCAGAAATAGGAATTAAGCCTATAATAGCAGCATTACTCAAAGAAGGAGTACTGGTAGAATATCCTGATTCACCATGTAATACACCCTATTTCCTGTTAAAAAAGCAAATGGGGAATGGCGGATGGTACAAGATTTACAAGCTGTAAATAATGCAGTAATACCTAGAGCACCTACGGTGCCAGACCCACATACTTTGTTAAACGATTTAGAACCGCAACAGAAGTATTTCTCTGTGGTAGATATTAGCAATGCTTTCTTTTCAATACCTATACATCCTGATAGTCAATATTGGTTTGCATTTACATTTCAGGGTAAAAGGTATACGTATACTCGACTACCACAGGGATATTTTGAGAGCCCAACAATATTTGCACAAGAAATGGCTAGCAATCTGGCAGGGTTTACCCCACCGGGAGGTGGTCAAATTCTACTTTATGTAGATGACATCTTGCTAGCAGCCCCCAAACAGCAACAGTGCAGGGAGGATACTGTAGCATTATTGAAATTTTTAGCAACACAAGGACACAAAGTAAACAAAAGTTAATTACAACTTTGGAGAAAACCAGTTAGATACTTGGGATATGTAATATCCAATGAAGGTAGAATATTAGACGAGGAAAGAAAAACAGCAATCTTGCAAGTACCCAAACAAACAACCAAGAAGGAAATGATGTCTTTCTTGGGTACAACTAATTTTTGTCGGAGCTGGATACCAAATTATGCTTTGGAATCTGCTCCACTGACTGACTTGATATATAAGACACCAATGGCAGAACAAGATATCTTACAATGAACACCTGAAGCAGAAACAGCTTTCTGCAGGTTGAAGCAGTTGATAGCTTCTTCATTAGTTTTAGGACTTCCAAATTATCACAAATGGTTCTTTCAGACCGTAGATTGTAAGCAAGGATATATGACGTCAGTATTGATGCAACAACATGGGGGTAAGCAACGCCCCATAGCCTATTATTCATCAGAGTTAGATCCAGTGGCGCGATCTTTGCCTCACTGTGTACAAGCAGTAGTTGCAGCTGCATGGCAGCACAGGCTTCGGCCTCAGTGGTGTTATTCCACCCTCTCACATTGAGAGTGCCTCATGCAGTTGCAATAATTTTGCTGCAAGAAAAAGTGGCATACCTTTCTCCTGCTAGACATCTTTCATGTATGACTATACTGCTGAGCCAACCTCATATGACAATTGAACAATGTACGACATTAAATCCATCAACATTACTTCCAACTCCTGTGGAGGGCACACCACACAGCTGCCTGCAGGAAATTGAACAGTTAGCTTTACCTAGACAAGATCTCACAGATATGCCCTTGGATAATGCCGAGGTGACATATTACGTGGATGGCTCATGCAGAAGGGGTCCTACAGGAAAGAAGCTGGTAGGGTATGCAGTAGTTACAGACACTGAAATTTTAGAAGCTCAATCCTTACCGCACAACTTATTTGCACAAGCAGCAGAATTGATAGCTTTGACGAGGGCATGTACTTTAGCAAAAAACAAGTGTGTAAACATATATACTGATAGTCAGTATGCTTTTACTACAGTACATGTATTTGCACAACAATGGAAAAATAGAGGAATGATAACATCTAGTGGAAAACCCATTAATCATGTGCAATTTATTTTGGAGTTATTAGAATCTATTCATTTACCTACCAAAGTAGCTATTTGTAAATGTGTAGCTCATACGAAACAGCAGGATAAGATTTCAAAAGGCAATGCACGAGCTGATGCAGCTGCAAAGCAAGCAGCCTCAGACTCAGAAATTTTACTTTTGAATGAGGAATTACAACCCTCTGAGATTTTAGATTTAGACATGTTAAAAACAATGCAGACGCTTACTACAAAAGCAGAAAAACAAAAATGGATAAAATGAGGTGCAATTCTTGAGAATGGACTGTACATTTACAAAGAGAGAAAACCAATATTGCCATCTAATTTATTTAGATATGCAGCTTTGTTGAGCCATGGGCAGTGCCATGTCTCAAAAGGGGGGATGGTACAGTTAGTAAACCGAATATTCCAAACATACGGATTCACAAGTTACACACAAAAATTTTTTGCAGCTTGTCATACTTGTAACAAGCACCATGCACAAGGGGCATTTAAAACCAAGCAAGGAAGTTTTCCTATACCACCATACCCATTCCATACTATTTGTATGGATTTCATAGAATTGAATAAGTGTGAAGGGAAAAAGTTTTGTTTAGTTATTGTAGATATGTTTTCCAAATGGGTAGAAGCTTTTCCAACCAAAAACCTGGATGCAGCAACAGTGGCGAAAGCCCTGATAAAAGAGATAATCCCTAGATTTGGCATTCCGAAAAGGATTTATAGTGACAACAGCACTCATTTCGTGAATCAGACAATCCAACAACTTGGGAGATTTTTTGGTATCTCCTTAAAGAACCATTGTGACTACCACCCACAGTCAGCAGGACTGGTGGAAAGGTACAATGGTACCCTCAAAACTAAGCTTAGGAAGCTAGTAGAGGAGACCCAAAAGAATTGGATATACTGTCTGCCTTTAGCACTGCTGAGTATGAGAACGGTTCCAAATATAAAAGGTTTGACTCCCTTTGAAATGGTTTTTGGGAGAGCATATTATGTGCCTCAGTGGAAAGCTCTCATGCCTGCAGAGCAAGAGGCTGACAGTTCATTAGCTAGTTATATGAGGAAACTGTTAACAAATAAATCTATTTTGCAGTTTAACTCTTTTTCAGATAAGGAACAGACCAGACCGGTGGAAGCAGTCTTGGCCCCTGGGACATTTGTGTGGCTGAAAGTGACAAAAAGGAAGAATTGGGTGAGTCCAAAGTGGGAGGGACCATACCAGGTTCTATTGGCAACACCTACTGCAGTTAGAGTGGCTGAGAGGACGTCCTGGGTTCATTTGACACATTGTAAACCGGTAAAGAACTTTCAACTTGATGAAAACCTTGTGACTGATATACAACCAGACCAAGATGGCCAAAAACAAAGCGTATAGAAATTTAGATCAACCCCAGAGATGTTGCATAATCATTTTGTTGAGTGTACATTTATTGACTGTAATTGTGACAATTTTCCTCTTGTTGTGGTTTATCCTACACACAACCACACAAGTGAAAGTGGGAAGGCGTGATGAAACGTCTATAGACTGGCATCCAAATTTTAACGCATACCTAGCCATGAAACGTGTATATGCAGAGACTATGAACATTTCAAATTGCTTGGTTTGTACAACTATACCAACAGCATATGGAGGACTGATAATGTCCGCTGTCCTTTTGGGGATAAATGAGACTTGGGAGAATTTACTCTTCGATACAGGAACTGTGAGATCACAGGACAAAATAGCTTTATTTTTACCTGTCACACAAAAAGGAGTTGTATGTTTTTATAAAAATGATACCCTCTAGGTGGGCTGGAGCAATTGTAATATAACCATATCTTACTGATGTTATATTAAGAATAGTAATGGCAATACTTTTTGCAATACTAATTATGACTCATATTTGAACTCATTGAAAACAACCATGAATGGCATTCGCAAAAATCCAGTTTTGTTTAAACAATTGTCAGTTATAGATCAGAAAATGTTTCATGCAGGGCTGATGCGTATTAGTACTAAAGTAGAAAACTGTTATTTTATTTGTGGGAAAAAGTCATATAAATGGTTACCTGAGAATTGGTCCGGCAGTTGTTTTTTGGGTTATTTGGTTCCGGCAATAAGACATACTGCAGAATTACCTTTGGGTAAGATACGAAACATGAGAGAAGTAGCTCGAAAACCTGAAGGTCCAGTTGAAAAACCTGTGAATCCAGTCGGAAAGATCGAAGCTGGCTGGAAAGATCATAATGCCGTGAAAGATAAAAACAAATTGACTCATATGGACTTGAGTGACAGTGTTATATCCTGGGCAGCAATATTCCCAGTCTACGTAGCGGTCAAATCGATCTGGGAACTGAGGAAGTTGTCGAAACTTCTCGAAGTAATGAGTAATGCAACTTTTTCTGCCCTAGAACTGGTGACTGATGAACTGAATGCAATGAGAACTGTTGTGCTACAAAATCGAATGGCTCTTGACTTCACCCTAGCAGCGAGAGGTGGTATGTGTGCGCTTATCAAAGAAGAATGCTGTGCGTACATACCAGATAACAGGCATGAAATTAATAACCACCTAGAGGTAATTCAACAAGTATCAGCCATGACTGAACCAGGCCCAAACCCACTGACGGACTTTTTCCAGAATCTATTTGGGGTGGGGTTCCATCCTAATGAATATTCTGATTGCCATTTGTGTGGGTATACTCCTAATAGGAGCATGTGCTTGCTGTGGAATTTCCTGCATGAAAAGATTAATCAAAGATTTTATTGATGTATCTGTTACTGAAACTTTGTACCAAGATATTGAGATTGAGAGATTGATCTCAGATGACATTTTTTCTGAAGTATAGATTAAATGACTCACCTAGCTGAAAATCCTAAGTGGAAGAAGTTGGGAGATGAAATGACACTATGCATACTTCAAAATAGAATAAAAAGTATTAATAGGGGGGAAAATGTTAGAAAAATGTGTATTTGAATACATGAGAAATTCTAGTTTAAAATGCAAAGTAGTATTTAATGCATTTTATTCTATTAATCATATAGTAGAGAGGATTAATTTATGTTTAAATGTGAAGTAGTTTTGAAACTGCAGTGTGGCTTTAAGCAAGGCTGACCTTCGACCCTGGCAGATGCTAGCTTAGCAAGTTTTAATGTTTATGCTTTTCACAAGTGATTATCTGCTGGGTCAGGAAATTAAATGTGTGAAATAATGAAATCTTCTGCTCTTTCCTGCTAGGATGATTTGGCCTTGTATATGTATTACTGAGATAGCACACAGCTGTGTGAGAAAGTGTAACAGAGAACAAAGATATGTATTAAAAGACTGAATCTGCTATTGTATTCAAACTGATATGAAACCTTGAAGAAGTAACTTTACAAAGAGACATTATGTCTGACCAGGTGGATAGTAAGGCCGTATTGTATCCAGAGGAAAACTTTTTTAAAATATACAGCATCAGCAGTTTTAATGAATAGAAGACTGTAAGCTAAAGTGATGTAGATGCTCTGTGACATACCACGTCAGTAAGGTGGGCACAGCTTGAATGTTAAACCTATATAAGATTGTGTGCTTCCTGTTTCATGTCAGACAAAATTCTGTACTTGTACGTTTTTTGCTTCCTGGTGTACACTAGTAAACTTTTGAATCTGAACCTCCTGTGTATTGAATTCTTGATTTTATTTAACACTAGCTAAAAAGCTTTACAAACAGTGTGATAGTAATAAATGTGATTTAACAGGCCCTGGACAGACAGTTTTAGTACAGCCATACAGATTAGTTTATAGCAATAAAATACAGTAAAAAGTATGCAGCAGACAATAAAAAGTGCCATAAATGGCTAGAATAAGCAATAACTAGTAAAAATAAGCAAAACAGTAGGATACATATTGTTATATATCACACAGGGTTTGGAACACTTCTCAACTACTTCTATATTGTAGTGTTTGCACAATTCCCAATGGAATAGTCTTGCCACATTATTGAGCCTTTCAATATGCACTCAGCCATGAGTGCGCAAAATCCAGCAACAAGATTTGCAACTGTTCCCATTTCTGTTTTACCGAACATGCAATTGTCTGTTTTTCCACATATTCAATAGACATTGTAAACTGATATGTACATAGTCTGTTTTCTATACTAGCCACTGATTTGTGGAATTTCCAATTTTCTTTCATTTTCTTCTGGTATTTTCCTTATATTCTTTCTTTAGGATTCACTACTATTTCCAGTTTGATTTTCATTCTCATTTTGTTGCAAAAGGCTTCTGCAAAACTAAGCAAAGATGCCATATTAGACCTCTTCTCTTCAAACTTTAAACTTCACTATGTCTGGATCTGATAGGATCACTAAATATGTATGCACTCTCACAATTGCAGACCTATACATGTAATAAATTTCCAGGAGGTACACAACTCCTTTTGACCAAGGGAGATATAATCTTGGTATGGACTACATTTATATATCAGTCAACAATCATGAGACATTGTTATTGTTTTCTGGTTAACTGAATCAATGCTGCTTGGGGACAGGCAGTCAATCAGATCAAGGCTGTAAGTTAGAACAGGAAGAGCAAATTGAGTTATATCTTCGACATTATTCAGTGATGTCAGTAATTGTTAATATTAATTTTAGGATTCTGTGGTATTCCTTACTATGTTTGTTCTCTTTCTTCATGTTTTATTACAAAGCCTATATCAGTTCCAAAATATTTATACACTAACTCCTACTCAAGTTCATTTATATCAAATTCCTCCCCAAAGTTAATATTTTCTTGGAACTACAAAATTCTTTTTGTTTTGCTTTTGCCCATTTATCGAGGATAAATATCATTTTTATATAATTTTAAAACATTTTACATTTACAGCTGTGCTTTCATATCATCATCTGATGAGATATAGAATTCTATATCATCCACAAATAAGTGGATGAGATGTCTTTGAAAAAGGTTAGTTTCTGGAAGTTAAGTTTTAACTGTAGCAACTATATGCATATAAACATATCATATAATGCTGAACATACTGTAAAGATTTGTCTGCGTCTTTCAAGATCATACTGCAGTGCAGTGCCATAGACATCCAGACAGAAGAAGTGAGACTTTAACATTACACACACACACACAAACACACACACACACACACACACACACACACACACACACACACACACACACACACACACACACACACATTTGACAATGACTTGGGTCTGTGACAGTGCATTCTCTGCCATGGCCTTTGGATTTCTGATTGGTGACATTGGATATAGCTCCAGGGCATATTTGACTTTACCAATAAGATGGCCCTGTGGAAAATCACCCTACAACCTTGCACAAATAGTTTAAATGTCTCTCTCTCTCCCTTTCTTTCACTCTCTCTCTCTCTGTATATATATATATATATATATATATATATATATATATATATATATATATATATATATATATATAGAGATATATATATATATATATATATATATATATATATATATATATATATATATATATATATATATATATACATATGGTTTGCTATCATTATATCGACGCATTTAGACGTTATGAAGTATTCGAACATCAGAGGTTGAATACTTCATATTGGCAGGTGACATGAGCGAAAGGTTTGCATTGCGAATGAACTGTGCATTCGCAATTCTAACTTTCGGTCATCGGAGGGGATCGCGGTACAGTGCGGTTAGGGAAATGCATCCCTTTCCTCACTGTAGTGCGATCTCGGAGTTGGAATATTAAGTTATGAGGGGTGTGCAGGGGCACAGCCCCTGCATAACTGTGTTCGGTTAGGTAGGTAGGTGATTATGGGAAGGGTGGCGTGCTGTGTATCGTAAATGTCGCATTTACATTTTCAACAATACACCCTTGTTTTCAAGTTTACTATTATTTGAAAATGTTCATTTTCGATGCATAAATTCAAAAATAAAGACATTATTTATTTTTACTTTCGAATTTATGATAGTAAACTTATATATATATATATGTATATATATATATATATATATATATATATATATATATATATATATATATATATCTATATATATATATAAACACTTTACATAATCAAAATACTGAAATCTCGAATGTCATATGGCCAAGACCATATGATCGACATTTCAGTATATCGAATATGTAAAGTTTAAAAAAATAACACTTTACTTACCTTAAAATGTTACGTGCACACAGAGGCAAGGCTTCTTGTACACTCAGTGTGTACGTAATGTTGTTATCTTTTTTGTGGTGTTGACAGGAAGTGGGAAATCTCCTGTTTTGCGCTTCCGCATACAGCACAATATGGGAGATTTCCCTTTTCCCCACTGTAACTGTAGCACGATCTCGGAGTTGGTATATTTAAGTAGTGTGGGGGGCAAAAGCAACGTTTGACTTTTTTTTTTTTTTTTGCATTTCATTTGAGAAGTTCGAGTTTCCAAAACTCGATCTTTTGGTCTCGACCATATGAGGTTCGAGATTTTGGGAATTCGATCTTCTAAACTGAATCCACTTAGCAGACATTCTTTGGCATGTCATAATTTTAAATGTGGATATTTTTAACACTTGAAGAAAAATATAGTTCTATTAGAGGTAGGAATTAGGAGAATAAGTTAGGTTTTCATCAACAGTGTCCTTAAAATATGAGCTGTCAAACTGTGATTTTTTTTTTTAAAGTTTTTATATTCTTCAACTTTTAATTGATTGTTATGTAATTTATTGGTCTGGGTTATATTGTTTGCATTTGTTCATGTGATATTACCAGCTGTTTTTAGGCTACCATATAATTAGTTACTAA
Source organism: Protopterus annectens (assembly GCF_019279795.1). Taxonomy (NCBI): domain Eukaryota; kingdom Metazoa; phylum Chordata; order Ceratodontiformes; family Protopteridae; genus Protopterus; species Protopterus annectens. Next base: position 958,312,191 of record NC_056737.1, read on the forward strand.
TTTGTAGAAATAACTAGTTTTTCATATTGTTACTGTTTTGAAGAAGTGTATTGTACTCTTAAAATCGGTCAGACACACTCTACAACTCTATAACTACAACGTGTTAGGTTTTGATGATGACATTGTTGGCATTGTACTAAAATGCTTTATATTGTGATGACATTGGTTGGCACTGTACTAAAATGCTTGACATTGTGATAATGGTTTGGCATTGTACTAAAATCAGGGGTGGCTCATGCTATTGGACTGCAGGACTGCAGCCCCCCCCCCCCCAGCTGAAAATGAAAAAAAAAAAAAAAGACTCCCGGAATGGACTCCACACATGCCTGCAAGCATTCTCAGAACTACACACATATGCGTGCAGAATCCGGACTGGTATAAGAGCAGTCTGGATTAGACAGAAGGCAGCAGACTACAGAAATGCACAGATGTCTATGTGGTTGGAAGGGGACTGGACTGCAACATCTGCAGACTGGATATCCAGGCTGCTCTCACAGGAACATTTTCCTTTCTCATCGCAGGGATGACAAAGCAGAATATTTTCAATGGAGCTGGATTCTTCAATGGAGGTAAGATGTGTGTATGTTTTCCTTTCTTATCATTGGGATTATGAAGCAGGGGGTCTTCAATGGAGCTGGATTATTCAACAGAGGTAGCCTCAGGTAAGGTGTGTGTGTGTGTGTGTGTGTGTGTGTGTGTGTGTGTGTGTGTGTGTGTGTGTGTGTGTGTGTGTGTGTGTGTGATGCCCCAGATAAATATACTTGGTGGCTAGCCAGACTCAGGCAACAGTAGTGGTTAGAGAATAACTTAGGCATAAACCCTGTACCTTGGGTGCAGGTAGCAAGAGCCTGAATTCCTTACCCACCATCACTTGTGAAAACTGCTCACATTTTTGCCTCATATTTTTGTTCTGTTCTGTTCCTCATAAATTCTGTGGGTTTCTGGATATAACTCACTAAATAATGACAGGCATTTGAATTTCAGACTTCATATTCTTCAGAAAGTGTACGGTAACACAAAACCTTTTATTCTAGCAATTTTCCAAATTTATAAGATCAATATTTGTAATTTGTCCCTATTTTGGAGGCTGTATTCCCCCATTATTGGCTTTGTCCAGGATTTTTGTGCTAAGAGGTTGAGAGCTATGGTGAGAACTGAATTCACTAAATGATAGCCATTTAATTTTGTCTTCCCATGTTTCAAGAAACAGTTGATTTGGCATAGTGATATGTTGTTCTGACTGTAGTGCACAGGGTTCTGGGTTCAAGAATTTGCAGTGGAATGCATGGTGGTAACACAGCATTTTATTCTAGCAACTTTCCAATATTAAACAAGCAATGTTTAAAATGTGTCCCTCGTTTTTGGGCTTTGGATTTTTCCAGATTTCTTGTGCTACAAAGTTGAGAGATACAATTGAGTGTCAAGTGGATTTTACAAAGAGCTGAGAGCTTCAGGGAAAGAGAAGTTTAGTTCTGCTTATGCTGAGTCTGCTACTAACATTGTTAATAGCACAACAAATAGTGTACTTGCTTTTGATGCAGAAGGCTGTGGGTTCTACTCTCACATCTGTAGATACATTGCTAATACTGTACTGTGTTGTACACTTAAAGGGGTTGGATGCTGCAATCCTAAGAATGTCCTCTTTGGAAGAGATACCTAGTAACTGTGAACCTGCTATCAGTTTGTCATCTATTCCCTATTGCAATATTACTAGCTTATCATTTTTTTAATGTAACAAAGGCAATTTATTCCTGAAGAGTAATAGGCACTTTATTTGTAGATGAAACAATGAAATATAAAGTTGTTTGCTAGCAGCAACTTCTTCATTAGTTACAGATCTCTTTAATGTGGAATTGTTTAGATGACTTTTACTTTTGCAGAGATTGTGCATATTTACTGATACTGGTGGATTGTAGAAGGTTGAGTAAACTTTTATGATGCAAATGTTCTAAACTGGGCAGTTTTGTCATTATTGGTGCATGCATTTTTGTTTCATTGTTTACTGGAAAAATATTCAAAACAATACATTTAAAATGCCCTCTAACAACTGTGCTATATTAAACAAGGAATATAATATAATACAATCAGGAAGGTATATGAAAGAACACATGCATGTTTCCTGTGCAAGGGGCCTATGATTTGAAAAAAACCCAAAGTTAATCTTTATCTGCTACTGGCCAGATGTATTTTCTTTGAATGTGGGTTTTAAAGCTGTTTCAAAGAATGTGAGTTTCAAGGGCAGAGAAGTTTTAATGCTAAGTCTATTTTCATTGTGAGACTGCATTGCTTTGTTAGCAGATATCTATTAGTGTTTGTGCTGTAAAATGTAAAATAAAACTTTTAAATGAAATCCAAATTATTGTAGAAGTAAAGCAGTATGCACATTACAGTGTTTATGATAAATGCGGTGAAATAGCCAAATAATAGGACATTGGAATGACTGCAGGGGAGAGGCCCCATTTGACCAAACTCAAAGACAACCCCGGCTGAACTATACATCTCAACTGTCCAGGTTTTTGCAGAATGAATAGATTTTTGCTTCTTATTTTTGATTTGTTTCTCAAAAATTGTGTGGTTTTCTGGCAATTCATTTAGGAATGAAGTCAGTAAATAATGACAGACATTGAGTTTCAGACTTCATACACTTCAGAAAAATGCATACTAAAGCAAGATTTATTATTCTGTTAACTGTCCAAGTTTATACAAGAGCAATTTTAGTATGGTCTGTATGTTCCCCCAATTTATTTGTCCTTGTCCAGATTTCCTGCTTTAAGAGGTTGAGAGGTACGTGCAAATAAATCTCTTTATAGAACTGGGTATATCCAAATCTCTCAACTGTCCCCAATTTTGGCTCAAATTGTTACTCTCCCCCTAATAATCCTTCTGCAAAATTTAATTTTGGAAGAAGTCTTGGTGAGTTTACAATTAATAAGTAATTTTAATGATCAAAGTTATAGATTACTTTTAATTTCAGAAATGCATGTAGATTCTTATTTTGTCAGCTGCTCAAGTTAACAGTACTAATATTTAAAGAAAAGTATCCTATTCTTTGACAGGTTCCTAGCTGTATCGTGTGTTTTTTTTATATTTTTGCATTACATTTTTGGTCTGTTTTTTATAAAATTGTGGTTTTCTGGCAAATTAGCGGCAGATCATTAAAGATTGAAGTTAGAAAACAATGACAGACATTTGAGTTTCAGATTTCATACCCTTCAGAAAATTCATACTAATGCAAGAACTACAATTATATTGTCTTTCTAAGTTTATAAGAGCAATATTTAAAATTGTCCTTATTTTTGGGCCTTTGTCCCACTTCTATGTATGGCTTTGTCCAGATTTCTTGCTCTGAGGTTGAGAGGTATGACAAAAGTGTCAGGGCCATCACAGTCAATCAGAGACATTTCAAATTGTGACCTACTTGTTATACTCATTCCCCCATGTAGTGACTCTGGATGTGTCCAAGCAAGGCAAGGAGCAGTTATGCAGTGTAAGTGTGCAGGGTATCCCCCCATCCAAGGTAGACACAAGTACTACAGTGGCTTTTCATCTTTCCTTGATTTTGCAGAATGTTCTCATTTTCTGTCATATTTTTATACTGCTGATTTATGCTTCTTCTTATTCAGAAAATGCATGTTGTTGCAGTACCTGTTGGTCTGCGTTTAAGTAGCAATGCTTTAATGACCATCAGGTAAGCTTATCTGAGGTTGTAAGGTGCAAGTAAGCTTTAATAAGCATACTGTTAAAGAATTACCAACATTGAAAGTCTTTTTGTTGTTGCCATGCAGAGAATATTTACATAACTAGATAGCGTAGCGTATAAGCCTTAGGTATTGAAATGCATATGACAGTATTTGTAATAAAGGACAGGATTACAGTATTTTCAGAACCTCATTACATTGATTGGAAACTTGCAGTCATCTTTGCAGGCTTTACTCGTAAACTAAACAGAATGCTAATCAGGTGTGGTCCATAACCTGTGCAGTAATCCTTAAACAATTTATCTTGAGCTTGTTTCTTGTTTGCTGTTTATTTTTTACTTTGATCGGGATTTCCCCATGAAACAAGTAATTAATTGTTGTTAGGTAGCAGGTCTTTTTTGGATAAGAAGCATTTTTACAAGTGCTACTTTCAGCATGTTACTTAGTACTTTTATAAAGCTGAATATACATTATAATTAGAACTACAGTGCAAGGAGAAGTGGTTTGAGTTGAGTACTGCTTGTTTTATTATACTTGATTTTGACTGGCATTCCAGTAATGTATTTAAAAAGTAATTTATTTTTTCATGTCTCACAACCATTTTGTTTCCATCTAGATATTAACTAAGCTGTCATGTAGCAAATGCATTGAAATATTTTTTTTTTCTTCTAAACTTCATATGGTCTTGATTGGACCCTCATAATGATGGTTTGGCACCCAGGGCAGCATATTTAATTAAAGCCCCAGTGTTTGTGGTTTTAGCATAGCCCCATCCCTTTCTAGTTGGCCACACTCTTCTCATTGGCCCCAACCATTCAGCTGTCTCCTGCAGCCCCCCCCTACCCTTCGATTTGAAGTCACCAGCCATCACTGACTAAAATGCTTTATCTTGTGATGATGACATTGGTTGGCATGGTACTAAAATATTATTAGCATTTTGCAACTCTTTGCTGAGTCTCTTTGGTGATAAATGTAAAAAAAAAGCATCATGAAATAGGGAACTACAATTATTTTAATAAAAATAAAATTCAGTTATTTTAATTACTACATTGTAGGCTAAGAAAGGGATAAACCGCTTCCTCCATTGCTGCAGCCTACATTTTATGTCCTTCTAGATTTCACAGGCAGCACTTGGGGATTAAAGAAATAATTGTCCTGTTGATTGCAATCTGCTACCTGATTAATTAGGAGTGGTAGGGTTTGAGAGTGTGGACTTCTGGTGATCTGGTTTCAGTGCTTAAAAAGCTTCATATTGTGAATAGATAAGTGCCCTCATTAATAGCTACACATGAATTATTTGCAAATTGACCTAAGGTCTGGATTGTCATGTCAATATGAAAGTGAGCGTTGACCCAAATGATGGTGTTTACAAAACATCCTATTTTGTATTTTTGTTGTCCATTTCAAACTAAATGTACATTGGTGGGATGCTTGGTCCCTAAAATGAACAGAACATTTCTTTACAGTTAAAACAAATACACAAGAAATAAAATTATCATGTCAGGAGAAAGAGAGTATGAAAAGTAATCACGTTAAAACAAATTTGTAGTACCATGCATAGCACATTTTCAGATGGTGCTTAAACATGCCCAATTATTCACTCTAGCTCTCCACAAAAATAACCAGTGAGCTGAGTCAAAGACTCTAAGAAAGTGAGCTAAAACTGTATAAAAATATTTTCAGATATGCTCCACTGACTCAAGGCCACTAATAGACATAACAAGCCTACTCCTTTTTTTTGCATTTCAATTTCACATTAAGTGGTATGAATGCATTTTGGCACAAAATGTTTGAGCCTGTGCTCTGGGTGTAACCTTTGTCTGCAGACATAGACGGAATATCAGGCAGTAGGTATTTATTTTTTTCTTTCTTGGGACAAATTGTAGCCACTTGTATTCCGGCTCAGAAAGACATGTCTGTGGTCAGTGATATGTGACATAATTTTATAACAGAATATGCTTTTCTAGATGCATTGAATTGACTTACAGATGAAACCTTTCTGCATCTGGACTGTGTCAGCTCTAACGGTCCTTACTTAAGTTCTAGCTTCCATAAGAGAAAGGGAATTATTGGACTGGGTTTGCTTTCTGACAGAAATGTTACGGGGGTAAACACTGTCCAGGAATCAATCCATGGAAGCTTTGTCCTAGAACTTTAGTGACCAAGAAATGTATTGCTTGTACCTGACCATGGTTCCATTAACACTTCTGCTGTTCTAGATGAGTGTTATCGGGTCTCTCACTTCTTTTCTTCCTTTTGATTTTCAGCTTAGCTGCTAAGAGATTTGCATAAGAAATGCCCTTATAAGGGCATGCATTTGAATGTTAAGCTTACTACCCATTGACCTTCTGGAAGCTTGGCTGCAATAATCCCCTATTGAGACTTTCTAGTTTTAACATACATATCAATATTAGACTGAAGGAACATAAAGAAAAGATTTTTTGATTGCAAGGAAATATTATTCAATAGTCATACTAGTTATCGCATAATGTGCTTTTTTTCTGTTTTATACTTTTATTTTTGGTTTGGCTTTCATATCTGGTAGAGTTACTAACTTCCATATACAGAGGTTAAATCCAAACAGGTCATTTCTAATTGACATATCAGAAAAAGAATATAATGACAGTGCCTGAAGCCTTTATGAATAGTTCAATTTATACGAATGGGAAACCTACATTTTATTATGTGGTATTTCAATGAAACTCAGAATATCACTGGAAAAATACATAGGTTAATAGGTAGGTACTAGGCTATTGGCCATAGGGCCTATATAAGCCTAGCCAAAAAGCTACCCTGGCATTCGCCACCCAAGAAAATTATTTTCCTGTGCCCCTGTCAAGCAGATCCACAGAGGTGATACCTGGGGTGAATTTCCTATTTCCCATTCTATCATCAAGACTTTTCTTGAAGAGTGCTAATGAGGAGCTTTGTTTGATATAGATAGGTAGTTTGTTCCAGAGTATGGGAAGTGTCTGGGACAGGAATCTATCCATCCAGCATCTTCTGTTTATTGTGGTGACAAAGTTTAGGTCCCTAGAGAGTGTAGCTCAGAGGGAATGGGGTTTCTTTAAGTGGTGCATGTCCAACAGCTCTAGGTTTGACATAGCTTTGTATGTTAGGCAGAGATCACCTCTGAGTAGGCGATATGCGACAGAGTAAAGCTGGAGTTTTTTGAGACGGTCTGTGTAAGGCATCTATTTGAGGCCAGTAATCCTCATTGTGAGGTATTTTTGTGGCCTTTCCAGTTGTTGTCGATATCTTGTGAGGTACATATCAAAAGGGGCGTTTTACTCTATAATGGGTCTAATAAGTGATGAGTAGAGGGGAACAATGACCTCTTTTTTCCTGGATGAGAAACCTTTTGTGATGAGGTGTGCCACGTAGAAGGATTTCTTGACTACTGTGGCAATGTGGTTATCAAAGGAGAGACTACTGTCCACTTGTGTCCCAAGGTCTCATCACACTTTCAGGGTTACGTAAACTACCACCTATGTGGTAGTTCATGGGTACAGAGTTTTTACCAAAGGGGATGACAATGCAGTTTTTGGCATTGAGCTTGAGGCCATGGCTTTGACACCAGGCATCTGTCTTAGTGAGGCCCTTTTGTAGGATATTCACATTGTTAGGAGTTTCGATTATGGCTCCTAGTTTGTAGTTATCTGTGAACTTCATTAGCCAAAGACCTTCTGCATTAGCCTGTACTTCAGAAAAGTAGATGCCAAACAGGAGAGGACCCAGGACAGAACCCTGTGGTACTCCACTTGTCTGAAGTTGGATTTGGAGTCTCCTACTTTCACAGTGTGGGTTCTGTCAGTGAGCCAGTTGGCAACCCATCTTGTGACATAGGGATTTATACCAAGTTTAGTGAGTTTATCTATAATTTCAGAGTGGGGGATGGTGTCAAAAGCCTTGGTGAGATCTAGATAGGCTGTATGAACCACCTTACCCTCATCTATGGCTTTAGTGACTGCTTCAAATAAGTCTATCAGGTTTAGGAGACATGATCTGCCTTTTACAAACCCAAACTGTTTGGGGTCCAGAGTTTGGCAATCACCAATGTCTTTGTTTATAAGTTCCATGATGTTATGTTCCATGGCCTTGCAGACCAGGCTCATTAGGCAAATGGGGCGGTAGTTCTCGGAGTCCGTGGTGGCTCACCCTTTATGGAGTGGGATAACCATTGATGTGCGCATTCAGTGGGCACAAAGCCTGAGGTGAGGCTATGATTGAACATGGTGCTTAGGTGGGGTGCCAGCTCATTCTGTAGTTCATGTAGAACGCAGCCTGGGATGTTGTCAGGTCCCATGGATGCTGTGTCTTTGGCTTTGAAAAGTGTGGTTTTACCTGTGCAGCCGTGATTACAGGAACTTTGCATTTTTCTGGTATAGAGATGGGCCCTTTAGGTGGTGAGAGGGGTGTAAAGTTAGCACTGAACCTATCTGCCAGGATGTTAGCAATATCAGTTGGTTTTGTATATTTAGTGCCATTGTGCTGTAACTTAGAGGAGATCTGAGTGTTGTCATTGAGATTCTTGACATAGCTATAGAATGTTTTGTGGTTGTCTTTAGAATCAGTGGAATTTTTGTTTTTGTAACTAGCTTTGGAGGATTTTATGAGGGAACTCAGCTTCTTACTGAGGCTGATGAGGGAGTTCCTCCAATCATGGGATGTTACTCTTTTTTGCAACTGTTTGTTTCTTTGGTTGTAGAGTTTGTTTAGGGCAGGGGACCACCAGATTGGCTTCCTTTTTTTGGAGGATAGCATCTTGGTTCTGTTAGGGATAGCATGATCCATGCACTCGTGTACGTGCTTATAAAGTGCATTTGCGTAAGATTTAGCAGTCGTACTTCTATTGTCCATCTGCATGGGTGTCATGACATTTGCCACTTTTGTCTTAAGAAGCGTGAAGTTGGCATTGGATAAATTTCTTTCGGTGGTTTCTCTAATGGGGGGTGGGGGCAGGATGTGAATATCTAGGGTGATTAGCTTGTGGTCAGATCTGACCAACAAGGAATTGACCTCTGGTGTGGAACACCAGTCGCTCATGTTAGTAATGGCCAGGTCTAGCATATTGCTGCTCCTGGTGAGGGTGTGAATAAGTTGATCCAAGGCACTGGAATTTATGAATTCCATAAAACATTGAGCAAAAGAGTTTGTACATGAGTAGTTTTCCCAGTTAATGGTGGGGTACTTGAAATCACCCATTATTAAGGTGTTGGGTTGTACCCTAATATTTTTCAGTGTATTAAGAAATGAGTAATGGGAATCCTGGGGCATGGTGGAATCTGTAGCAAGTTAAAATTTGGATTGCGGTCTTGCCAAGAGTTAGTTGCACTTGGATAAGCTCGGATGCATTATGCTGAGCAACTAGCCTGAAGGTGTGGATATACTTAATGAATATGGACATGCCTCCACCTTTAGTGTTTCAATCCAGGTTAGGTAGCCGGAAGGTGTGGTTTGAATTATAGCCTGGTAATGCAGGGGTGCTCTCTGGAGCCTTGATCCAGGTCTCTGTCACTGCACAGATGTCGATGTTCTCCATTTTAAGGAGTGCCTCGAGTGAATGCATTTTGAGGTTTAGACTTCTAGCAATGAGTAGCATTACCCTCAGATTTTGCTTGCTTGTACCTGTTATGTTGGTGAATTTGTTATTTGAACCTTGCTTAAAAAGACACTCTAGGGGTGGCAAAAGCCTTAGCCCATATCCGAAATCCAAAGTGCGACAGGTGTTGGTCATCTCTGGCAAAGCATCATGGTCTGTGAATCATATCATCCTAGGCAGACAGATACTGGATCCCCTTAGAATGACACCAGAACCTTAGCCAATTGTTGAAGTCAATCATTTTGTCCTTGTACTGTGGTATCATTCTGGGTGATGGCAGGATGCTACTCAGGGCTAGGGTCATACCTGCATGGGCTACAAGACTGGACAGTTCCTCCATGTCTCTTGTCATGTAGTCCAGGGAGGTACATCTCAGGTCATTCACACCAACATGGACAATGACAGAGTCATATTTGTACTTGTTGTGGAGTGACCTGAGTGCGTGCATTATGTGGTGGATCCTTGCACTCGACAGGCAGCTGATAGTAACTTTCTCCTTGTTTAGCCTGGTGAGTGGAACATCAATGTGCCTGACTATAGAGTCACCTATGACTAGAGTGTTGGGTACATTGTTATGTCTTATGGGCTGTGGTTGAGTGGCACACTGAATTTGTGGGCTATGTGACATTTGGGTTGTGTTGGGGGGTGTAGATTGTTTGCATTTCTGCTTTGGTGGTCTCTGTTGCTTTAGCAGATTTTTATTGAGAGCCTCCATGAATGTAGGTGTGGGTTTTGTGTTTCTATGTGTGTGTTTTGGTGGTGTAGGTTTTGTGAGACTATGTGATGAGTGTGGTGTGGTGTGGTGCAAGTGTTTACCTTCTCCTCTTGACTGTCGTCCAGTCTTGGGTGAAGAGAGCTTTGCTACAAGTTTGGCTATATAAGTGCATCTCTCACAGGTTGTAGTGTTGGGTGGTAGGAGGAAAGGTTTATCTGTGTACATGAGGCAATTGCTGCATTGCCCCAAGATGCCCAGATTCATCCGGTAGACAGGAGAAATCATCGGGAGATGACCCTTAGACATGCCTGGATAGGTGCTTATTTATTAAGTACTAAAAACTGTTTTCTTCTAGACATGTGAGGAAAGTTGAGTGCTGTAGTAATTTGTAGCTTATTTAGTGCTTACAACAAGTTCTGAACAAGTGCTGAGCTCAAAGAAACAGAATTGAGTGCTAAAACTAAAAAAAACCTGGCTAGTTCTAAGGGAAAATTTGAAGAGCAGACTTTATGGTGCAGGCTACTGTGGTCAGTAATGTGTGATGAGAATCCATTCTCCAAGTGGAAGTGATTCAAAGATACACTGATTATGAGTGCAAAAGGCTGAGAAATACTGCAGCCTGCATTATCTGCAAATGGTGGTAAAAAGGCATGGAAATGAGCAAAATTATTATAATGAGAGTGGATACAAATGAGGATAAGCGATAGGGTAGAGCTATTCAGAAACATATAGGTTGTGCATGGAGAGACACTAATGCAAGGTGTTGACAACTTCAAAATTGTGAAGTTATGGTAAATGAGCCAATAAAAACTGTGGAGTAGTCACCCCATAACTAACTATGCATATGTAAGAGGCTGTTTTGTATCTGACAGCAGTCATGGAGTTGCACATTAATATCCTCAGCAGAGCCGAGTCATCTGCTTGCACCTAACATATCATGCCCTCCATGCTACAGTAATAGTAAATTAATCCCATGTAGATAAAGGCATGATGAGTAGACCGCACCCATGTAGATAGAATCATGATGAGTAGACCACTCTCATGTAGATATAAACAAGATGAGCAGACCACTTCCATGTAGACATAGACATGATGAGTAGATCTCTCACATGTAGGCATAGACATGATGAGTAGACCACTCACATATAGACATAGATATGATGAGTAGACCACTCCCATGCAGATAGAGGCATGATGAGTAGACAGCTCCAATGTAGATAAAGGCATGATGAGTAGACCACTCACATGTAGACATAGACATGATGAGTAGACCACTCACATGTAGACATAGACATGATGAGTAGACCACTCACATGTAGACATAGACATGATGAGTAGACCACTCACATGTAGACATAGACATGATGAGTAGACCACTCACATGTAGACATAGACATGGTGAGTAGACCACTCACATGTAGACATTGACATGATGAGTAGACCACTCCCATGCAGATAGAGGCATGATGAGTAGACCACTCTCATGTAGATATAGGCATGATGTGTAGACCACTCCCATGCAGATAGAACCATGATGAATAGGCTGTTTTCAAATAGACAGAGGCATATTGACTAGACAGCCTCCGTGTAGATAGTGGGCACAATGAGTAGACCGCTCCCATGTAGACATGGGCATGACGCAGGAGCTGATTGAAATGTGTAGCTCTCATAAGTAGGCTTGCTAGATGCATGGCTACCAAGTAGCTTAGTTGGGGTGCGGCAAAGGGAGGGTCTCCCTGGGTCTAAGATTTTAGGGGGTGTGATCAGGAGATATTGATTGATTGTTAGAGCAGTACCGATATTTGTTTCTGTACTGTCATTTCTGAATGCTGGTAGAGAAATGAATTTCAATACTACTTTTGTGGTCAGGACTACAATAAGAAAGTGCTTCAACAATTTGTGTGCAGTATAGGCTTCAGCTAATACCTTGCTACAGTTTTAAAAGTAGTCCTCAACTTGGTTGGAGGTGATTGATCATATACACAGGTGATTTTATATATATATATATATATATATATATATATATATATATATATATATACACGCATACACTAATAGGGTCAATTTGATATTGAATGCATTATTTAAACAAATTCAAAGGATGGGTGATAATCATAAGTTTAAATTTCATCTTATTCATATTGTCCATTCAAGAAGACATGGGGTTGATATTAAAACTCTAACGGAGTTGGCTTAGTATAGATGGATCAATTTAATTAAGAGCAGATAGTAGTCCTGGGCTTAGTTGTCAGAACAGCTTAAAACCTATTTTAAAATTTAGACATGATTGTTTATAACCCAGTCTGTGGGTACAATTTGTTTATAATATTTTTATGTTTTTTTAATATGTTTTAAGATGTATGTATTTTTGATATTTGTATTTATGTATTTTTAAATAAGCATTTGAATTTTAACAAAGTATATTATATGACTTTCATTCATATCTTTGTTACATCATGTGATTTTTATACAGGTTTTGATCGGCTGATTGTTGTTATAAATTTGAATTTTATGACTGTATCTTTTTGCATTGAGAAAGAGTTTGCTTGAAAGCTTTGTGTTCTCTATAAGTTGTATAAGTTGGTGTAATAAATGCATTGATGATGTACTCCAGGTGTTGTTTGGACAGCTAGTGATATCACATGAACAAATGCAACAGTTAACACAGACCAAGAAATTACATAATGATCAACTAAAAGTTGAAGAATATAAAAACTTTTATAAAAAATCAAAGTTTGCCGGCTGATATTTTAAGCACACAGTTGATGAAAACCTAATTTATTCTCCTAACTCCTACTTCTAATAGTACTAGATATTTCCTCAAGTGTTAAAAATATACACTTTTAAAATAGACTTCCCAAATAATGTATGCTAAGTGCATTGTTCATGTCCTTCTCTTTGATAATATGTTCATCAATTGTACATCATGGTTGCTTCTCTATTTTTCAATGTAGAAGGCTTCACATGAGAAAATAATTGCCAAATAGACCACCATTTGTATGTTGTAATTAGTCTGGAAATTAGCACAGAAGCCTAAAGCCACAAACTGTTAACAATGTGCTTCCTATGGTACAGGGTTTGATTCCCTCAGCCTTAAGTAGTTTGGTGTGTGACCCCTGAGCAAGTAATTTAATCAGAGAGTGTTTTGTGACAATTGAGAATTTGAGCTAGGATTCTTAATTGCTTTTTGGACTGCATGCATAGTATCTACCTACTTTACATAATTAAAGTGCTTTCAACATGAAATCCTAGAAATGTTAGATAGAAGCACAGGTTCTGCCATTAATAAATTTGCATTGCTTGTGTAACTCACACTTGAACATGTTGCTACTACATGTAACATAATTCCCGCCTTCATTACATTCCTTCTAAGAGTTTTTTTTCCTATTTATTATATTTACATAATTTATAGATATTACTATTTTATTAATTATAAATTTGTTATTGAATTAAACTGTCCAGTTTCTTCCAATTATGGATTTAATGACTTATGCATAATTAGAAAAAAGTAGCATAGTTTAAATCAAATCAGATTTATTACTAGTATCATTTTTTGCAGCCACTACCAGTCTTCTAAAATCTAAAATGGAATGAAATGTAATTAATCTACCAGTCTTTAATTCTTTGGATATACTATCTAACAATTTAATTGGATAATCTCTGTCTTTCAACATGTCTTTTAATTTATCAAGCTCATTTAAAATAGGTTGTGTTCTGTAACTAATGAAGATAATTTGAACATTTGACCTCTAGCAAATGGATTGATAGTTTAAAAAATGCAAACAGGAATTTTAAAAAGCGGGCTTTCTATAAATGGTACACGTTATTATCTGAATCTTTTTTTATACCTTAACATCTAAATAATCAAGCAGAATCCTACAACTCTTTTTATGTCCAATGACTCAACAGCTAATCACATCTATGACAGCTAGTTTTAGCAGATTGAAACACCAACAGCATGTTTCCTCTGATGTTTCGGCAACCATATTTTGTGAGCTAGTTACACAGCATGCAGTCATCAGTGTTGTTCCTTTGGACTCACCCAATTAAGAAATGGAGGGAAAAAAAAGATGAGCTGCAGAACATGGAAATAGTTTGGCCAGTTATTGTCTTATAGAACATAATTTGTCACTTAAGATAACTGGAGATATAGAAGCTGAGTGCCAGGGTTAAAGAGCGATGCTCCAACCAACAGACCAATTAGAGATGAAGTACTGCGATGAGGTCTGATGAAATTAATTGCTTAGAGGGTGTAGCTCAATAGGAGCAGTTTTGGAACATAACACATTTAATATAACTGTATGTGTAATAGCCTCCCACATGGGGACTTATACATTATAATATGCTTTGCTTTGTAAGTGTATATCTATGACTTTTCCCAAATGTGGCTACACATTAAATATTATCAGAGATTCCCTGTTGTGTCCTTCTATCCATTCATATTTTCCCAAGCATCCTCAAAGGCCAAGGTTCACCCATAGTAATTTGTTCTGCCCCTGCCTAACATGATTAACATTACACATGATTTTACCTCTACATTTCACTTTGCAGGTGATGAGGCTGTACAGAGGAACCACACAACTTCTTTGGGTTCAGCTTGATATTGCATAATGAGTTGTTCAGGAACCAGTAATCAACACACCCAGGCTTAGCTGCAGAGGTGCTTACCTCTATGTCAGTTCAATGCAAATTTCTCTTATCATAGGATCATAGGATCATAGGAGGTTACTAGGCTAATGGCCTTGGGGCCCTTATAAGCTTAGCCAAGAGTTTATCCGCAAAAAAGAAAACTCAGTCAGCACCTATCCCTCCTGTTAATGAGGGACACAGGTGGAACCCATGGGACAAATTTGTGGTTTCCCATCCACTCATCAAGGTTGCGCTTGAAGAGGGTCATCGCGGTACTCTATTTGGCATGTATCGGAAGTCTATTCCAAAAATGGGGCAGCCTCTGGGAGACAAACCTGTCTCTCCAGCAGGTTTTGTTGATGTCACATATTAAATGTAAGCCTTTTGAGTGGGTAATGTGTAAGGAGTTAGACTTATGGATATGGATCATCTCTAGTTGGGCAGAGTCTGATATTGCCTTGTAGGCAAGACACAGATAGCCTCTAAGCAATCTGTACAATATCGAGTAGAGTGATTTGAGCCTGTCCACATAGGAGAAGTTTTGGAAGCCATGGATTCTCTTTGTGAGGTATTTCTGTTGCCTTTCCAGTTGGTGCAGGTGCTTGGAGAGGTGCATACCAAACAGGGTGTTATACTCAATTATTGGCCCAATGAGGGAGGAGTACAGAGTGGTAATAACCACCTTTTTTCTGGATGCAGTCCCTTTATTTATGAGATGAGCCAAGTAAAAGGCTTTTCTGACCACTGCTTCTACATGATGGTCGAATGTAAGATAGTTGTCAACCTGAGCACCCAGGTATCTCACCACTGGTTTCATGCTTAGGGAGTTGCCACTGATGTAGCAATTAGTAAGGGCTGTGTTTTTGCTGAATGGTATGATAATATATATTTTGTGCATTTAACTTAAGGCCATGACTTTGGTACCAGTCATTTGTTGCTGTGACACCATCTTGCAATATGTCAACATCATTTGTGGAGTCAATGACAGCACCCAACATACAGCCGTCTGCAAACCTGGTCAGCTACAGGCCTTTTATCTTTGCCTGGACCTATGTGAAGTAGATGCCAAAACAGTAGGGGTCCCAGGATAGAGCCCTGGGGAACATCCCTAGTGACAGGTCTGCTGTCGGAGGTGTAGGCACCTATTTTGACCCTGTGGTCCTATCAGTGAGCCAGTTGGCCACCCACCTTATGAGACAGGGATTTACACTAAGTTGTGTTTTCTTTTCGATGATGCCCAAGTAGGGGATTGTGTCAAAGGCCTTGGCCAAGTCAAGGTAAGTTGTATGTACTGACATTTGCTCATCCAGAGTCTTGGTGACACTCTCAAAGAAGTCATCTAGGTTCAATAGGCAAGATCTGCCCCGACAAATCTGAACTGGATGGGGTCAAGTGCTTGGAGATTGCCTATATCCTTGTTTATGAGATCCATAATAATAGGCCCCCATGGCATTATAGATCAGACTTGTCAAGCTAATGGGGCAATAGTTTTCAGGGTCAATAGTGGCACCTCCTTTCTGCAAGGGGATGACAACGGCAGCTCTCCACTCTGCTGGAATGAAGCCTGTACTTAGGCTGTGGTTGAATAGGGTGCTCAATGGCAAAGCTAGGTTTTGCTGGAGATAGTGCAGAATACAGCCTGGTATACTATCATGTCCCATTGCAGCTGTGTTCTTTGTCTTGAATAGGCCTTTACACTTGATCTGGTGATGTCAGGTGTGGGACGAGTATTGGGGATGTCGAATGGGCCTTTGAGGGGCTAGGGAGGGGGATGTTTGCACTGAACATATCTGCTAGCAGGTTGGCTAAGTCAACAGGATCAGTGTAAGTGGCAAGGGTTCCTATTATGTAGTCAAACTTTTACACGTTCAAACCTCATATGGTCGAGACCATAAGTTCGAATCTGTAAAAGTTCGAGTGTTTCAATTGAAGCGGAGGTTTCCATTTTGTTCAATGGGGTGTGATCTTGGAGTTGGTATATTTAAGTAGTGGGGGGTGTGGGAGCTGCAGGGTGGCTTGCCCCCCCCCCTTGCTTAAAACAGTTTATTTTGTTTTCTTTTTGTTTTTTTTATCCATAGTCAAAGTTTTGTAACTTCAAACATAATGGTTCGAACAGTACGTGTTCGAAGTTATAAGACTTCAACTATGTGATATAGACCTAGTGATAATGTTAAGTACTAATTCAGAACAAACCTGGGCTTTGTCATAGAGTTTGCTGATGTAACTGAAGAAGGCTTTGTGGTTTCCCTTTGTTTTGGAGGCTAGTTTCAATTCATAATTGGCTTTTGAGGTTTTTATTAGTGATCTAATTTATTTGTTGAGGCTGAGGAGGCAGTTTTTCCAATTTGGAATTTGTTCCTTTTTACCCTTCAACAACAGTTTCTTCCTTTTGTTGTAAATCCTGTTGATAAAGGATGTCCACCAGACTGGTTTGTGTTTTCTTGAGGAGCAGGTTTTAGTTCTGTTGGGTAAGGCTAAAACCATGCAGTTGTACAGCTGCTTGTATACTGCATTGGCATACTGTTCAACACAGTTGTCTGCATCCTCTGAGGAGACTGGTGTTGTGAGGCTACTGATACCCCCTCTTAGGAGGTTGTAGTCAGCTTTTGATAAGTTTTTTAGCCAGGTTATGACTAGGGGGGGGGTAGAAACTTTGAATGAGACAGACCTATAATCTGCTCGGGTCTATATTAGATGACCAAACATTCCGATATTCGAATCATAGATGGTCAACATCATATGATCGAATGCCAGAAAGGTCAAAGGTGAAAGTCAATGGCTTTTCTCGCACAGAATGGGAAATTTTCCCTTTCTGCACTGAAGTGTGTTTTTGGAGTTGGTATATTTAAGTAGGGGTATGTGGGGGTGCAGGGGTCTTGCCACCCTGCTCAGAGTGTTATGGTAAGGTTTTTTTTTTTTTATTATTATATAGTCAATGTTTTGAACTTCCCTCATATGAGTTCGCTCATGTGAGGTTCAAGTTTTGAAACATTGACTATATAAAATAGACCTATCTGCTCCCACCAGGGAAGAACGTACTATGGGAGTAGTGTAGCGGTCACCGATGTTGGTGAGAACCAAGTCCAGAATGTTATCTCCCCTTGTGGAGATGAGACGAGCTGGTCTACTGCATTAGAACTGATGAAGTCAAGGAATCATTGGGTGAGTGCATTAGAGCAAGAATAGTTCATCCAGTCTATGGTGGGGTAGTTGAAGTCACCAGGGATCTGGGTGTTAGGGGATACCTTGATGGAGTCAAGAAGATCCAGGTGAGAGGAGTGGGTGTCATGAGACATGGAGGGGGGGTCTATAGCTGGCTATAACTTGGATGGGTATCTTGCCAACTGTCAGTTGCACCTGAAGTAGTTTCAGTGTGTCATGCTGGCAAACCAGTCGGGAGGTGTGCCTGTCCTTAATGAAGATAAAGACTTCACCACCCTTAGTCTTCCTGACCTAATTTTTGTGTCGGAATGTGTGGAATCAGGTATAGCCTGGTAAGGCAGACGTGCTCTTTGCAGCCCTCAACCAAATTCCCCTGACTGCACAGACATTGGCATCTTCCAGTGCAAGGAGAGCGACCAGTGAATGCATTTTCAGGATAAGGCTCCTAGCATTAATCGGCATGACCTTCAATTTGCTTTTTGACAGATCTTTTATGTTGGAAGATTTGTCTTTGGGACATAGCCTAAAAACAGCACAATGGGGAGGCAAGAGCCTTGGCCAGGATTCAGAATTCCAGAGGTGACAGGTGGAGACCATCTCTGGCAAAGCTTTGAGGCCTGTCAATCATGTCATCCCAGGCAGACAGATACTGGATTCCCTCGGAAAGGCACCAAGTTACACAGTGAAATTCTATTTCTATTCAAAAACACGTATGTTGATTGGACAAAGCAATCAGAATTAATGTGACAAACCTTATACATGAAGAAATGATTACAAAATTACAATAACTCACTCACAAATGTGAGTAATGCAGGCTTTACCCAAAGCATGTTTCTTTAATTGACTGATTTTAGCTAGACTACTATAAGTATGTCACCTATGGACAAAGGATAGTCTTTAAGCATTCAGTTTTAACAGTGACTGCAGCATGTCTGACAAAATAATGATATAAAACAGAAATTATATTACAAATAATTAGCAGTGATTTTTTTTCTTTTGGTTATTCAGTTTACTGATTGTCAATTTTTACTCAGCCACTTCCTTTCTGTCTAAGATCAGTACTAGAAATACATGACATATGCCAAAGCACAATTTCTCTCTTTTAAGTCAGTCTAACCAGCTTCCAACTAACTTTAATGCAAAGGCTGTTTTGTTTATAGGCAGTTCTCATTGTAAGCCTTCTAGCTATTAAATGTTTCCAGAACAGCAGATGCTGGGATATTCTGAATTCAACAAAACATAGATAGCAAGGAAATCTGAACTCTAAAATGCAGGAGACAAGTATAAAATCATCTTAAAGAGAAATAGTGAGAGACAAAGAGAGGGAAAAGAAAGCTGTTAGAGAAGAGGAAGGTGTAGTTTGTCCAGAAAATAGTGGCAGACTAAGTGAACCATGTGGGCCTTATTTGCTATCAGAATCTACAAAACTTGTTTTGCTAATATTATGAATTAAGCAATCATCTAGCTGTTAGTCTTTCTTTGATGTTCTTTATATCTGGACATCCAGCTTGACTAAAATTTTGACAGTCTACACATTAACAACAGCACTTCTGAAACCTTGCACTCTGCAATCAAGTTTGAAGCAAATGTACTGTTTAGCCTCCATGCAGCTATAATATACAGTGAGCAGATACTTCACTTGTTGGGCGACTCTGAAAATATGATGATAACTGCTAAGGGGAAAAGCAACATCAACTTAATTATATTAAGATTTTATCTTGTTTTCAGTTTGAGACATTTTTGTCCCTGACGCCCTTCATGTGGCATCAGATATTTGCACCACTGTATAAAAATGAATGCCTCTTATTTATTCTTAATCAGACCAAACAGTAGGACATTGAGCGAACAGACTATATTCTTGCTTTCTTGTGATTCTTAGTTTTACAGGAAAATCGGGAACAAGTTGGAATGTTTTAAATAACATTTTAATATTGTCAGCAAATGATCTAGGTAATATGAGCAACGAAATATAATTAGACCATAAAATTAAAAACACAAGTGGAAAAATGTGTGTGGGCTTTGTGTTAAACCTCCAACCTTATGTCAACATTTTAAACTTTTCATGCAGTATATACTAACAAATATGTAAAAGTTTCTAGAGAAAAATGTGGATATTATTATGAATAATGCAGTTTACATTTGAAAAAAATTATCTTAAAATGGCATTTCTTTCACTATTTTGCATAGTTCAGCTTAAGTATGGACTGATAACTTGTCAATGAATCCCTTCAGATTATAATTCAAGAGGCACATTAGGTTTTTAGCTGTTGGGTGCCAAGTCTGAAAACCAAATTAAGCTATCTAGAAAATATTAAAATAAAGATTTAATAAAAGATATATTTCACAGCACAAAGTGTGTGCTTTCAGAGTACTTCCTGGGGGGAATGTTCCTGCAGGTGGTTAATTGATATGCGCATGCATGTGATCTGATTGCATCCTGCTGTGTCCTCTCAAGACACCTAAGGCACACATTATGAAGCTTCTGAAGTAGAAGATTCACCACCCTGGGAGCAAGAGATGGTGAAATCACACACACATTGCCTCTTTAATCTGATATTTGATAAAATATATCCGTAAACAGGCAGTGATAGTGTATTTTCTGTGACTGTCAAACTGAAAGACATGTGCATAAAAGACTGCCTCATCAATAATAAACACTGTATTCATTAGCATGCAAGTGACCCAGAGCAAAGTGTTTCCAGCTGCTTCTTTTCTACTTGTGTATATTTTGGGATGAGGAGAAATCTGCATGAAACAGAAAATTGACAACAATGGCATCTGAAGCCCCCCCCCCCCCCATTTATCTGAAGACCAGGTGTGTTGAATTCACAATGAGAACTTAATTATATACTGTTCTACTTCAAGTTCAAGACAGAGATGGCATATATTGCTCACTAGTCTATACTTTTTATGTTTTAAGTCATATTCTATGTGGATAATAAATAGCCAACCTTATATTTGAATATAGTACTTTGTCTGATGTGATGTTCTATTTTTGCATCTATATACTGAAACAAATATTTATGTTATTTACTCACACACAGACTGTGATACAATATTTCTTTTTATTGCAGGCCAGTTTAGTAGTTCTAAGAGTAGTACTTTAAACACATGACTTCATTGTGCCTTTAACACCTATATTATCCAAATGCAGAATTCCTGTGCAAGACATCTATGATCTTACAGTCTTACAAATTCACTAATTATTTACAATGCATGCCAGCCAAGAAAGGAAGTGATACTGTGTAATGTTTATATTGATGAACGTGATTTACTGCCCCATAGGGTATAAGACATAAGTTTATAGGTTCAGAGAGAAGTACTAGGTTAACTGCCCTTGTGGGCCATTTAAAGCCTAACCAATTACCTCAATTACCCCATGTGAGAATCAAACCCTACACCTTGTGTCTCTAAATTAAACACCTTAACTATTATGCCAACCTCCCCCCATATTAGGTCATATATAGAATGTAACAGGGAATTTATTATCTGTTTGTTAACTGGATGAATGGGCTTTTCAAAAGACTCTTTTCAACCATGTCCCAGGCCTTAAGGCAAAACTACAAGTATGACACTGAAACTTAACACATCCAAATACAAAAGATCATGTACTGCACAGACAGAACATTAGAAAACGTACTGTATATTATAAAATGGAACTGTTTAACTTTACTTCCCCTGATTGTCAGAAGTACCATTCATCTTGTTTTAAAATGCTGCAGAGCCATATGTGAAGAGTGTGAATTTGTATGAAAATATTGAGGATTGCTCACTGAGTCTTCCAAACACTGCAACTAAAAGTTTTCTTGTCCTCTTATTCTTTAGAAAGAAAATACTTGTCAAAGCAAATTATGCTATTACATCACCTTTCAAAATGGCTAATTCCAGTAGTTGAAATGTGTTTGTGGTTTGTTGTTCTTTCCTCGTGTTTATTGGGCATTTTTATCTGATTAAATCACTGCATTTATATATTTGTTACACATAGCCAAATATGCAAAAATAACAAGTTTTGTGTGTGATATAGATCACTGACCATTAATAACAACTGTTGAAATGCACATAATATTATACAAAGTTTGAGTGCACCACAGGCGACTGACCCCCAAGACAAAACAAATACCAAACCAATATAATTAATGAGCACATGATCATAAATACATAGGCAAGACCGATGGCATGTCCTCATGAACCAGTCAGAAAATAAAAGAAGATCCACAGTGTAACATCAAATAATCACCATGAATAAGACACTAAGCTCAAGAAATGTCAGTTGCCACTGGATGGATTGTGTCGGTTGCATGCACTCCTAATGTTCTATATCAATAGCTACATTCACTTTTTATTTAAGCTTAAAATGGTTAATACACCCCGTCACTGTGATCTTATTGGTGAGATCATAGCTCTCAACTGTCCAGATTTTGACAGAATATCCAGACTTTTTATTCATAGTTTTGGTCAGTTTCTCATAAAATAGTTGTTTTCTGGGAAATCACTGACAAATAATTGAGGAATGACCTTAGGAAATAATGGGAGACATGTAATTATCATTCTCCATATCTTTCAGAAAATTCACACTAATGCAAAATCTATTATTCTATCAACTTTCTAAGTTTGTAAGAGCAATATTTAAAACATGTTCCTATTTTGGGGCCTTTGCCCCCCTCATTATTTGTGGATTTGTCCAGATTTCTTGCTTCATGAGGTTGAGAGATATTGGTGAGAACAGTAAGCAATGATAGTACAACTTTTTTGTATGCTTGTTGCAAATCTTGCACTGTTTCATA
This sequence comes from Protopterus annectens, assembly GCF_019279795.1. Classification (NCBI taxonomy): domain Eukaryota; kingdom Metazoa; phylum Chordata; order Ceratodontiformes; family Protopteridae; genus Protopterus; species Protopterus annectens. Next base: position 958,334,781 of record NC_056737.1, read on the forward strand.
ATGATATTGATACTGTCAACAAGACCCCATGTCTTCCAATTAAAATCAATTTAGAAATCTCTTCCTAAAAACATAATTTATTAGAGTATAAAGGGATTATGCATTTCAGCTGTTGGAGGATAAGAATACAGGAGAGATACATAACTCCACTTCTCACGCCTACTTCTTTAGCAGTTTAATTGGATAGCCATCCCTTTCTGATGCAGACATTCAGATATTTATGGTCACTTGATGATTCTACTGAAAGTGGTAGAAACATGTAGCAAACAGCCTAATGCTTTTTCTTTTCCTTTCCATTTACTACTAAACCTCCAATGTAGAAGGTTGACAGAAATGCTGTCTGTATGTACCTTACATAAACTAAGAGTAGACAGACTTTATTTTATCTCCAGGAGGCCCTCTAGCAAAATATAACCTGTTGCAATATAAGTGCATCCCATACCTTCAATTTTACACGAGACATACAAATTTCTTTCTTTTAATCATACCTCAATAGCACAGATTGGCTGAAAACTACTTTGAATTGTATGTATTGTGATAGCCTATATTCTTCAGATAGCACTTTGTAAGAACTACCTCATACTCACAGAAAAAAAACATTATTTTTGACATGGTCTTAAGTATTTGTGAGAGGTACAGATTTCTGTGGAATGTTGCGGTTAAATTGTAAGCAGCAGATACATACACACACACACACACGCACACACACACACACACACACACACACACACACACACACACACATACGCGCGCACACATACAGACATACACAAACACACACAAACACGAACACATGTACAAGCATGCCAGAATGTACATATATACACACGTGCACGCACACACACACACACACACACACACACACGCACACACACACACACACACACACACACACACACACACACACACACACACACACACACACACACACAAACACAATACATGCTTACATATATATAGTGTTCATGGGTATTCCCAAAATGACATTTGAGAGATGTAAATAAAGGCGTTTGTTTTAAGAAAAAGGTGCAAGTCAGCATAGCAGCATGGTTGCATTATCCAGAAAGTTTGGTCAGTTAATAACATCTGATCTTTGATGTATAAAAAAGGGTTTCTAACACTACAAATTCTGAGAAGTTGGTCCATTACAGAGGGGGTGCAATGTCCGAAAGTATAGATTCTAGGTAGTTTAACTGCTGTAAAGAAGAAACACTCCCATAGTAGTTGTGGGTCATCTTTCTAAAAATTCAGTGAAACCTGAGAATGGATTCTGCATGACAACACTTGTATGCTGTGTATATAATTTCTGTCTCTCACTATCACAGAAGAGAATTACTTTCCTTTCATTTGAGAGTGACATTTCCTCCATACTTTATGGAGATTCTTGGATTTTGACATAAGGGGAACTGTGAAATGGCCAAAAAGTCAGGCCATTACATATAGGGTAGCCCTAAAATTGCACCCACAAAAACCTTATCTGGGAACCTCCAGATCACAAAAGCTAAGCAAAAACATGGCTTCATTTATGTAACAGATTCCATCCTGATAATTAGTATTTGTTTAGATATCTTAAAATTCTAACACAAAAATAAATAAATAAAAAAACACAAGATGAAAAAAAAACAGTGATGGGGGGGGGGGGGGGTAAATGCCAGATGTTTCAATAAAACAGTGAATGATTCAGAAGACTTTTATCTTTTAGTAGGATATTTTAACCATTAACAAAAATTGTCTAAATATCCTAAATGCATATCACATATTCTAGGCCATAATTTGTTGTTGTCATATTCTATGTGATGGTTAGCAGTGTCTCAGTCCTTGTAAAAGACCACCTAATTCTGCAGGCCATGAAATCTACTCCAGACTAGAAATTGTTCATGCAATAATTAATATCAGTGATACTGACTCTAATACTATAAAAATATACCATACATTGCTTACGTCTCATTCTTATGAGCTAGGAGATAGGCTCTGAATTGCCTAGACATATTGATGCCTAACTAAGTTTAATGGTATTGCATGCCCAAAATGCAATAACTTGGAAAAAGAAATCAAAATCTAAACCAACTATTATTGATGTACTGAATATTGTAAGGAGATAAAAGAACTGGAAGTTGGATCCTTAGAAAAATGAAAGCCTAAACTACAAAGAAGTAAATGGAATCTTTTGGGAATAATGCAGTCAGAATAGTGTTCAAAAGGAATGAGGTTTGTGGGAGTAATGAAACTGAACAATTTATGTAATGTTGGAGTGAATGACAGCTGTTAAAAAGAATATATGTGTATACTGCCTGAAAAACTGTTAGTATGGTTTGTTCTCTTTTATACTGATGTATGAGTACCTGTGTCACTGTTTTACTTGTGATTTAATAAAGATGTTTACATAGAAAATGATTTCCTGAGTAAATCTGAGAATTTAAAGATCAGTAATAGCACAATCCTTTTGAAAGATTTGAATAAGCACTAACTCCTCAGCATAAAAATATACTTAAACAATTGACTATGGGCCGGATTCATGAAGGCTTGCATGAAGTCTAAGAGTAGTGTAAGACATCAGACAGGCAATATGTCTGCCGAGCGATTCAGCAATAGCCGGCAGGGGCGTGCATGAGAGCTCCTAAAACTACTCTTGCATGGACAGTGTTATGGTATGCAAATTACCTCATTTGCTGCTGAAATGTATGCAAATGAGGTAAATTTGTGATCCAGGAACCACTAACCTGTCCATGGAAGAGTAGTGTTATTTGCAGAAATGTACTCCGTTGGTAACGGAGTACCATTCTGCAAATAGCTAAACGGAGCTATGACAGCTCCAAATAAAGGATGCATCCAGTTGAGGAAGCATGCCAATGGCCAAATATAAGGCCATTGGCATTTTTATAGGTTGAAAATTAATAAAAATTAAGTTTTATTTTTTTCCCCGATCTCCGATGTTTAAGCGCCGCGCAAATGTGTGGCGCTTTAAAAACCAGAAAATAATTAAAAAATAGCCAAAAATAGGCATGTTTAATAAAAAGATTATTCTGCCATGCAGGTGAATGGTAGGCTGAAGACAACATGGCTACTGAGTAGTGGTTGCTAAGGGGGGAAACTCAGTTTGAGAGATGTAACCAAGCATTAGTAGGCAATCCTATGCAAATGAGGATAAGGATAGTGAATCCCAATTTTCCCTGGTATGTGAACCATGTCCCTAGAGTGTAAGTGTAGGAGTAGTGGAGCAGTAGAGTAGAAGATAGGTGACATCATGAGGGGGTATGTCTGAAAGATTGTAAGCTTATTGGAGCAGAGCAGCTTGCGTTTTCCATGAGTTGCTCAGGATTGCAAAAGGCATGTCTACAGTTGTTCTAGCTTAAACCCAGAAACCGGAGGTGTATGCCGTGGATATATCTGAAATTTGTTGCAAACGTGCTTACACCATGTACGTGCGTGTGCATGCCTGTAAGCCTGTATAAGCTTCTGTGCATGTGTGTGCACCCGTCAAAGCCTGCGTAAGCCTGTGTAAGCCTGTGTGTGTGTGCGCTTGTTTGCGTGGTGCTGCCCTTTATGGAAACAGAAAGGGAAAAAGAAGGAAAAGAAGTAGTAGGAAGTTAACCAAGGAGAACTAGCAGATGTGCCAGGTGAAATAAATCAGAATCAGCCAATTACACAGGCAGTGCACTAGCCCAGCCCAGCCCAGTCCAGTGCTTGAAACTCTGCAAACAACAATCCCCCATGTTTTTCTCAAGAACACTGCAACACTGCAGTATACAAAGAGTGAAAACTTAAAAAGCTTAACTCAGACAAAAAATGTTAGGGGCTGCCATTGCTATCATAAGCCAACATGTGCAAGATGCTGAGGGTGGTGCCATTGCAAATGCTGCTGAGCAACCCACAGTGAGGAGACGGAGAAGAGTATACAGACCCAGGGTAACCTACCAGGGGCTACATGAGCTGGAGATATAAAGCGCTATAGAGTGGACAGAGACCTCCTGCAGCAAATTGTTGAGCTGTGCTGGCCACACCTCATACACAGAACCAACAGAGGGGAACCCATCCCAGTGGATACCAAGGTATGTGTTAGCCTACAAATACTAGCTACAGGTACCTTCCAGAGACCAACTGGTGATATGATGGGGGTTTCACAGGCATCAGCATCCAGGGTACTGCACCAGTTCTGGATGCCATGTCAGCACATTTTGGTGAGCATGTATATTTCCCCAATTCCCATGAGGCATTGGCCAGCAATATGCATCTTTTCCACCAAATTGCAGAATACCCTAAGGTAGTGGGTGCAATAGACTGCACGCACATACACATCAAAGCATCACTGGGTGAGCGGGGTAGGGTCTACATCAACCGCAAGAGCTTCCCCTCCATCAACTGCCAGGTCATGTGCAATGCCCAGGGCATAATAATGACTGCGTGTGCTGGCTGCCCTGGGAGGTATTATGATTCCCACATCTGGCATCTGACGCAGCTGTACCAGAGATTTGCCAATAGGGACATCCCTGACTGTCACCTAGTGGGGGATGCTGGGTACGCACTGGAGCCGTGGCTGATGACACCCATCAGAAATGCACATACACCTGAACAAGAACTCCATAATGAGGCACATGCACAAACAAGAAACATAATCGAGCATGTTTGGGATGCTCAAGTCATGGTTCCAGTGCCTGGACACATCGGGTGGAGCCTTGCAGTACTCACCAACTACATGTAGCCAAATTGTCATGGTATGTGCCATGCTACACAATATGATCCTGTGAAAATAGCTGCAGCAGGAACAGCATGGAGCAGGGCCAAACAGCCCCCCACCATTGCCAAGGCCTGCACAGGCACAGCGTGACTCAGAGGAGGAACAACCTGAGCCTGCCCCAGTAGACAGAAGGAGGCATGCCCAGTATGCCTTGGCCTTGGCAAAGAGGCAATGCATAGCACATACACTGACTCAGTAGGAACCCTTGAAATGACACCTCTCTCTGACTCGCACATACAACAAAAGGGATGCCTAATTTGACACTACCTGTTTTCAAACATGTATAGGGAGTGTACTATGTGCATCCGACATAGGCAGCCCTGCAGCACCACCTGAGGCATGATTGCCCTATTTTAAGCAATATAAAGCAGTGCTAAGCACATTTTACCACTGTTTAACATATTTAAGCACAATTGCGTGGAGCTGCACACCGCGCAAACTAGCGCAATGTTGGGCAACGTTGGGCAATGTTGTGCAAAGTCAGGCAAAGTCGAGCAAAGTCGGGTAAACACGCTCACACCTGCTTTACTGTTCCTTAACCAGCCAGGTCTGCCCAGCAGGAAAATAAAAAGCAGTGACAGAGCTCGAACTCAAGATACTGTGCACTATAGTCATAGTACTGAACCACAAAGCTATGACAGCATTTCACTGGCACAGACACAGCAGGACAATTGTAGACTAACGCAAACACAAACAAATGCTGTATCATGCCCTCTGAACTTCCCCCCAGGCCTATGCAGACAGATAACAGCAGGCCAGGCAGTGTGATGTGGGTTGGGAAGGCTATGAAGTCGCAAACTAATATACATGAAATTGGAAGCTAAGATCTGTAGTACAGTAGTATGCCTCAAGCCAGTACAATAGGCAACTGTACAGACTGAAATGGAGTACCTGACATAGCAGTGCAGGCCTAGCAAATGTGTATAAGTGTCAGGTGAACCCCTCATCCTATGTACACCCACAGTAACAATCAGGTGTGCCCCCCTGGGTAGAAATGTACAAATAATAGCTGTCCCCCCCGTATGTAGAAATGTTGATAAGTCTATGCAAAGTGACTCATGGAAGCCCTGCAGGCACATATTGCTTCCTGTCGATGTACAACACAAAGGTGAGCCCTGAAGTAAACACCAACTTGATTTTTCACATACATATAGTATATATGTCCATACTGGGCATGCTCGCACACTTAAACAAATTTAGCAAATTTTAGTCAGCAACATACTGAAAGGTCATACTGGGCATGCTCACAGAAATAAACGAAGCAAATGTCAGTCAACAACATACTGAAAGGTCATACTGGGCATGCTCACACAATTAGGCCATGTCTCAGTACAGTAGTGGGCCACACATATCTGGCAGTTGCAGTTCTTACCCCAGAAACTTGTCACTATTCACCAATCATGCCTTGCACACACAGTTATATGAAAACAGACCCATATAATATATTGGACTCCTGTCATAATCAAACTATGTACTACAAGTACTTAAGTTGTTCAAAGAAAGTGAAAATTCAAAGAAGATCAATAAATCTCCAAGCAGTCTCAACAATAAACAATGAGCACTCCTAACATTATCCAATCCATGTTCTGGCAAAATTATATGTCAAAAAGTCCATAGAGAACCATGAAGCTTTCTTTCGCTATGTCATAAATATCAATGTAAACTCATATATGTTCTGAGTCAGTGCAAACTGTAAATGACTGACATTGCCAACATCTTGTCAGACAGGTTCATACATATTTACCCCCCCCCCTCACTGACAAAGGAGCCCATTATCATACCTGGAGATTGTGAAAACCCAGAAATCATATATACAATGGTTAAACAACTCTTTCAAAACCTAAAAACACAGCGTCTATGGGATGACATGGTTTCCCTAGCTGTGTCATATGTAAACGCCAAAACAAACAGACCCTGCACCTGAACAGTCTGTTGAGACTCAGCCTCTGTACAGGATATGAAACTGTTGAATGGGTTACAGAAACGTTTGGCACACTCCACAAGTGTTGGTGCACAACAGACCATGGGAATGATTGTCTTAGAAGCCTATTAAGCCTGATCTGCAAGGCCATGGAGTCTATCATGATGGAACTCATAAACAGAGCTATTGGGAGCCTAAAAACATGCAACCCTACCCATTTTGGTTTGGTCAGGGGCAGATCATGGTTCCCAAACCTGCTAGACTGTTTTCAAGGCAGTCACCCAGGACATACATCAAGGAAATGAGCTACACATGTCCCACATAGACTTTGAAAAGCCCGTTTCCAACATCCCAGACACATGTCGTAGCCACAAAATCAATAACCTGTGCATAAATATGTTTGTTGTCTGATGGATTGCCAAATGGAGCACAGATATATCTCACAAGGTAAGAATTGTGGTCTCCTGTTCAAGCTGATAACAACTGCTGTCCCCCATGGCTCAGTCCTGAGACCCCTCCTGTCTGGTGTATACTTTTCAGAAATACAGTCAAACACATGAGGGCTACGTTTAGCAAAGTTTGTGGATGACTGCAAAAACGTCATAATCGATGTTTGGGACAACAGAGACATCCTTAAAAAGGGTCTCAGTCAGACAGATGTGGTGTTAAAATTATGGCCTCGAGCTACAGTCATTGAAATACCACATAGGTGCCAACACCCTAAATATGGAGTTGATAATAAGGGATCTATGGACACATGTGGATAGTCATCTCTACTTCCAGAAACACATTCATAAAGTGGTTAGGAAATCATGCTATGTGTTCCCATAAACTGCCAAGGTCTTTGCATGTAGGTCAAAGGAGGTTCCCTGTACTCATCAGTCATCAGACCCATCAGAGAGTACCACAACACAGGTGTGATGAATCTGACTAGGCACCTTCAGCAGCTGGAAAGACCACTGAAGTACCTCAACAAGAGGATTACTGGCCTCAAACAGTTGCCACATGCAACAAGACTGAATTTAACTCAATCTGTACTCTGTTGCATACTGTCTACTCAGGAGATCTCTGCCCAACAGACAGGTCCATGTCCAATGCAGAACTGATGTACATGCGCTATCTGAAGTAAACTCAAACTCACTGTACCACATTCTCTAGGGATATCATCATCACAACATTAAATAGAACATGTTGGAGGGATACATTACTAACTCACAGACTTCCCTTACTTTGGAACAGGCTCCCAACCGACATTAAGCCGAATCCCTCAATGACACTTCTCCAGAGAAGCCTTGATGAGTGTATGTGAAACTGAACTGTCACACTATGGATCACTTCATCAGCTCTACTACACAGAGGCATAGGGAACTAACTCCATGGGTGGTGATAGGATAGCCTATTACCTACCTATGTACCTATATATATATATATATATATATATATATATATATATATATATATATATATATATATGGAACACAGTATAATAAGCCAAAGATGGATGGGCAGAGATGTGTGTAAGAGGGTGACCATGACAGGGAGCCATCCAGGACTGTCCCACCCTGCACACATTCCAATGGCACGAAATACATGAGGTGCACATCTCTCCCACTGTACATAACAGCCACCAGTATCTGTAAGCATTATAGTGTATGTGGTCCATGTGCCTGCTGTACAACATGACTGTACAATGAAGTACACATCTACTATCTGTAGACATGTACCTGTCACATAGGTTCATAGGTATGTAGTAGACTATCTCCACGAAGGCATATATCAGCCTATGCAAGTTGTGCAGCTTTCACCACACCATTGGGTAGTCTCTCAAGGTCTAGTTTTAATAGTCAGTACCCTAAGCTCCTTTCTACTGTGGCTGCTGATGTGATGCCTGGAATGAATTGTTTGTTTCCCATCCAAACATCAAGGTTCCAATTAAGAGTGTCAGCAAGGGGTTCTGTCTGATGTACATTGGGACTCTGTTCCACAGTAAGGCAAGTGTCTGGGTTGGTACTCTATCCCACCAGCATGTTGCATTCATTGTTGTGATGAGGTTCATATCCCCAGAATGTGTAGGGCGACTCATTGTTGTTATCTGTAGATGGAACATGTTCAACAGTTATGTGTTGGACATGGATCTGTATGTTAGGCAGTGTGTGCCTCTGAGTATGTGGTACACAACGAAGAACAGATTTAGTTTTACCAGTTATGTTGCATAACACAACTGTTTGAGGCCAGTAATCCTCTTGGTGAGTTACCTATGTTGTCTCTACAGCTGCTGGATATGCTACGTCGAGTACATCCAAAATGGTGCACTGTACTCAATGATAGGTCTGATGATGTAAGAGTAGAGTGCCAACACTACTTCTTTGGATACTGATGCAAACCCTTTGCTGATTAGGTGGGCCACATAGGATCTCTCAATCACATTGGCAACATGGTTGTCAAAGGAAAGATGACTACTTGTGTCCCCAGATCCCTTATCACCTTGTCATTTTTAAGGGGGTGACACTTATGTGGTAGTTTGTGGGTATTTTGTTTTCAACAAAGAGGATCACTATGCATTCCTCCACAGTGAGCTTGAGGCCATAATTCTGACACCACACATCTGTCTCATAGAGACCCTTCTGGAGAATATGTCTGTCTTACTGGGAATCTATTATGGAAAACACTTTACAGTTCCCAGCAAACATAGTCAACCACAACCCTCCTGTGTTGGTATGTAAATGTGAGAAGTCTATACCAAACTGGAGGGCCCCCAGGACTGAACCCTGGGGGACACCAGTTGTTACCAGTGTAGAGTCTGACATGTAGCCAGCAACTCGTAATGTGTGGGATCTATCCGTGAGCCAGTTTGCAATCCATCTTGTGATGTATGGATTCATGGCCAGATTGGTGAGTCCATCTATGATACCTGACTGAGGAATGGTGTCAAAGGCCTTAGCGAGGTATAGGTAGGCTGTGTTGATCTCATTTCAATCATCTGTAGCCTGGGTAACTGTCAAAGAAATCATCCCAATTCAGGAGGTGTGTTCTGCATTTGACAAAGCCAAACTGGGTGAGCTAACTGTGTGAAGGTTCCCAATCACTGCATTGTTGACTTCCATTATGATTGACTCCATTGCCTTGCAGAACACACTCATCAGGCTCATAGAGCATGAATGCCAAGGACTTTTTGTGGCCCCACCCCTGTGGAGTGTGAAGAACATTGCTGTGCAACATTCTATGGGTACATATCATGTAGATAGCATGTAACCCATAAACAGAGATATTGGGAACCTCCAGACACTGGACTCTACCCAACTTGGCTTTATTAAAGGCAGATCCTGCCTCCTCAACCTAGTTGACTTCTTTGAAACAGTTACCAAGGACATAGATGGAGGTGAAAGTAGTCCACACAGCCCACCTGGACCTCACTAAGGCCTTTCAACACCATTCCCCACTCTGGCATCATGGACAAGCTTACCAGCTTGAATATTAACAGTTATGTCACAGGATAGGTGGCCAACTGGCTCACAGATCAAACACACATGTTCAGAGTTGCAGTTGCCATGTCCGACTCTAAACCAGTCTCAAATGGCATCCCACAGGTCTTGGTCCTGGGACCCCACCTGTTCAGTAGATACTGCTCAGAGGTACAGGCAAACACGGGAGGAGTATGGCTGAACAAGTTTGCAGATGACTGCTAACTGTGGTCCATAATCGACTCTACGGCTGACACAGACATCTTCCAGAATGGTCTTACAGAGACAGATACCTGGTGTCAAAACAATGCCCTCAAGCAGAATGCCAAAGAATGCATAGTTATCCCCTTTGGATAAAACAAAGTGCACACAAATTACCACATAGGTGGTAATCCAGTATGTACGGAGAATGTAATTATGGCCCTGGGGACCTAGGGAGATAGTAAACTCTCCTTTGATGATCACAATGCCAAAGTGTTTAGAAATTCCTTCTATGTAGCCCACCTAATGTTAACTAATGTAACCCACTTTGTGTAGTCTGATATATACCTGTGGAAAAGAAAACTTCCAGTAATGTGTATAGCGCATTGTGTTAATGCATACTCCTCTAGTATCATAAAGTAGTTAGGTAGGGGTTTGAATCCTGCACTTGCCAACTGTATGAGAGTGTGTGTGTATCTCCTTGGAGAGGAGCAACCTTTTTGGAGACTACTAAAACACCTTAAAAGTGGTATACTTATCTTTGTCAAGTCTGATGATGTCACCATCCTACAAATATACCTGTGGAAAGGAGAGCTCTCAGTAATGTGTATAGCATGTTGTGTTAATGTGTATTGCTCTAGTATCATAAAGTAGTTAGGTAGGGGTTTGAATCCTGCACTTGGTGAGCATGTGTGTGTGTGTGCTCTATGTGTGTGACACTGTTGGTCAATGTGTTGTGGGTTTTGCTTTTACTACTGTATGACATATCACTATGACAACAGTATGTGCATTGCACATGTCAGGTAGCTGTGTGGCAAATACATATACGTACATGTGACCTCAATTATTTCATAGGCGGGAAGCCTGCTTTCTCCATGAACACATCTGTTATCTTTGCCAGAGTGTGCTGCCACTTTCCAGACCTTAGGTCACATCTGTATGCTTGTGACAAGCCCAGCCACTGCAGTGATCCCTGGCCTAGGTCATCCATGTCACACACACTCATTACGGTTTCTATTGAATAGTGTGAGTAAGGGTTTATGCCTGAGGTATATTTCAGACCTGTTCAAATGCAGCAAAGTCTGTCAATGATGGCTATTCATTATAGGTGTACAACAACCTTTGTGGATATGCATGCAGACCCCTTATTGCTTATGTGATCCACCGAGGGATTTCAAAATACCTTTGGAAATGTGATTACCAAAGGAGAGATGATGTAACACTTGGCTGTATGTACACATCGGTACCTGTTCAACATGTTGGGGGCTACTGCCTATGTGGTACTGTTGGGATACTATGTTTTGTAAAAGTGGATGACTATGCTTTAGTTGGCTTATAGCTTTACAGCATGGGTTTGACAACAGGTATCTGTCTCACTATATATGATTCTCTCTCTCTCTCTCTATATATATATATATATATATATATACATACATATACACATCCATTGGTGTACATATACATATACATATAGGCACATATACAGTCCACCTTTCATGGTGGGAATATCAATTATACAAAGGATGTGAGGTATACAGTAATGTAATAATATCGCACAGTCTTGTGAGAAATGCATTGAAGTTGTGCTCAGCCCATATAGCTTTAGCAGGCCTCATTGGCTGCAACATTGCAAACTTAACAAATCACACCCACAGTGTTTAACCACTGCATGTCATATACCAGCACTGTATGCTGTCTTGTTTGCCACACACTACAACCTACATACAAATATGCACATAATAACCTTCACCAACGCATATATGTCCACCCTTCACATACAGTTGCAGTATGTCCCTTGCTCTATGCACATGTATAGATGTTAATATATCTGACACATATATATCTCTCTGTATGTGTGTGCCATACACACACAAGGTCCACACTGTTGTAAGTCCCTGGACCTCATGGCTGACCTGTTGGGCCTTGCTGCAACATGAGCAGGTGTCACATGTGAGCACACAGTAATATTAGAGGGTGTGTATATAGCTGCAAATGCTAGAGTAGCATACTAGCCTGGTACAACAGTTGCCAATACTAAGCTACATATTAATATGACTATCATGCATGTGTTACTCTGTCACATCCATGTTTATATAGCTGTTTGCCCTACTCCCCCAACCAGCCATTGTCCACACTACTGTACAGAACACAGATAACATGGATCAGATGTTTGACATTTAATGCTGAGCTACATATGTCACAGTTATGTCCCCCTGCACACAGCTACACACTGATTTGTCCATGGCAGTAGTTATGCTGGACATCTGTGCATAGATACCTACTGCTACCACATATGGATGTTTCAAAGTATGTAGAGTACTCTTCAAAAACATCTACTACATGCCAGTAAATACATATCTGTGACATACCTTTCCTTTGTATGTGTTGGTATTATTAATTTCCGTGTTCCTTTTGCTTTTGAGTTTGCTTTTGCTGTTAATGTCTCTCTCTCTCTCTCTCTCTCTCTCTCTCTATCTCTCTCAGTGTCTGCAATGGAGTGATAGCGTGTGTGGGCAGCAAGTACAGCCTGATTTTATAGGTATCTGCACATGTGCATGTGATGGCCTCTGCACCAATTGGTGGCCACCATTTGGTAATTGCATGCAGCCTGCTGTGTGGTAATTGCAGTACTCACTGTCACAGCAACCCAATGCAATAAATTGCTAAGTCAGGTAGGCGTAGCCCTTTCAGCTTTCCAAAGTGGGGCTCATACTTGTTTGCAGTGGACACCGTTGTTTAAGTCAGTAGGTTGGTATAGTTCTTATATCTGAAGCTAGGGGTGTAGCCAGTGATTTAAATGTTGTACTCAGACGTGAATGTTGCCACTTCCAGTACACACTTGTCAGTGTAGAATTGAACTCACCCCTGCAAATGCTAACGCAAGATACATGGGAGTATGTAGTTTATTTTCTACTTATACAATTAACTGCCATACAAAAGTAGTTATTGAGATGTATTCTTTTGGCACATGAACTGTTTGTAAACTGCTATACTGTGAATATTAATGTACACACTTCTGAACAGTTTGTGCTTTTTTAGTGTTGACATTAGCACAGGCTGCTCATGAAAACTGGACAATTCCAGTACTTGGTAGACGCTAAACACCCAGGTATATTGTACATTTGGGTAGGGATGCAGATGTACAGAGAGCATTATGTATTATTGTGTGAATGTTATCTTGCTGGACTTAAAGGGTTGCTGTGTACCTGTTAGTTTATCAAGGCAAGTAGTCTGTCTGCATAGCTCCCAACTGTGGACCTATCCAGATGGTAGCCAGATGGTAGCCTGTTATTCTTTGTCTGTGTAATGCACAGGTCTTTTCAGTACTGGTACAATGGCATTGTTACAGTCAGTTGCTACCAGTACATGGCTAGATCCTTTGGTATTCCAGTGTTGTACTCCTACATAAGGGTATGCTTGTGGAACTCCTTCCAAAGCTATTTGCACAGTGTATAACAGCAGAAAAGCTGATATGCCTGTGTGTTTCTGCCTCTGCCAGGCCTCTCAAACACTCAGGTACATAGCTGAACAGAGTCAGGGAAAGGCAGGTAAAACTGAGGTACACCTTCAAAATAATAGAGACAGTAAGTGAAGACATCGAGAGTACCAGTGCATATGGATTACTACACCTTTTCTGAAGTACAAGCGTGTCTAACTCTTATTATTATCATTATTCATTAATTGTAATACCCCACCTTTCTGCCTAATGTCAGTACCTTTCAGAGGGATTCAGAGGGACACAGCTAACATATGTTTCAAAACCAGGGACATCCCAGGAAAGTAGTCACAGTTGGGATATATGTCCTCTGCCCTAATCAGATATGCCACTGTTTGTCCTGCTATGATACTGTGTGGGGGTTGCAAAATGCTGCTGTAACATTATTTCCTGCTAGAATGGCTGGTTCTCTTATCACAGTCATGTAATGCAATTCCACAACAACTGCTGGTAAAGTTCCACAGAACAAGTTTTGTGTTATGGCATTCCTATTTTTCCTTTACATTCACTCATTCTGATGCATGATATATTTATTTCAGCACCAATTTGTTGTATGTCTACTGTGGCTTAGTGGTACTTCATGCAGTCTAGTGTGCCCAAGGTCTGGGGTTGGAGACTGACAGAGGTGTTTTATTTTGCTGCTTAGCAAAACAAGGGCCCTGACATACAGAGTGACTAAGGCACTTTTAAGCAGTTGTAAGTGGGTTTGCATGATGCTTAGCAATGCTTAGCTAAGAGCACACAAGCGCACACTCGCGCAAATCCGCTAACTACTGCTTAATAGTGCTTACTTCCGCTAACCCCCGTGCTCATTTCTTTGAAAGAAAAGAAAATGGGGAGATAGGAAAGTGGTGAAAAAGGGGCACAAAGAGGGAAAGACAGTAGGGAAAACAGCTCGGGATGCGCAGGACGGGTGTAGGAAAGGTCCATAGCTGCCCATTTCTTTAACAGCAACAGCTGTGCATATGCAGTAAATTTGGAGGGAAATATGAAACCTTCCACCCCTGAGAGAGGGGAGAGGACAACAAAGTATGTTGTACTGCCAATTACATATCAGTTTATGTGTCCAGCGGACATGTGTGCAAAATGGGCAGCTATGTATGGGGCATATTTTTTTTTTGGGAGCAGATTGCCCCCTTTTTTTTTTTCAGGTGAGAGTGGGGTAGGGGAAGTAGGTATATTTGGGGAGGTAGGTTGGGGAGGTAAACAGACAAGACAAACAAGATGCATACAGGGGCAGAATATGACACATGTGGTGGGTGAACACCATTGACGGGGAAGGATGTTTGGAAATCGCAAGCCCATGAGCCCACAGATGGCAACAGTGGAACTGAGATCCTCACCCATGGGCAGTCACCACTGCACAATCACAGCCCAGAAGGTGGCTGTGCTGGGAGCTGTGTAGGAGGGGCAAGCTCACCTGTGAATCACGCCACTCGTCCCTCAAGCTGGTGTAGAGGATCAGCGACAGAACGCTCAATTTCCCTATGCACCACAACCCGGACCGTTCAGAGGGTGATAGGTGGTCCTCCTCCGCCCACGCTTGCATCCATCCCCTGCAGCGCTTCCACCTGAAGGTGGCATGGGGCCAATGGAGGAGGAGGTCCCAGGCTGGGCACCGGACCTGCTGGTGCCAGGTGCCATCACCAGCTGAGGTGGGACAGGTGGGTCTGCTGGGACCGGCCTTCCCATACATTCTATGTTTAGGAGGATTTAATGAAAATATGGGTTAGTAACAGTCAACAGCATTCTCAATTAGTTATAACAGCATGCAGAAGTATTCCCATTAACCCAACACACCAGAGTTCCAACAGTTGAACAGCAAGCATGACACATGCATATATAGAACAACAGTGGACATTACAACAGCATGCAGGTTTAATTGATGGCAACAGGCCAGCAATATTGTGGTATTTGAACAGGGCACATGCATCAAAATCAATGCAGATATTTATAAATCAATAGGACATATATCCCATCAAATGTTTTGAGATTAGACATACCCATTGAGGTGTGGAATTGCATTTTTTATGCACATACAGTAGGGTGGAAAACAATAGCTCCATTAACAACTTATATATCCTTCTAATTTACACTACATTCCTATTAACTGCAGTTATATGTCCCCTACATGTATTATTACACTACCCAATTGTTCTTAAATTGAGAAATGGGTTTTGCTAGATCTTTACATACATGGGCTGTATCTGACATACAAACTTTCCAGGATGCAGATGTTACTGCTACATATTTTGTGAGTTGCTCAGACACACTACTGCTGAGATGGTACACTGACAGCTCTACTTTCCTATACTTATCTAGATATGTTTAGGTGAAATTATCTGTTATATGTTAACAGCTCCCTACATTTCTGCCAGCACAATGACATTTCTGGGGAACACAATACCAAGCTACTCATGTGCCAGAATAACATGTACATGCTGGGCATGAACCAACAGTTGAGGTCTGTAAATATGCTTAAAAGCTACTGGCACTCCCTTCATCTACTTTATATGGGCCTACCCAACTGTGTGTTAACAGTACTTAATACAATAGTGCTATTCTATAATGCAAGAGTACAACAACATATCAAAGAAAATGACACAGACACACTCCAGGAATTATACCTTTATTAAAGACTTATAACACTTTTCTAGAGGCTCTCTCATTTATTTTATATAACAGTACATGCAGAATAATTATTAGAGTATTCTTATACCTTTATTTATTGTGTTAAAACACTTTATTTCAGGCTCTCTCATTTACTTTACATAACAGTACAAGCTGGATAATTACTAACCTGCCTGTTGGCACAGCCTTAGCAGCCTATCTGCATAGGCTTGCTGATTCCCAGCACAGACACCTGCAGCTGTGAAGTAAATGCAGTGATAATGAGACATACCTATCCACAGTATAGACTAGAATAGCAATTCTTACATACTTAATTTCATGGCTACTTACTCAGTAGTGGGGCATTTTCCATCCCACGGGCCTCCTGGATCCACTGGTCTAGTTCACCCGCCTTGCATCTCTTCAGGTCTGCGTGGTGGTGTCTGACCTGCTCACCAATCTGAGGGACACCTGTGGCACTGGTGAGTTCATGAGCTAGATGTTCCCAGGCTTCCGCTTTGTATTGGGTGCCCTGGTACTGGCCCCGCAGGAGTTTATCCTCATGATTATGGACAAGGAGCCAAACCATTACTTTTGACTCCTCAATGTCCCAACGTTGCGCTCAAAAACGAGAGCCCTCTCCAGCACCGGCCATTGCTGCCTGCAGATGGGAGCTACAACCAGTTATGGCAAGTATTCCCGCCTATGGAGCTTAAATATGCATCATTTCCCACACTTATTTGTGATTGGCCAGTTTTGAAAAAACTCAACTGAAGGCACACCTGCTTAGCAATGGGTAAACTTCCATTGATATGTATGTGTGTGTTGAAAGTGCATGCTTATGAAAAGCTGTCATGGCTTAGTGGTTCAGTACTGTGATTATGGTACACCGTATTCCGGGTTCGAGGCCTGTCATTGCTTTTTATTTTACTACCGGCTAGACCAGCTAGGAGGTGTGGCTGTGTTTAGCCGACTTTGCTCAACTTTGCCCAATGTTGCTCTACCTTGCTCTACGGTGCTCTACTTTTCCCGACGTTGCCCACCGTTGCACTAGTTTGTGTGATGTGCAGCACTATGCAAAGCTATTGTGCTAGTTAAAGCAGTGCTAAGCTATGAGCAAAGCTATTGTGCTAGTTAAAGCAGTGCTAAGCTATGAGCAAAGCTATTGCGCTAGTTAATGCAGTGCTAAGCTATGAGCAAAGCTATTGCGCTAGTTAAAACAGTGCTGAGCTATGAGCAATTATACTTAAATATGCTTAATACTGGTAAACTTTGCTTAGCAGTGCTTCACATTGCTCAGTATGCATAACCATTTCACCTTCTTATATATATATATATATATATATATATATATATATATATATATATATATAAAATTCGTTCACTACTACATAGGCTATTTCAATGCTTTTTACTAAAATTTAAATGATATATGTCAGGAATTATTTTTATATACAGATTTCCAACAGAAAATAGAAAGGGGAGTGGTGGGACTCAAACTGGGAATACCTCCTCTTTGTGGGAAGGCTCTACCACTACGCTATTGCTATTTTGCTTAATTTGCATATAAGTTTCTTATTATCCTCTTCGATGTCTAAACTGCTAACTGTAGCTAAGCAATGGGCAAACCCATGCAAACACCCGCAAATACAGGCAGCTATATCGGGAATAATAAAAAAAAATAAAAGTTTTACATTTTATAATTGTACAGAGGTTTAGAATGTGGGGGAGTGTAGTGTTGGGTATGTACAGATTTGAGCGGACTCACTCATGTCAGTTGACATTTCCTAATTGAGAGACTTGCAGGGGCGTGGATTTTTGGACTACTCGGCAGTCCGACATGCCCCCTGCACTCGTGCATGCTCCGTGTTAGCCTTTGAGTTGAGGCAGCATGCCCTCATGAATATGCATGGTGCTCTGCCATCTTACTCTTGGACTGCAGTTTCCGTGTAAGACTAACTTAGTCTTACACAAAAGTTTAGTGAATCCTGGGGTATGTTATTTGAAACAAGTACATAATCTACACTTTGATATTAATACCTTAAATAACATACCAGGAAACATAGGGTCATTCTCCAACCAAGGTTATATACTCTTTTGTTAGCACAAATCATTATTTTTAATCTAAAGTAAAAACAATCCCAGTTCTACATAAATCACTCTTTCTAGACCTCATCAATGGAAATTGTTACTAAAGAAAATGGACAGGAGTACTATCCCAAGTGACATAGATAATTGTACTAAGGATTCTGTTAATGACTTTATTGTATTATCATCTTCTGCATTCATCAACACATACTGGCACAACATTAATATACAATAAGCACAATAAAAAGGTGGCACCACAGAGTGTTGAAAAATTAACCTACTCCTCCAAAATAACTCTTGATTAAATAAATAAGAAAAACAGATTGCTATTTGTTATCATGTCATACAGGAGTAAGTGTAAGTTCAGCTTGGTGTCAAAATTTGAATTGCAAAAATAAAGTATTACTCATGAGGTTCAGAGTTTCATAGGCTCATAACTACTTTTTTGGTTACTGATCAGTGAAGATCTTTAGAAGATTAACCCTGTATACTCATGCATTTTGTAGCCCTTGTAATTTAAGTTTGAAAAACGCAGAGCTGGCAGGACATTTAACCGCTACCCCAATCCATAACGGACAGGAATGTTAAACTATGGCTAAATTTGCAGTTTTCCATCCAGTTGCACATTTTTTATGATTTAGGCATTTGATTTTTCTGGTGAGAAAGCATTATGGTCATTAAATTGTGGTAAGTGTTGTGGACAGGTGCATAATGAAGAGGGTTTTTTACTTAATGATCAGCCTGATAACTGCTAAATACAATGCATAATCACATCTTTGGACCTGGACACCATGTCTTTAACAATAAGCTGTTCAATGACAAAGGATTTTCTTACAATACTGGATGCATGCTGATCAAAGAACAGTTCATTGTCCACATAGGTACCAGGACCCTAAACACTGGATCAGTTTTCACAGTTGTGTTGGCAATGTGATAATTAATTACAGGGGACATCATACTTGTGGAAGGATGCTATGATACATCGTCTAGCATTTAATTTTTATGCACGATTATGACACCAGCAATCTTTTAGGAAAACGCCCTCTTGGAGGATCTTGGTGTCCTCTGCAGAATTTAGGATGTCAGCAAGTTTACAGTCATCTGCAAACTTGGTCAGCTGTCATCCCTTAACATTAGCTTTGACCTCAGTGAAGTAAATGCCAAAGAGAATTGGCCAAAGCACTGAACCCTGGGGAACACTACTAGCAACAGGTTTTTTGGAGGTGCTAGACCCACCTACCATAATTTCCTGGGTTCTGTTTGTATGTCAAGTTGCTATCCAATAAGTTACATAAGGATTAATAGTTAGCTGGGACAGTTTAACTATCTTTAACATTTGGTTTTGGTCCATGGTTATAACACCAGCTATTTAATAGATTTGTAGGTGTGTACTAGGCTAACGGCCCTGGAGCCTATATAAGCCTAGCCCAAGAATATTCCCTGGCATCATGCCACCTAAAGTTATTTCCCAGTGCCCCTGTCAAGTAAGGCCACTCAAGTGATCCCCGGGGTGAACTTCCTATTGCCCAGTCACTTGTCAAAATTTCTCTTAAAGAGGGCCAGTGAAGTGCTCTGCTTGACTTGAATGGGAAGTTTGTTTTAGAGTATGGGGAGTCTCTGAGCTAGGAACCTGTACCTCCAGCATGTTCTGTTTATTGTGGTAATGAGGTTTAGGTCCCTGGAGTCTGTGGCATGGAGGAATTGGGATTTCTTTAGGTGTAGCATATCTATCAGCTCTGGGTCAGACATGGCTTTTTAGGTCAAGCAGAGATTGCCTCTAAGTAGGTGATAAGAGACAGGGTATAGCTGGAGTTTTTTGAGTCTGTCCATATAGGGCATTTGTCTAAGGCCTAAGTTCCTCTTAGTGAGGTATTTTTCTGGCCTTTCCAGTTGTTGTAGGTGTCTAGTAAGGTACATACCAAAGGGGGCATTGTATTTTATAATAGGTCTAATGAGGGACGAGTAGAGAGGGATTATGACCTCTTTCTTCCTGGATGAGAAACCTTTTGTAATGAGATGCGCCACATAGAAGGACTTTCTGACTACAGTAGCAATGTGGTTATCAAAGGAGAGGTTGCTGTCCATCTGTGTCACCAGGTCTTTTATAACACCTTCGGTGTTTGGTGGACTACCGCCTATGTGGTAGTTCATGGGCACCAAATTTTTCCCACAGGGAATGACAATGCACTTTTTAGCATTGAGCTTAAAGCCATGGTTCTGGCAACAGTCACTGGCATCACTGAGGTATTTTTGTAGAATGTCTACATCAGTTGGAGAATCACAAGTGGCTCCCAGTTTGCAATCATCTGCAACCATGGTCAGCCAGAGCCCCTTTGTGCTGGTTTGAACTTCAGAGAAGTAGATGTCAAACAGGAGAAGACCAAGGACCAATCCCTGTGGGACACCTTGTAACTGGTCGGTAGTCTGATTTGGAGTCTGCTACTTTCATAGTGTGGGTTCTATCAGTGAGCCAGCTGGCAACCCATCTTATGGCATAGGGGTTTATGCCTAGTTTAGTGAGTCTATCTATGATTCCTGAGTGAGGGATGATGTCAAAGGCCTTGGCAAGATCTAGGTAGACTGTGTGAATTACCTTGCCCTCATCCACTGCTCTGGTGACAGACTCAAAGAAGTCTGTCAGGTTGAGCAGACATGATCTACCTTTCACAAACCCAAACTGTGTGGGGTCCGGAGTTTGGAGATTCCCTGTGTCCTTATTTATAAGGTCCATGATGATGCGCTCCATAGCCTTACATATCAGACTCATCAGACTAATGGGGCGGTAGTTTCCAGGGTCTGTAGTCACTCCCCCTTTGTGGAGTGGGATGATTGTAGCAGTGCACCATTTGGTAGGAACAAAGCCTAAAATGAGGCTGTGATTGAACAGGGTACTCGGGTGTGGTGCCAGTTCACTTTGTAATTCATGTAGAACACAGCCAGGGATATTATCAGACACCATGGAAGCTGTATTCATGGCTTTGGACAGTACGATTTTTACCTGTGTAGCCATGATCATAGGGACTTGGCATTCCTCAGGTATTGTGATAGGCCCTTTATGGGGTGAAAGGGGGGTAAAGTTTGCACTGAACCTGTCGGTCAATATGTTGGCAATATCAGTTGGTTCTGTATATGTATTGCCATTGTGCTGTAACTCAGAGCAGATCTGAGTATTGCCATGTAGATTACTGACATAGCTGTAGAATGCCTTGTGGCTGTCTTTAGAATCTGCAGCAATTTTGTTTTCATAGCTAGCTTTAGAGGATTTGATGATAGATCTCAGTTTCTTGCTGAGGCTAACAAGGGAGTTTTCCCAGACTTGGGAATTCACCCTTTTCCGCAACAGTTTTTTTTCCCTTCTGTTGTAGAGCTTGTTTATGGTGGGGAACCACCAGATTGGCTTCCTTTTTATGGAGGAGAGCATCTTGGTTCTGTTTGGTATGGCCCATTCCATGCACTTGTGTATGTACTCATACAGTGCACTGGTGTATGATTCAGCAGTCATGCACTTACTTTCCATTTGCATGGGTGTCAAGAAGTTAGCCACCTCTGTTTTTAGAAGCCCAAAATTGGCTTTGGAGAAGTTTTTTATGGTGGTTTCCTTTAGGGGGTGTGAGGGTGGGATGTTGATATCCATGGTGATTAGCTTGTGGTCAGCTCTGACCAGGGAGGAGTTGATTACTGGTGTAGAGCAACAGTCACACATGTTAGTAATGACCAGGTCAAGGGCATTGGAATTAACGAATTCCAGAAAATGTTGCACAAGTGTGTTGGTACATGAGTAATTTTCCCAGTTAATGGAGGGGTAGTTAAAGTCTTCCAGTATAAGGGTATTGGGTTGTACCCTAATATTTTCCAGTGTGTTTAGGAATGTGGAGTGGGAGTCTTGGGACATGGTGGGGGATCTATAGCAGGCTACAACCTGGATTGCAGTTTTACCCAGTGTTAGTTGTAGCTGAAGTACTTCTGATGCGTTATGTTGGGCTACTTGTCTGGAGATGTGCATATCCTTTATGAATATGGAGACACTACTGCCTTTAGTGCTTCGGTCCAGGTTTAGGGGCCGAAAAGTGTGGAACGAATTATAGCCTGGTAGTGCTGTGGTGCTCTCCAGAGCCTTGAACCAGGTCTCGGTCACTGCACAGATGTCGATGTTCTCCATTTTAAGCAGGGCTTTGAGTGAGTGCATTTTCAGATTTAGACTACTAGCATTGAGTAGCATAACCCTCAGATTTTGTTTTCTTGTAGCTGTTATGGTGGTAATTTTGTATTCAGGACATTGCCTAAAAAAGACATTATAGGAGTGGCAAGATCCTTGGCCAGTATCCGGAATCCCTGGGGGGACAGGTGCAGGCCTTCTCTGGTGAAGCATTGAGGTCTGTCAATTATGTCAACCCAGGCAGACAGATACTGGATCCCTTAGAATGACACCAGAAACTTAGCCAATTGTTGAAGTCAATAATTTTTGGCTTGTACTGTGGTATCATTCTGGGTGATGGTAGGATGCTACTCCGAGCTATGGTCATATCTGCCTGGGCTACAAGATTCAAGAACTCCTCTATGTCTCTTTTAATGTAGTCCAGGGAGGTACGTCTCAGGTCATTCACACCAACATGGACAATGACAGAGTCATATTTGTACCTGTTGTGGAGTGACCTAAGTGCGTGCATTATGTGGTGGATCCTGGCACCTGACAGGCAGCTGACCGTAACTTTCTTCTTATTCAACCTAGTGAGTGGGACATCAGTGTGCCTTACTATTGAGTCACCTATGACTAGTGTATCGGGCAAGTTGTTTTGCCTTATGGGCTTTGGTTGAGTAGCACACTGTTTATGTGAGCTATGTGTCTCAGTTTGTGCTGGGATGTGGTGGTTGTTTGTGCTTCTGCCTCAGAGGTCTCTGTTGTTTGGGCAGATTTGTATTGACAGCCTCCGTGAAAGTAGGTGTGTGTTTTGTGTTACTATGTGAGGGTGTGGTGGTGTAAGTTCTGGAGGGCTGTGTGTTTAATGTGGTGTGGTGCAGGTGTTAATCTTCTCCTCTTGACTGGCTAATCCGGTCTTGGCTGGGAAAAGCCATCTTGGAGGATATTTGCATCCTCTGGAGAGTTTATGGTGGTACCTAGTCCACAGTCATCAAAACTTGATCAGCATTAAACCTTTAATATTAGCTTTGACTTCCAAGAAGTAAATGCTAAGAAGATTGGCCAAAGCACTGAACCCTGTGGTACACTACTAGTAACTGGTCTTTTGGAGGAGTTAGGGCCACCTAACCTAATTTTCTGGGTTCTGTTTGTGAGCCAATTTGCTATCCAATGAGTTACATAGCAATTAACATTTAACTGTGAGTTTATCACAGTGTGAGATAGTGTTGAATGCCTTTGCAAGGTCTAGATAAGTGATGTGTGTACCAATTATACCTCATTCATTGCTTCAGTAACCTTTTTGAAGAAGTTGGACAGGGTACGCAGACAGGATCTGACCTTATTTAACTCCAAAAAAAGAAATAAACCTAAGGAAACTCTGGACAGGAAAAGTGAAACTGCGGGTTTTAATTACAATAAATAAATAAGCAAATAAATGGTAGCAGAGTTAACACTTTCATTACGACTTTCGTCAAATTCTGTTTTAAATACACAAACACTTCAATTACATACTAAAATCAGAAAGCAATTACATGAAAAGAAGAAATCAAATAGTTTAGTGCACATGTGACAGACTAAATCTGCACAGAATAATGGATTGGCATTCAGAGAGGAGAAAACTCACCCCAGATTGACTATACAAGTACAAATCATGTTACTCCATGATGAATAGTGATGGTATATAGTGGTCACAGCTTATAAGAGTAGCTCACCTCATATCCATCAGCTATAGATCAATCAACCTGACCAGTATCCAATAAAAAGTTATAGATTGATTCACAATGGAGCTTATCCAAAATGACACAAGGAATCTACTTCTGTTAGAATGGAATGGTATGAGTTCACAAAAGGAAGAGCTTGCTTTATGAACCTTGTGGTTTTCTTTGGATAACTGCAGCACTCGATGAAAGTCTGACAGTATGAACTGTTTATCTTCACCTTGTTAAGGTATTTAGTACTATTCCACATAAGGAAATAAATGATAGGTTAAAGCTATTAAATATCAATTCTTATGTAATTCAATGGGCAAAAGATATGTTAACCAACAGGACATGTGAAGTCAAGGTGTGCGCTTATCAGTCTGTCCTGAAAAATGCTGCCAGTGGTATCCCTCATAGCTCTGTACTGGAGCTGTTTTTTTCAGACTGTTCTTCTCAAATATAAATGTAAAAAAAAATGGATTACCAAATATGCTCATGAATTCATACAGGTTAACATAATTATTTCAGTAAACATGCAACAGTTTTCTAAGACAGTCTCAATAAATACAATCCGTGTGCAATAGTACTGATTTTACCTTCAGTTTCAGAAAATATTCCATCAGGAGATGACAAAGGACATAATGAATATAAAATAAATGATAAAATCCTAAAAATGACATTGTCATTAAGCATCAAAGTGAAAATAAGGACAGCAGCTTAAAGTCTGACCTGCATGTGTGCATCAAAGTAAGAAAAATCATATTTTCTTGACCTTCTAATTCTACCAGGCATATACAGTTACTCCAAGGAGAAATGCATGCCACTTTATACCTCAGTGTATCCAATCCATGGCTGAATATAATGCCAGAATTTGTAGTAATTGAACAAGCCACCAGCAAGAACATGGACATGCACTGTGGTACTTTACTAGAAAAATCATACAGTTGCACAGTCTTAAACTATTCATAAAGGCTTCATTTAATTTTTCGTGTTTCTTACACACTAAATAGATGGATAACGGCCTGGTTTATATGGCAATGCCTTAAGCAGTACTATTTAAAAACCTTAGCAATACTGGGGAACTAAATCCATAATTGGTAAATTAATAATAAAAAAAAATAAATAATACAAAAAAAGTGATGGAGGCTCTACACAATGCATTTAAGGACTATAGGATAAACTCCACCTTACCAGAAGAAGTTAGAAAAAATAAATCATTAAATTCTACAGAAATATTCTATCTATATGTGTAAATTAATATATATGTTTGAATACATGTGCATAACTACGTGTATATATGTGTGTGTGTGTGTGTGTGTGTGTGTGTGTGTGTGTGTGTGTGTGTGTGTGTGTGTGTGTCTGTGTGTGTGTGTGTGTGTGTGTGTGTGTGTGTGTGTGTGTGTGTGTGTGTGTGTGTGTGTGTGTGTGTGTGTGTGTGTGTGTATAGTCAAATATGTCAACGCAGAAACACAGTAGCAGTCTAGCTACATAAAGGCCAGCTGGCAAGTAGATCATAAAAATAAATTAATCCCTCTGTTACTATTGGCCATTATCTAGACCCAATCTACTTGTACCCCTACCCTGAGTGTATTGCTCTGTCACATATGTAGAATCACATAGGAGCTTCTGATCTCCATAAGAAATCAGCATTTGCCCCAGACTTCCTTAATTGTTAATATACCTGATGTTCAAAGGTAGTCCAGGTGGGAGCCATAGCCTAGAAGGAGGCCTGTAGCTAAAGAAGTAGTACAGACATTACCAGCAGTTGGCTTAGAGTGTTAAGGAGACATTAATAAACTGTTTCCTGTTGTCCAATGGTACAAGGTTTGATTCTCTAAGCATCCATTGCCTAACTGTGTGACCCTGAGCAAGTAATTTCAGCTGGGAGATTGGCATAATGGCTAATGTGTTTACCTTACAGAGAAAAGATGCAGGGTTTGATTCTTACATGGGGTAGTTTGCTAGGCTTAATGTAACCCACAAAGGCAGTTAGCCTAGTAGTAGTCTATGAACCTATGATCTACATTTGTCAAAGCTAGACCTTTCTCTTGCCCCCCAGTATATATAACATATCTTGTCTAACTTTGTCCCCTAAAAGAAACTTTCCCTCCTTGGATTAACTCAGTTTTGGAACAACCTCTCAATGGGTAAAAAGTCAACATTTCTAACCCTGCTACCTTGTAATGATCTGTCAAAGCTTCTTCAGTTTTGACATCAGAGCCATGCTCACCTTAATTGTCTTGGTAGAGTTCTTATTTACCATAACACTATCAACTCTTGTATTTCCAGGACACCTGATCGCCATAGCAAGTGTGGTTTTACCCAACTACATAAAAACAGACATAACTGTTAAATCTGTTTTCCCTCTAAACATCTCTAAGGTCTCGGTAAGCATGTCTTTCAGCTCTGAAGTCAATGCTACACAATCATTGACATAGGCTCATAGCAAGTACTAGACGAGATGCACTTTTATTTATTTGTTTGTTTATTTATAAATAAACAAATACATACATACATAAATAAATAAATAAGTAAATAAAAACTTGAGGGCCATTTTAAGCCTATCCAATTGCCCTTTTTATGCTTGTTATAGACTGGCTTTACCCATTCCGTGGTTGATAATTATGTACAACCCCTAATGAAAATAACTGGGATCATATCATTGATAATCTGAGGGATCCGTGCAAGGGATAATGTAAGAGGGACATGCATCAGTCCATCAGTAGTACGTGGGGCAGTCCTGTGCTAAATTTTCTGTTTCCCATCCATGGATCTAAGTTGCACTTAAAAATAGACAGGTATGAACTCTGTTTTATGTGGATGGGGAGTCCGGTCCATATCAGTGGTATCCACTGCAAAATATACTTGTCCTTTCAAACCATTCTGTTGATGTTGCAGAAGAGGGCTTAAATCCCTAGACTGAGTATTTATGATGCCATTTGACTTGCTGATGTAAGTAAATCCATCAGTAATGGGTCAGAGGATGCACTGTATGCCAGACACAGATTACAGTCTGTAGGATACTGAATATAGTGACAGAGCTTTGAATCAGTCCATGTAGAAATTTTGTTTAGGCATTCTATCCTTTCAGTAAGGTATCACTGTGGGCAATCCTTTTGTTGCATGTGTCTGGATAAATACATGACAAAGAGGGCATCGTATTCAGTGATTGACCTAATGAGGGCTGAGTAAAAGGGGACAGTGATGTCCCTAAATCTAAATACAATCTCATTGTTTATACACTGTGCAGTATAGAAGGACTTACATACAAAAATGGACACATTTGTCACAACTTAGGCCACTGTTCACAAAAGTTCCCAAATCCCAAACAACTGGGTCAACTCTTAGCCGTGTATTATCAATGTGGTAGTTCCCTTGGGTAGATAACTTCCCCAAGGATGCAATAATGCATTTTTGGCATTTAGTTTCAATCCAGGATGTTGACACCAGTTATTTATTAGAGACAAACCTTCTTGTAGGATGGCTAATTCATTTGGGGATTCATTTGGGGATTCAAGGACTGCACCTAGTTTGAAGTCATCTGCAAACTTAGTCAGCCAGAGGCCTTTGGTATTGGCTATCAATTCAGAAAAGTAGATGACAAACAGGAAAAATTCCAGCACTGAACTCTAAATCTAGACTTTTATTTATTGGGCTTCAGGCCTCCCCAATGCTTAAATGCAACATAGATGAAGAATTCAGAAATCTGTTGAGAAATTTTACCTCTAACAATAAAACAAAATCAGAAAAGGAAAGAACAAACTGATTTACTGTGTCTTACCAAGCAAATTATTTTACAGATGACACATCCAAAAACAAAACTGAGTCCAAAACCTCACCAATAACTATCAATTGCTTAAGCAAAATCCAAGAAGAGCATTCCTGTGTCAGATCTTAAAAAAAGTGGGCATGGCAGCTCATGTTGATTATGCACAATCGTGTTAAGGGGCTGTGCAGAGTCAGCTGTACCAAGTTCAGGAGAAACTCTAAAAACAAGCTGCCATGTTGAAATCCCAGCACCAATAGGCTGTATAACAAAAAGTATGACAGTCATGGCAAAAATTATACCCAGCAAAGTAAAAACTCCCTCACCAATCTAAACAAGCAACTCAGAGGGATAATCAAGTTTAGCAAAGACAATGTGAGGTAAAAATAGTTTAAGTCAAGAACAATCACAAGGTCTTCTTCAGCTATGTCTGTATCCTCAAAAGCAATGTGTTGAACTAAATGTAATTAGACTATTCTCTACTAAGCCAAAAGATATAGCAAATCCATTGACTGACATATTTAGTTCCAGTTTTACCCCCTCTCCCCCCCAGGCAGCCCTCAGTAAATATACTTGACCATAACCCTAGCTATCAGTAGGGAACAGGTCTTCAATGCACTGTCCAATGCCAAAAACAGTATATCGATGGACCCTGATAATATCCCATTGTGATTCCGTAATGTCATAAAATATGACCTATCAGCACCACTAATCTCATTATTTATGTAATAACAGCCTTCAGACAGACTTCATGCCGAATAAATACAGGACTGTAATTATCATCCCTCTGCACAAGAGTGACCATCTACAGACCCAAGTAACTACAGAACCATAAATCTGATTAGTCTCATATGCAAAGCCATAGAAAGAATTATCATAGAAATTATAAACAGTGACATAAGAAACCATCAAAGACTGGATCCAACCCATTTTGTTTTTTTCAAGGACAGGTCATGCCTAATCAACCTGATGGACTTCTTCAAGAAGGTTATCAAAGCAATGGACAAGAGCAAAATGGTGCATACTGCCTACCCAAACCTGGCCAAAGTATTTGGTACAATACTACATTCAGACATTGTAGATAAACTCATGAAGTTAGATATAAACCCCTATGTCTCCTGCTGGATAGCAAGCTGGCTCAAAGATAGGATCCAAGATGTTAAGATGGGGCACTTTACCTCCACAAAGAGGTCAGTCACTAGTGGAGTCACTTAAGGTTAGGTGCTGGGGCCACTCCTTTTTGGCACCTACTTCTTTGAAGTTAAGACCAACATAAAGGGCTTCTGGCTGACCAAATTTGCAGACAATTGCAAACTAGGCACAGTCATACACACACCCAGGAAGGTCTGACACAAACTAATAACTGGTACCAGAGCCATGGACTAAAACTCAATGTCACAAATTGCATGATCATATGCTTTGGGAAGAAGGCTACCCATAGAAACTACCACATTGAAAATACACCCCTAAGAATAGACTCGGTTGTCAGTGATTTGAGAACATGTGTAGACGGTAACCTGGCCTTTCATTCTGTATTGTGCAACTTATAAGCAAGAGCATATGGCATCTAGGTCTAGGAATGTCCTTGTTCTTTTGTGAATAATGCCCCCTTTAGTATGTACCTGACCAGGCATATGCAATGACCGGATCATTCACAGAAATTCATCTCAAAAAGAACACATCACCTAAATAACATATCCTAAGTAGACTGCCTCAATGACCTATCCCTGTTCTCTGTCTCCTACAGACTGGTGAAAGATGATATATTCTAGGCCTACAAAGCATTGTCTGATCCTGCTCTGATGGACCCATTGCACATCTGCTAAACAAACTGCATCAGAATTACCCATTCTAGGGATCTAAACCTTATCTGTAGCATAAATAGGATGTGGTGGAGGGACAGATATGTCTCTCAGAGACTACTCCTTCTCTGGAAGATGCTTCATATGTATATAAAGCAGAGTTCTTCCATAATCCAGTTCACGTGTAACTTGGATCATTGGATGGGGAATAAGAAATCTGTCCCTGGTCTAGCACATATTTCTCTAGCAGACAGAAGCACCCTATAAATGCTTGATGACTCATGGCCAAATCTACACATACTCCCCTTACAATAATCATGTGGTATCAAAACTTGTCAGTTACATTTGGGAAGCATGGCTAGGCTTAAAAAGGTCCTCTGACATCATTAGCGTAGTAATCACCTATGACCTTTGAACCTATGTATACCTCCTCTAAGTCTGAGCTTCCATACCCTTTCCTGGAGCCGTCCAGTATCAGTCCTGTTACAAAAGAAGGGCATCAACCTATCGAGTATATTTGTTTGCAATTTATTAATGAATCAGTGGAAGGTCTTTTCTTGTCTGTACAGCTCTCCTCCTTGGCATATGAAAAATTGCAGTTAGACTTTACATAAACACATCATTAAATCCATGGAATGTATCGTATATGGTGTGGTGTACATAGGTTCATAGGTTCATAGGTAGGTACAAGGCTATTGGCCCTAGGGCCAATACAAGCCTAGCCAAAACGGTACCCTGGCTTTCGCCACCCAAGAAAATTATTTTCCTGTTCCTCTGTCAAGCAGAACCACAGAAGTGATCCCCGAGGTGAATTTCCTATTACCCATCCAATCATCAAGATTTTTCTTGAAGAGTGTTAATGAGGAGCTCTGTTTGACATAGATAGGTAGTCTGTTCCAGAGTATGGGAAGTCTCTGGGACAGGAATCTATCCCTCCAGCATGTTCTGTTTATTGTGTTGACAAGGTTTAGGTCCCTAGAGCATGTAGCTTGGAGGGATTGGGATTTCTTTAAGTGGAGCATGTCCAACAGCTCTGGGTTTGACATAGCTTTTCATGTTAGGCAGAGGTCGCCTCTGAGTAGGCGATATGTGATGGAGTAAAGCTGGAGTTTTCTGAGACAGTCTTCGTAAGGCATCTGTTTTAGGCCAGTAATCCTCTTTGTGAGGTATTTTTGTGGCCTTTCCAGTTGTTGTAGATGTCTTGTGAGGTACATACCATAAGGGGCTTTGTACTCTATAATGGGTCTAATGAGTGATGAGTAGAGGGTAACAATGACCTCTTTTTTTCTGGATGAGAAACCTTTTGTGATGAGGTGTGCCACGTAGAAGGATTTCCTGACCACTGTGGCGATGTGATTATCAAATGAGAAACTACTGTCCACCTGTGTCACAAGGTCTCTTATCAAACTTTAAGTGTTAAGTAGACTACTGCCTATGTGGTAGTTCATGGGTACAGAGTTTTTACCAAAGGGGATGACAATGCACTTTTTGGCATTGAGCTTGAGACCATGTCTTTGACACCAGGCATCTGTCTCAGTGGGGCCTTTTTGTAGGATGTCCACATCGTTAGGAGTTTCGATTATGGCTCCTAGTTTGCAGTCATCTGTGAATTTAGTTAGCCAAAGACCTTCTGTGTTAGCCTGTACTTCAGAGAAGTAGATACCAAACAGGAGAGGACCTAGGACTGAACCCTGTGGTAATCCACTTGTCACTGGTCTGAAGTCTGATTTGGAGTCTGCTACTTTCATGGTGTGGGTTCTGTCAGTAAGCCAGCTGGCAACCCATCTTGTAACATAGGGATTTATACCTAGTTTAGTGAATTTATCTATAATTCCAGAGTGGTGGATGGTGTTGAACGCCTTGGTGAGATCTAGATAGGCTGTGTGAACCATCTTACCTTCATCTATGGCTTTGGTGACTACTTCAAAGAAGTCTATCAGGTTTAGAAGACATGATCTGCCATTTACAAACCCAAACTGTGTGGAGTCCAGAGTTTGGAGATCTCCAATGTCTTTGTTTATGAGTTCCATGATGATACGTTCCATGGCCTTGCAGACAAGGCTCATCAGGCTAAAGGGCCGGTAGTTCCCGGGGTCTGTTGTGGCCCCCCTTTGTGGAGTGGGATAACTGTCGTGGTGCGCCATTCAATGGGCACAAAGCCTGAGGTGAGGCTATGACTGAACATGGTACTTAGGTGGGGTGCCAGTTCATTCTGTAGTTCATGTAGAAGGCAGCCCTGCAGCCATGATTACAGGAACTTTGCATTCTTCCGGTATAAAGATGGGCCCTTTAGGGGGTGAGAGGGGGGTAAAGTTAGCACTGAACCTATCTGCCAGAATGTTGGCAATATCAGTTGGTTCTGTATATTTAGTGTCATTGTGCTGTAACTCAGAGCAGATCTGAGTGCTGCCATTGAGATTTTTGACATTGCTATAGAATGCTTTGTGGTTGTCTTTAGAATCAGTGGCAATTTTGTTTTCATAACTAGCTTTAGAGGATTTTATGAGGGATCTTAGCTTCTTATTGAGGGAGTTCCACCAATCGTGGGATTTTACTCTTTTTTGCAACAGTTTCTTTCTTCTGTTGTAGAGTTTGTTTATGGCAAAAGACCACCAGATTGTCGTTCTTTTTTGGAGGATAGCATCTTGATTCTGTTAGGGATAGCATGATCCATGCACTCATGTAAGTGCTTATAAAGTGCATTTGTGTAGGATTCAGCAGTTGTATCTCTATTGTCCATCTGCATGGGTGTCGTGAAGTTTGCCACTTCTGTCTTAAGAAGCGTGAAGTTGGTTATGGAGAAATTTTTTACGGTTGTTTTCTCAATCGGGGGTGGGAGCGGGATGTGGATGTCTAGGGTGATTAGCTTGTGATCGGATCTGACCAACGAGGAGATGACCTCTGGTGTGGAACACCGGTCAACCATGTTGGTGATGACCAGGTCTAGGATATTGCTGCCCCTGGTGGGGGTGTGGATAAGTTGATCCAAGGCATTGGAAATAATGATTTCCAAAAAACATTGAGCAAAAGAGTTGGTACCTGAGTAGTTTTCACAGTTAATGGTAGGGTAGTTGAAATCACCCATTATTAGAGTGTTGGGTTTTACCTTAATATTTTCCAGTCTATCAAGAAAAGAGGAGTGGGAATCCAGGGGCATGGTGGGGGGTCTGTAGCAAGCTACAATCTGGATTGCAGTTTTGCCCAGAGTTAGTTAAACTTGGATAATCTCGGATGCATTATGCTGAGCAACTAGCTTGGAGGTGTGGATATCCTTAATGAATATGGACATGCCTCCACCTTTAGTGTTTCAGTCCGGGTTTGGTGGCCAAAAGGTGTGGTATGAATTATAGCCTGGTAATGCAGGGGTGCTTTCTGGAGCTTTGAACCAGGTCTCTGTCACTGCACAGAAGTCAATGTTCTCCATTTTAAGGAGTGCCTCGAGTGAGTGCATTTTGAGGTTTAGACTTCTAGCATTGAGTAGCATTACCCTCAGATTTTGCTTGCTTGTACCTGTTATGGTGGTGAATTTGTCATTTGAACCTTGCCTAAAAAAGGCACTATAGGGGTGGCAAGAGCCTTTGCCAGTATCCAGAATCCCAAGGGCGACAGGTGCAGGCCATCTCTGGCAAAGTAGCGTGGTCTGTCGATCATGTCATCCCAGGCAGACAGATACTGGATTCCCTTAGAATGACACCAGAAGCTTAGCCAATTGTTAAAGTCAATAATTTTGTCCTTGTACTGTGGTGTCATTCTGGGTGATGGCAGGATGCTACTCAGGGCTAGGGTCATACTGGCCTGGGCTACAAGATCAGAGAGCTCCTCCATGTCTCTTTTCATGTAGTCCAGGGAGGTACGTCTCAAGTCATTCACACCAACATGGACAATGACATAGTCATATTTGTACTTGTTGTGGAGTGACCTGAGTGCGTGCGTTATGTGGCGGATCCTGGCACCTGACAGGCAGCTGACAGTAACTTTTTCCTTGTTTAGCCTGGTGAGTGGAACATCAGTGTGCCTGACTATAGAGTCACCTATGGCTAGAGTGTTGGGTACATTATGCCTTATGGGCTGCAGATGAGTGGCACACTGAGTATGTGGGCTATGTGTCATTTGGGTTGTGTTAGGGGGTGAAGGTTGCTTGCATTTCTGGTTTGGAGGTCTCTGTTATTTGGGCAGATTTGTACTGAGAGCCTCCGCAAATGTAGGTGTGCGTTTTTTGTTACTGTGTGTGTGTTTTGGTGGTGTAGGTTTTGAGGGACTATGTGATGAGTGTGGTGCGGAGCAAGTGTTTACCTTCTCCTCTTGACTGTCTAGGCCAGTCTTTGGTGAAGAGAGCTTTGCTTCCAGTTTGGCTGTATAAGTGCATCTATCACAGGTTGTAGTGTTGGGTGGTAGGAGGAGAGGGTTGTCTGTGTACATGAGGCAATTGCTGCATTGTCCCACGATGCCCAGATTCATCAGGTAGACAGGAGAAAGCACCGGGAGCTGACCTTTAGACATGCCTGAATAGGTGCTTATTTATTAAGAACTAAAAACTGTTTTCCTCTAGACAAGTGAGGAAATTTGAGTGCTGTAGTAATTTGTAACTTATTTAGTGCTTAAAATGAATTCTGAACAAGTGCTGAGATCAAAGAAACAGACGAGTGCTAAAACTAAAAAGCTGGCTAGTTGCAAGGGAAATTTTGAAGAACAGACTTTATGGCTCCAGGAATAGTTTAACCCCAGTTAAGTGTGGGGGGGGGGGGGTTAGGAGCTCACAAACAGTCCTGGACACAGCAAATCCGTATCTGACCTGCCACAGGAAAGGGGGGAAGCAAGCTTAGAATTTTTTTTTCAGTAAAGTGGAAATGGAGAAAGCTGGAATAGAAGCTAATTCAACGTTAAGAATCTCAGTGGGTTGGCCTTCACAAATGCTCTCTATTAGATTGAGTGAACTAATGACACTAGACTGGGAGGAGTGTCACAGATCAAATATACAGTATGGGCGGGCAACTGCAAAGCCACCAAGTATAAGAACACACAACACTAGGGAGGGTGGGTGAGAAAAATTACAGTTCCTAGCTGTAGCCACTATTTTCAGCACTAATGCTCATGCTGCATTTATTATTTGCTAGCTGTGTGAAGACTGCTGAATCATTTGCATATCGCTTTGTTTTGTTACAACCCAGGCTGAAACTGCAACTGGTTATGTTTGATCACTGTTGTACCCTGGACAACAAATGTAATACAAAAACAAAATAAATAAACATACTCTACAATGACTGTACATAAATGCCCATTACACTTTCCCCATTGTTCTCTGTTTTTCGTACCCTGTAGGAGCCCATCTAAGCTAGGCAGTTTACCCTATTTAAGGTTATACACGACCTCACAAATTTTTTACATGCAATACTATGGTGTAGTGGAATAAAGTCATGACTACAGCCCAGGCAACCCTGGTTGAAATAATTGTTCAGGTGTCTGAGGCACTGTCCAGAGAATGATGGGTGTGACCATCCTTGGAAGGAAGGTATAAACTCAAGCACACCTCATGGCCGATCTGCAGTGGAGGCCAGGAATGCATGCAGGATGTTGTCTTCAGAGAGGTAGGGCACTAGCTGAGACACCACAAAGACAGGGCAATATGTCAGAACACCATTACATGTCTGTCCCTAGAGACTATGGGATTGTACGGGGGGGGGGGCATATAAGAAATCCTCCTCAAAGCAATATGGTGGTGCCCAGGATTGCCTCAGTCAGTCTCCTTACTGGTCTTGAATATAGGTTGGAAAATGTCCAGTGGAAACTTATCAGGTTGGGAAGACCTGCAAAATATGAAATGGCTTCCTGGAGTAGCTGAGAATCACTTCCCGGTGTGTGTGTGTGTGTGTGTGTGTGTGTGTGTGTGTGTGTGTGTGTGTGTGTGTAGGGGGTATTCTTACATAGAATTTGTGAAACTGGTGATTTTTTTTCTTAATGTCTGAAAACACAGTATTCTTTCAACCATTTGCCGCACATTGCTGAATTCCTCCTTAACGCCAACTTGTGTATGTTACTCATGAAATGAAACAGTGTGAGTCTACAAAGCACACCATGGAATATCCAGCAGTGCAAAACTGACTTTCATATTTACTCTGCAGCACGATAACAGCTTCAGCAATGAAGTAACTAATTCACCCAACCTCTTCTACTCACAGATAGGTTGGTTGTTGAAGAGAAACTTCCATTGTGAATAATATGGAGCTGAACCTACCAAGAGCACACATATTAGGCAGCTGCCATCTTTAATAGTCACATGACTCACCTTTTCTTTTCTTATTTTAATCTGCAACTGTTATATGAAGCAGTATCCAAGGAGACAACCCAACTCTTTAGCAGCATTTAAATGGTAGTAAAAGCTATGCCGTGAACAGAATGCTTCCATCCAAATTGGGAAATCTATAAACCTGTTAAGTGTCTCTATAGTACAAGACCCAATCTTAGCAGCACATAGGAGTCTTTAACAAAAGCTTGTCAAGAGCACAAAAGTGCTGTAAAGATTGGGTCTCACACTAAAGACTAAGAGTTGCACACTGGCAACTGGCAAAGAATAGTATCATAAAGTAAAGCCACTTGTACAAGCTGTTAGAACTTTACTCTGCAACACGTACAGAGAGACAGAGTGAACTGCTGTTAGTTCTACAGAGGAGCACTTCATTTCTGCCTGCTGTCCATACCTCTGATTTTACAGAATGTGCATTCTTTGGCCTCATATTTTCGCCATGTCCCTTGTAAAATGTTTGATCTTCTTGTAAATAACTAAGGATTGCATTCAATCAATAATGTTAGACAATAGAATGTCCTACTTCTTATTGTTCAGAGAATACATGTCGATGCAAAATATTTTGTTCTATAAACATTTTAAATGAATTAGAGCAGTATTTAATAACTGTGCCTGATTTTGATCCTTTGTTCACCCATTATTATTGAATGTGTCAAGTGTTCTTAATTAAATAATTTGGCAGGTATACTACTGTCTGTTGGACAGCACTAGGTGTTTTATTGGCTTTCAAAGCCGGTAAAATAATTTGCAGTCCATTTCTTTTTCTGTAACATATAGTACATGGTCAGATAAAGCTCCATGTGCTACAACAAATTCTGATCTGGTCTTTGATGATAGCATTCTGCTATGGCTCGGTACTAGGCCCAGGGATTGGTATTGGGCCTGCTCCTTTTGCCATCTGAAATAGAAGCAAATGCTGAACATTTATGGCTGACTAAGTTGGCAAATGATTGCAACCTGGGTGTTATCATCGACTTCCATGCAGATACGAGCATTCTTCAAGAAGGTCTATCTCTGACTAACAAATGGTTCCAAAGCCATGATCTTAAACTCAATGCTAAGAAATGCTAATTGTAGCATTTGGGAAGTCAACCATTCAGGCCAATTACTATGCTGATAATACACTCCTAAAAGTCAACCCAGTATTCAGGGATCTGGGTATGCACGCAGACAGTAGCCTTACTTTCAGCCAACATGTGACCACAGTGGTGAGAAAATCCATTTATGTTGTTCAACTTCTAAGTAAGTTCATGACATCTAGATCCAAACATGTCATTATCCTACTGTACTCCACCCTTATCAGACCAATCATAGAGTACAATGCTGCCTTTGGTATGTATCTGACCAGGCATATGCAGCAACTAGAGTGACCTCAGAGGTTCCTTACAAAAAGAATATGAGACATAGTAAACCTGTCTTATGCAGAGTACCTTAAAGCCATTTTTCTCTTCTCAGATTTCCATAGATTGTTGAGGGGTGACCTATGCCTGGCTTACAAGGTATCCACAGACCCCACACTTATGAATTTGCTACATATTCATAAGTCAGACAGTACCAGAAATACAAGGTCTAAGGACCTGCATTTTGTCTATGACTTAAACATAACATGCTGGAGAGAAAGATATGTGTCCCAGAGACTGCCCCTCCATGTGAAGCTGAGTTCATCTATTACCCAATTAACAGCAACCCACACCAGTGGATGGGGAATAGGAAATTTACATTGGGCCTGGCACCCACGTCCCTTATGAACAGAAGTAGCTTATAAAATAGTGGCCCTCAATGTCCTATTTAGATACAGGACATCAATATTTTTTCAGGAAAACTTGGCTAGGCTTAGAATGCCTACCCCCTCTCATTAGCCTAGTAATAATCTATGAATCGATGAATCTGTCATGTGTTCTCAACATGTTTGCTAAGATTCATTTCTTGAGCTTCACTCTTAAGGTGAATTTCTTGGCACCCATGTTCCAAACATATAACAAGCTGGTTATGATTGGCGGGGTGATTGCAATCTTCTTTACTGTGATAACTTATAGGCTCCTGTTTTTACAAGCCTTACTTCACAACTTATCAAAATTCAATGATACCAGCAGAGTATATAAATTGCAATGACATTGAGGGAAAAACAGTTTGCATAATTTACTAGGCAACATAATACCAATGAGAGCTGCATTAAATTAGTTTTGGGTTAATATTTTGACATTACATATATGAGTCTTGAGTGACTAGAAAGGTACATTTATTTGTTGTCTAAGAAATTATATTTAAAAGATTTTAAGTGAGCTACTACAAACCATTAGATTATTTCATGCAATTTTTATTTATTTTACACTTGTTTACCAGGAAAGTCTGGCTTGGAAAAAAGCCAATTTTCGACGGAGGCCCAGGGAGAAATATACTAGATGTATGTCTTTGTAATGTGGAATGAAACCCATAAGAATGCAGGGAGGACATGCAGACTCCACACAGAAGGCGTCCCAGCCACGAATCAAACTGGAGAACCTCTTGTTGTGAGGCGATAATGCAACTAACTGCTACACCACTGTGCCGACCGAAAAAAGTTACTGTGATAAAATGCATGTATTGTGTATTTATTGTGATAC
Source organism: Protopterus annectens (assembly GCF_019279795.1). NCBI lineage: Eukaryota > Metazoa > Chordata > Ceratodontiformes > Protopteridae > Protopterus > Protopterus annectens. Next base: position 958,373,603 of record NC_056737.1, read on the forward strand.
GTCATATTTCTCTAACTGCAAGGTGAATAAAAGAATCTGAATAACAGCTGCAAGGAAGTATGTATTTTTGTCTATAGTCAAATTATTTACAATATGTAATCAATATTTTTTTTTATTTCTTTTAATTAATATTTAAATAAAAGATGGAAATTATATAAATGTTTGTACTATAAATATGATTTGAATGGATGCCTTACTGTAACTTCAGTCTGACTGACTAAACAGTTTTAACAGACAACTGCAACAATTTTAGTAATTTGTCATTATATAGTGACTAAGTTGGTTATTAAACTTCCTTGCTATTTCTTTATGATCCACAGCAACCATGGACTAAATCAGAATAGAATTACTCACCTGGCTTTAAACTGTAAATTTAAACATTGGTGTCAAAGGCTAGAAAGGTAGTTCTAGATGTAAAGAGTTTTCCTTTACTAGACAATTATTCATTTAGTGTACACAGTCATCAAAAGGGAGTATGAAAACACAGCCGTCCAAGTACTCCCTCTTGCAGTGCAGTATGCAAACACAACTGTCCCAGCACTCCCTCTTGCAGAGCAGTATGCAAACACAGCTGTCCCAGCACTTCCTCTTGCAGCATAGTATGCAAACACAGCTGTCCCAGTGTTTCATCTTGCAGAGCAGTATGCAAACAAAGCTGTCCCAGTGCTCCCTCTTGCAGCGTAGTATGTAAACACAGCTGTCCCAGCGCTTCCTCTTGCACTGCAGTATACAAACACAGCTGTCCCAATGCTCCTTCTTGCAGTGCAGTATGCAAACACAGCTGTCCTAGTGTTCCCTCTTGCAGCACAGTGTGCAAACGCAGCTGTTCCAGCTCTCCCTCTTGCAGTACAGTATGCAAACACAGCTGTCCCAGCGCTCCCCCTTGCACCACAGTATGCAAACACAGCTAACTTAGCCCTTCCTCTTGCAGTGCAGTATAAAAACACAGCTGTCCCAATGCTCCCTCTTGCAGTGCAGTATGTAAACACAGCTGTCCTAGTGCTCCCTCTTGCAGCGGAGTATGCAAACACAGCTGTCCAAGCGCTCCCTGTTGCAGCGCAGTATGCAAACACAGCTGTCCAAGTGCTTCCTCTTGCAGCACAATATACAAACACAGCTGTCCAAGTGCTCCCTCTTGCAATGCAGTATGCAAACACAGCTGTCCCAGTGCTTCCTATTGCAGCGCAGTATACAAACACAGCTGTCCCAATGCTCCCTCTTGCAGTGCAGCATGCAAACACAGCTGTCCTAGCACTCCCTCTTGCAGTGCAGTATGCAAACACAGCTGTCCCAGTGCTCCCTCTTGCAGTACAGTATGCAAACACAGCTGTCCCAGCGCTCTCTTATGTAGCACAGTATGCAAACACAGCTGTCCCAGTGCTCCCTCTTGCAGCGCAGTATGCAAACACAGCTGTCCCAGTGCTCCCTCTTTCAGCGCAGTATACAAGCACAGCTGTCCCAATGCTCCCTCTTGCAGTGCAGTATGCAAACACAGCCATTCCAGTGCTCCCTCTTGCAGTGCAGTATGCATGTCCAGCATTAGGGCTACTGTCTAAATATTAGCTCATAATAACCATGCACTTAATACTACCTGACTCCTATACTAATATATGTCAGACAGACTCCTCACACATGCAAACATCAACTAGTTACCAGTGACAATTCTTCCAGAATGAAGCCTTATAAATGTTGAAAAAGAAACATAATTAAAACAGAATTTAATTGTAATTGTGTTGCTCTCAAAGATAAAAGATAAAATAAAAGAGCATGTAGTTGTGCACAAAGGATGATTATCAGATGAATATTACAGATGCAGTTTTAGTAGTCTGCTCTCAGTAGCAACATCTGTGTAAGAGAAGATATGCAGTGTAGTGCTTGACTATAATGCATTAAGTTTGGTGAAATAAGGACTATGGAGATTTCATAGCATGCTGTGTCATTCTGCCACACTGAAGTCTTGAACTCTCATTTTTCACTCTCCAACAACTTCATGCGCATTACATTTTCCCTCATGTAAAGTATGTCTTTCCCTCTACATGTGTAAAATATTCCTCCAGTGTTTTAAATCCTGTAGCATGCACCGTGAGACAATCTGGTTGTCCAAACATTAGAATTAGAGTGTTTACTAGAATCAACTTAAGGAGTGAACGGCGTGCTTCTGCACATGCAGCTCTTAATATGTAACATAAAATATCAAATATAGGAAGAATAAAGTACTTAGCAGTTCACTACAACAATGTGATCACAATCAGCATGCTCAGTAATGTCATATACTGCAAACTATTATGGAAGATGATGGCAAGTCAGGCAGAGTACTATGGTAACAAAACAACTCTTTATCTGGCACTTCACTCCTCAGCTTTGTTACTTAATGGCTTCAAGAGCATGTAACTTGTCAGCAGGAATGATAAACTCCAGCTAACAGCCATTTCAAATGAAGCATCAAGGCCAGCCCCCAATTCTAGAAAGCTTCCATCTTCACTTCGTGGAGCCAGGGCTTGAAAGAAGTTTTGTGTGGAGACTACATGCAAAAAATGTCACTTCTTGCTGCTGTCTTACCATTATTTGATGGTGGACTGCCAAACTTTAGCTCTAATCTGTCCTGTCTGACCAGTCTTGCCAAAGGATATGGTACTTTTGGTTGTATGACTTGGGTATCACAGACAGGAGTGGCTCTCCTTGGATAGAGATATGTTAACATGCACCAAAAACCTTTTATCATTTTGTCAATGCAGTCCAAAAGCTTAGGTCAGTTTTCATATATAAAATAAAGCGCAGCTGGAAATCTAATGGCTAAGTTTATGTCATACTCTTTAGCTTCTTTAGACAAGACACTAAAACTTTTAGCTGTTGGTTGAGTTGAAGGGACCAACTTGCATATCTTCTTAGACACATATGAAATTGCAAACACATAGTTTTTTTGGGCAACAGAATAAAAATTGTCATCCTCAGGTCTGGGGCAGAAAGGAATAATGTCCCTACTGTGACGCAAGTGATCTGGGTTTGACTGGCTGCACAGTCACTTGTTGAAGCTGACATGGGGTGGGGAAGAAGTGAAACGGCTCTTACTGCTCACCTTTCCCGAGGGGGTTGTAGTGAAGTATAAATGAGGTGGGTCACTCAGTCAGGTCCTTGTGGAGGCAAGGACTTGGATTGTTGCGTGATTGAGAATAAATGCAGGTGGGAAGCCATGTCTGGCTATCTGGCTGTCTGCCTTATGGCACGATTATCCCTGTAGGCCACACTTTATCATCCAAGCAGTCACTGATATGATATCTGCACTTAAGGGTAGGTAGGTAGGACTACAACCTAACTAGTGCACCTACCTACATTCACAACATCACATCAACCAGGTTTGCTTATCGCTGAGTCTCCTAGGGGAACCTTAGTCATTGCAAGTGAGGAAGAACATTAATAACCCTGGCCCAAAGAGGATAAACTACTATGTGAACCTTAAAAAACCCTCCAGGGGATGGGCAATAGATCATGCTGGGAATATAGCTTAGAGGGCTCAGACTGCAATGAATATAATAAAGTGCTTAATATGAAATTTTAAATAAATAAACTAATCAATAAACACTGAAAAGAAGTTACTAAGGGACTAACTAAACTAATAGAAGCATAACCTTCCTTCAAAAATGCACAAAACTGATCCACAAATTATCAACACCTAATGGTCAACTAAGACAACATCACTCCACAAATGACAAAAAAATGGTAGAAGCAGGATTTTATCGCAAGCAGACAAGCTTCTCTGAACCCCTCATTCCCTTTGCTAGCTTTATATACATATATAGAAACTTCAAGATTACATTACAGTGGAGGAAATGCATATTCCCCAATTGCCACTCTACCCCGACCGGATAATAAAAAAGCAGGTAATTTTCAATCAGTTGTTTTTGGATCAGCTGTTCTGGCTTTGTCACTCATCAATGAAAAGATGCATTAGCAAAAAGTCGTGATTTCCTAAATCGGTACACGTAGAGATGGATGTATAAATAAGGAAATATGAAGAAGGGGAAAAAGAGCTCTGTAACAGGAAAGAATTCTGTCTTCTGTTGTGTCTTATTTGTCTGTCTAATACCCGTTACTTTTCTTCACGACAACCTATCCACATTGTGTAAACAGCACACTGAGTATAGTTTTACAAAAGAAAATTGTTGTTTGAAGTAAAAATTGTATGTTTGAAGTAATGGCTACTATTTTTTTTTTCTCATAGGATAGTACTTCATCTCAGACATCTATTATTGTGGATGGCCATGTGACCCCATAATTAATCTTGGATAACCACATTTATTGAGGTAACCTTTTGATTTGTATTTGTCTTTTTTTTTTTTTTTTTTTTTACATCCATATCAAGTCAAGGTTATTAATGACTATCTTAAAAGGATATCCATACCTAAACATTAGCAGCATGCAGCTTTTTTTTTTTTTCCTGAAATTTCAACACTAAAACAAAAGTGTATGTTAGATAGCATTAAGTATAATATGTCGTTATGGTTACTTAGGTAGTGGAACAGAAATTAAGAGCCGGAACACTTAATAACTGCAACATTTTTCCTCTATTCAAAGTTTACAAGAAAAAATAAATGATATACTATTATGTTAAATTCTGCTCATCCTTTCTGAAATGTGTCCGTTACAGAACAAAATAGTGCTACCTACATGATTTGGCATCAGTGCAAAAACAATGGGTGCATCTTAAAAGTTTAAAGCTAAAGAAGGTGATAAGATCTAAAGGAAGCAGATATGATTAAAGACTGTTTGAAACTTCACAGCATGAATCATGGGACATGTAAACTTATGTAATACGACAGATGGGCACATTTTCTGTCATGGTTACATACATAACAAGAACTGAAGAAAACAATTTACACATTAACTTAGCAGGCTTGATCATTCCGAAATGAATGTCTTTATTACAATGGATTAAGCAGGTAGAATATTAAAGACTTGTTAGAGATGTATTTATGAAAATTCAAAAATATGCTTTTTATGTCAAACATGATAAAAATATATAGCAGTTACTTAAGTTCATTTGATTTGTCTTACAATATCCACTAACCATGCCAGACATAAGTTTGTCTGAGACCTGTAAAGCTGGTACATAGCAGAGAAAACTGTTGAAATTTCATAGATAGCTCTTTTCTTTTTTGAGAATGAGAAACCCATTAATTTTACCACCAGTTATCATAGGATGATGTATCTTACGTTGGTGTGGGCAGGAGTGATAAAACAGGAAAACTTGTGGTTGTATGCAATACAGATGTGCCTCCACAAGGTATGCATCAGTTACATAGTGAGATGGCAAGTGAAAAACAGAAACTTGTGGTCTTGGGCTTCAGCAGCCCTTTCTATCATCTCTGAATCTAAGCTGTTTCAGGAGCACATGGACTTGATATAGATATCTATTTGGTACTGATAACATTCTTTTGTGATCAGCTGCAATGTTGCAACATATCTATTTGGTACTGATAACATTCTTTTGTGATCAGTTACAATGTAGCAACAACTAGTGCTTTTTCTCATAGGTATCATATCAATACATTGGAAGAAAGGTATTTTAGATAATGTGATGTATTTGTAAATTAATGGCCTGTTGAACCATATCAACACCTCTGTCTCAACGTATGTAATTAAATTACTGATTATTACTCTTTAGTCTAATTTACATTAACATTCTGGGTCTGAAGGAGAGTTAAATATTAACTTTATTTCAACTACTGAAGCAGCAAATAATATAACTACAGCTTCAGGCCCTCCCTGCAAATAGACTACAGGCCTCGTGTGGATAATTCTGTCAACAAAACTAAATATAATTAATTACATAAATCATAAATAATCATTTAGGAGTTCAGGATTTATGTTTGTAAATTAGTCTCAGTAAAGTTGAGTCTGATGTCCAGTGTTAGTGGTTATACATTTCTCTTTCACTGCAAGATAGGTTAGAAACATTCTTTATGACTGTATATTAAACATTGAAACTGGGAGAGATATTTCTTTCCAGTTTATAAGGCAAAGAAAAGAAAGTGATGTAAGTAAATGCTTAATATATATAATGCTAAATGAACAAAAGTTTAGGCAGCATTCTGCTTTTTTAAGTCAAATGTACTGGCAGCCGATACTCAGATAAAGCCCCTAATGAAGCAAAGTTTTCAGTAGGCTCTTTTTCCTTGGAATCATAATGATACAGGGGTCAGGGACAGATGGAATGAATTCTTTAGGTATAAGCATGTGGCAGAGTGAATTACTGTATATCAATTTACATTTCATTTATAGTTAATAGTGATAGGAACATATAAATAAATGGCATGGTGCTCCTCACCACTTGCAGGTGACATTAGATGACAGACATTGCATGTGAGTTTTGTTCTACCTAATTCCAAGATTAATATTGCTGTAAGAGAAGTCAGGTAACATATTCTGCTGCATAATAGCTAAAAATAAGCTTGCTAGGAAGCACAATATGGGTATCAACTCCACCAGTGAGACAATCTATCTTCTTATTGTGACAGGTGTTTACTCAGTGTTCTATGGCGTTGAAATCACAGACTTCTGCACCATTCAGTAAATCTGACATAGATTTTGCATAAAACATCGAAGAGCATTAGCAGCCGTGTTCATTGAGTACATTTTTATCCAGGCCAACATCCATTTTGCTTAACCTGTATCAAGTTGCTTGTAATGATACCGCTTCCTTTGAGTAGAAAAACTATGCAACATTCTGACCTTATAGACTACCAGAGTTGCAAATCAGTTTACAGAATGTTCAGATTATTTGTGACAGAAGAGTTACAAAGTAACTGTTCACGGCCCAGTAGTGCTAGCTGGTAAACTTGATGAAAGTATCAGATTCTGCAAAGACCTTTGGAGTATTAATTGTGTTTCAAAGTTGACAGCTATTCCATGCCAAGAATGATATCTAACCGGGGGAAGAGCAGACATATTTTTCATAAAACAAAATCTGACAAAAAGCAGCAGATAGCTTGGGGGGAGATTGTATATTTCATTACAAAGTGTTGCTATGTGCGCACGGAACCACAGCCATCTTTCATAGGCTGATAGTCATAATAATGAACCCTCACCCAATATAATGCAGCATACCTGAATGACATGATCATTCATTCTGAGGGTGGAGAATCTCACTTACCTAAACTGCAAGCTGTGGTAGCTACCATACGACAGATAGACTTGACTGCAAATGCTAATAAAAGTAAACTGGTTCTGGTAGATGCTACCCTCTTGGTGTACTTTACAGGACAACAGGTGAGTGGAAAGACCAAAGCTAGAAAACATAGAGGCAATACAACTGGACTGCCTCTTCTACTAAGCTACAAATGAAGGCATTCCTTAGGCTAGCTGGTTACATGTGCCTAAATTTGCAACTGTTTTCTACCTTTTGACAGATGCCACAGGGAGAACACTCCAGCTAAAATATAATGCCCTCTTGAGGTACAGAGCCTTTTCATGAATTAAAAATATCTTTGTTTTGTGTTTGTGTTAGTAAGTCTTGGTTTTACTAAAGAGTTTATTTTGTATACTGACACATCAGGAGTAGTTTTGGGGGCAGTGCTATCACAATACATTCAATATTAGGAGCACCTGATGTACTCTATCAGCAGGAAGCTGAGAATCACAGAAAGGAGATACTTAGCTATTGAAAAATAGTTCTCTGAATGTGCAGCTATAAAGTGGGCTTCCCGTGCTTTGAAATACTATTTGTTAGCTAGGTACGTCAGTTAGGTAACATGGCATTCTCCTTTGCAGTGGAGATAAACTGACAGTAATGCCAAGGTGTTTGGGCACAATCCTTACAACACTTTCAATACACAGTGCCTTGCAGACCTGACCTAGCCAACAGAAGTGCTAATGGGATGTACAGGGATTATAGATGATCATTATATTACCAAGACACTTGATTTTGTGCTGGTGGGGAAGTAATTGTAACATGCTGGTTGTGGAAAATGTATGTGTCAAATGTTAATTGACAATGAATACTGCAGTATAGAATGTGGGAATATTCTTACAGCAATTAGCTAATTTGCAAAGTCTTAATCATCAGTTACTATCATATAAAAGGGAGCAGTGTGGAAAACTAAACTCAGGATGTTAATTTCTCACCTGGAAGATGATATGATGGAAGATTTAGAAGTGTGAAGTGACAATATAGTAAGCACCTGCTGTTTTAACCTGAAAGATGGAATTGGCAAAGGTCTGCAGACTTAGACTTTCTATATTATGTTAGATGACAGCCTTCATGCTTGAGGGTCTGAGTGTATTGAGCACTGTTAAGAGAAATTCACTAAAGCATGGTGTATTTTTATTTGAAATGGCTAAGCCAAGTGAGTAATGTTTTTGGTTTATGAATTACTAAATACATCTGCATTTTTTTTTTGTTAACATATTAAAGCTTCCTCCAGTGTCTTTTGGGAATTCATGATATCAATCTGACAAAAGTATTATTCTCAACAGGTATAAGCCACAAAGCAAAAGAATGGTCGGAGTCATTCTTCTCTGCTAGTAATTTTAAAGTCTAGCTCTGTCTCTCACAGTCACACTCTGTACCTCATCATAAAAGTGCTCTTCAGGGATCCATGCTCTCCCTATTGTATTCTCACTGATTATTAATAAACTTCCTACTGACCTTCCACATATTCATATTATCCTTTATGCAAATGGCATGGTTATTTACAAGTCTAATCTGACAGCCACAGTTACCAAGAACTAACTAGGAAGAGACCTGAGAAACCTGGCAATCTGATTACTTGCATACAGATTTATAATTAACATCAAGGAAAAAATAAAAACAAATTCATGATATTTGGAACACCAGGAAGGATAGTCAAAGCACCTCATAATTGTTTATGATTGCTACACCCAAGAACCTATCGAAACCGTACATTACTAAAGATACCCCAGCATTTGGCTAGTCTCCTGCTTCAGCTTACAAAGGCATGTCCAGTGTCAACAGTCTGCTCTTCTGGTCCAAGAAAATCAAAGATGTAGCTAGGGTGGGGCAAAGAGGGCAGCTACTATGGGCAGAAAGAGTAAAGAGGCCTGATCAGCAGATGTGTAGTTCTGACATTAGAAATGAATACCTATACTGTATCTGTGGTCAGGATTGCAGCACACTGTGTGTAGTATTTTGACTGTAGCAAGCAGTTTGCCAGATTTCATCTCTTTTGATTCTCGAGTGAGGGGAATCATTTTTCTTTGTCTTTTTTTTTGGGTTGTTAACATGGTGGGAAAGGCATTTTTAAGGGGGGGGGGTCATATTGGGGAACTTCACTTAGCACAATAGTGCAATTAAAGCCAGCTCTGGCTCTGAAGAAAGTATCCAGTACTTCTGCTAGAAGAAACAGTACAGAGTGGTATGAGAATATTGCCTCCCTAGTGTAAACATGCTCTAGTGATAACAAATGTAACAAAAAGTCACACCTCGAAGGACAAACGTAGTATTTACAGTAAAGCAAAAGTATATTCTAATAGCAGCAAAGAGTGTGGCAATATATGAGCCAAGCAGTTCCAATGAAAATATAATCATGAAACATATAAAAAATTAAAGAACTTTAAAGAAGGACGTAAGCGCTTTACCATAAGAGCTTGTTCAGACCAAACAATCCTTCAGCCTAACATTCCATTTAAATAATATTCATCATCCAATCAAAATGTAGACAATTTAATTGCATTCATTTAAAGTACTATTCACATTTATCCAAATTTAAAAGGACATACACCTACAATTCTACCTAAGCATACTAAAATAACATATAGATTCTTATGCATCTTTCTAGCAGCATGTAATCACATATAAAAATGTATCTGTATAAAAAGAATGTATTTCCAAAAAGGTGTCATCATATATATATATATATATATATATATATATATATATATATATATATATATATATATATAGATATACACACATATAAAAAAATATATATACACATTTATCTATGTAAAATAGACTTTTTCAGAATCTCAATTTAAACTAAATGTTCCCTTATATGTATATGTTATTACTTAACACCTTCTTGTCATAAGCATATTATTGTGCAGGCAAAACCCACTTGCTACTTAACTGATAATTTCCTAGATTTCAATGTGGGCTTAATGGAAGCTCTCTCATTTAAGCCCTGAGTCTGATAATCCAGTTCACTTCTTTGCTTTCAGTTAGATTTCTAATGTCACCTTCATGTATGGTAGGCATAATTCTATCTATTACCATAAATACAAATTGGTGATCTTCCCCTGACATCATAACATGCTTGGTAAGGCATTTGTGGGGAGTTTAATCCTTATATTTTATATATATGCTCTCTCATCCTATCTCTAAGGACTCTGTCAGTTTTCCCAACATAGAATGATCCACATGCCATGCACCGAGCAAGGTACACAACATGTGGTGTTTTACAGTTTGCACAGATGTTAAACGTAAAATATTGGCCTGTATGTGGATATACAAAAGATGCAGCTGCATCCATATAGTGGCAGAAATTACAATTCCCACATGGGTGTGTACCCAGTGTCCCTTTAACATAACTGCTATTATTGTTTGGATAGCATAGAAGCCTTTTCAGGTTGCATTTATTTTTAACTAGGAATTTAGGATGTTCCCCAACAACCTCCCTGACATCTGTGTCTGTTGTCAATACTCTCCAGTTCTTATTTATAATGTCAATAATAGACCTAGCATCCGTGGTGAAGAACAAAGGTACCTTAATTGGGGTAGGCATCAGTCTACTCATCTCCTGTTGTACATTATTAATAATAGGGTCTAGCTTTATCCATCCTGAGATTATTAAGTTCCACAAGATTCCTCTCTATTTTGGACAAGCTATAACCTCTCTCCATTAATCTTTCTCTAAGTTTAACCGATTCATTTTGGAATCCTTCATCAATAGCATTTAATCTGGATGCTCTCATCCCTTGTCCCTTTATAATATTTCTGAATATATGCTGGGGATGCATACTGTTCCTAAACAACAGTGTGTTCCTGTAACACTGTTTCCTATAGACCCCCATGTTAATAAGGCCATTCCCTAGTCTCTCCACATATATATCTAAATATTCAATTCTAACTTGGGAGTAAATCATGGTGAATTTCAGACATTCAAACATTACATTTAGTTCCTCAAGGAATCTTTCTAATTCTACCACTGTACCTGCCCAAATTAAAAAGAGATCATCGACAAAACATTGATAGAATTGAACATGTTCAAGATATGAGTCCATTCTACACAGTGTATTGTCCTCCACAGTGCCATGAACATGTTGGCATAGCTATTGGCACATGAAGTGCCCATAGCTATGCCATCACGTTGGATGTAAACATGCTCATTGAATGTAAAAACATTGCTCTCTAATACAATGTCCAATAGGGTGCATATCAAATCTATCTGTTCATGTTCATATTCACTGTGCCTAAGTAAATAAGTCTGCACAAACTGTATACCTAGATTGTTAGGTATAATGGTAAATAAGGACTGTTGGTCCAAGGTGACAAAATAATAATTCAGATTCAACACATCAGAACCACTGTACTGGTACAAATTAATTAAAAATTGTTTGGTATCTCTAAGGATGAAGCTATTGTTATCTAATATGAGTCTTAACAATTTCTCTATATATAGAGAAAGTGACTCAGTGACCCACCCCTTCCCAGCAACTATCAGTCTCATAGAAGGGTTGCTGCCATCCTTGTGGATTTGAGAGGCCTTGTTTTATGGGCAACGATGGATGCTCAACCTTAAAGAAATTATATAACCCTACATCTATGCGTTTGATTTTTAATAAATCCTCTAACATAGACTCAATCCTATGCTGTAGCAAGTGTACCTCATCTATGCCAATGCAACAATAAAAATGATTATCAATTAACATATTTTCCATGCTTTTGGTGTATTCATTCCTATCCATGAGTACACCTCCTTTGTCCGTAGGTCTAATAATGATGCAGTTATAATTTTGTAGCTCTCTCAGAGCTGACCGTTCTTTAGAATTCAAATTGAATCTAACATTTCTATACATACTTTAAACATCATAGTACTTATATTGATCATCTTCCACCATTTTATTGAATGCTTCCACTAAGGAGTGTGGATAAGGCATATATAGACTAGGTCGATTAAAAACATTCAAATTCGAATTATTATCTACCTGGTTGCCAAATTCAAGTTTTAGCATAACATTTCGACAAAAACATTTTACATCAATCAGAGTTTCAGTTATATCACTGTTCTTGGAGGGAATAAATGTAAGTCCTTTATTTAAGACTAATAGTTCAGTTTTGGTTAAAATGTGTCTGGAAAGATTCCAGACTAAATTGTCCCCACTTGATTCCACACTTTCTTTAGAGACTGATTTGACTGTCCCTCCATTGATAATTTCCTTTTCTGCCTCCCTCTGCTGATGGAACGTGCCCTCAAAAACCCCTTTTCCACATTGATGGATAATGGAAAATGGGAAGGGGCACCAATAGCAGAAGTTGAGGGTTTGACAGATGTTACATTTGCAATGTTAATAACTGTTTTAAGTCGCACATCTCCATTTGAATTAATGTGATTTCCTTCAATGGGCATTTGTTCAACAACATTCACATTATTAGATGTATCATAGTTATTCCCCTCTACAACAGTTTGAACCTGGTTTCTGAATTCCTGTCTGTTATCAGCTGTATCAGTCCTTCCTCTCTCTGCATGTGGGGGTATGGATTCGACCTTCACAGTCCCTGGAATAATGTTGTTAGATACAGCATGAACAGCTTCATTAACCCTTTTCTATTTATTAGAACTAAATGTAGACCTAGGTCATGTAAAGACATGCCCTTTCAAAAAGTCATGACAGTCTCTTTCTATTTTTTTTTTTTTTCTGCTGCAATAATCTCCTTTCATGCACCATTACCCCATCTAGTAGCCCATCCAAGATACGGTCAACTAAGGCAATAGGATACTTAGCATATAGCATAGTCTGTTGCTCCTTAATGGAGATTGTTAATAAGTTCTCTTCAGGTTTGAAAAAATCAATAAGCAAAGCCATATATTTGGCGCTTACCTCCAAGTTAAGTAACTGCCAGCTGGCTAACATCTCAGGATATTGCATACCATAAGTCGGCATTTTGAGAACTCTAAGTCCTCTTGGTACTATTTTCCTGGCAATACATACTTTGAAGTGTTGCCTTTGTGTTTGTAGTCTCTTTAGCTTGAGAAAATCCTTCTCAAGCTTCTCGGTCGCTTGTTTGAGCATTTCCGAAATCACCACTTTCATCATGTTGCTCGTGTCACTGGAAGTGACGTCATACATCATCAAGGGATTCCCCTCAGACATTATGCAGGCTAAAAACCTGTCTGGAATACTCCTTTGTACCTCTACAGGTCATGTAGGTTTGTAGTCAAGTTCCACATCTGCTGCATTTCCATCTGCCATGTTCCTTCTCAGTGTGAAAAGATGAAGTAGAAAACAAATGTAACAAAAAGTCACACCTCGAAGGGCAAACATAGTATTGCCAGCAAATAAAAAGAATATTCCAATAGCAGCAAAGAGCATAGCTATATATATATGCCAGGCAGTTCAAATGAAAATATGACCATGAAACATATAAAAAATAAAGAACTTTAATGAAGGAGGTAAGCGCTTTCACATAAGAGCTTCTTCAGACCAAAAAATCCTTCAACCTAACTTTCCATTTAAATAGTATTCATCATCCAATCAAAATATAGACAATTTAATTGCATTCATTTAAAGTAGTATTCACATTTACCCAAATTTAAAAGGACATACACCTACAATTCTACCTAAGCATACTAAAACAACATAAAGATTCCTATGCATCTTTCTAGCAGCATGTAATCACATATACAAAAAAATTATCTGTATAAAAAGCATGTATTTCCAACATGTCAACATATATAAAAAATATATATACACACATATAAAAATATATATATATACACAACACATATATCTATGTAAAATAAACTTTTTCAGAATCACCATTTAAACTAAATGTTCCCTTACATGTATATGTTATTGCTTAAAATCTTCTTGTCATAAGCATATTATTGTGCAGGCAAAACCCACTTACTAACTAAAAATGTCCAAAAACTAATAGGCACAAGACAAGACGAGCATACACTGCAAAGTCCAACAAGGTTTAATAGCTGAGTAAAACAAGCTTACAGCAATCAGTAGTCCGGTGCACACTCCAGTAACTGCCAAGCAATAAAAAGTTAAAAATGATCTGGCTGCACAGAATCCAAGTCACAAAGTGTAAAGCGCTTCTCCTAACTTCTTCAGACAATAGTGCTCAGAAAGAAAAAACAAGTTTAAGTACTAACCTAGTGACTCATACTTGTTAATACAATTAAGCCAATTAAGCACAGTCACATAATTTAAAGGTATAATCCTAAAATACTGAAGTCAAACAGTTTGTTTATGTTAAGTCATTAGGTAAAATGAGTGCCTTAGTTTTATAAAAAAACAAGGTTCTGTTGTCTTGTAACAGAACATGTAGTAAATTAAATAGTATTAATTAAAATCATAGTTAGTTCACTTTACTTATAACTAATGTTCAAGGACCCGTGGAAGTAGTAATCATTTCATAAAAAACTGTGTTGTGTAATGTTTCTTTTAATCTATAAAGGGTGGGTGTAACTTAGCAATTATAACCTCCCTAGGGCTAATGAGTATCTATTATTTAACCATCCAACAAAAATAATGTATGTACAGCTACTATCTCTTAAGGTTCTTTAGTTTTAGCACACATAGAATAGAAGTCATTTCATTCAAGCCCGGTGGAAAGCATGCATTGAGTCTAAGCTGCCACAAAAGTTCCAATTTCTCCAACATAAGTGTAGACGCCTCTCCTCTACTATTCATCTCAATTGAGTTGATGGCCTTAAATTTGAAACTGTGGTTAGGGGTTTCAATGCAGTATCTAGCTAGTGGGCACTCCATTTTCCTTTTGTTAATGTAATAAACATGTTCGTAAATCCTCTCCTTAAACTTACGGTCAGTCTTGCCTACGTAAGAACTAGGGCAGCACTGACATAATGCTAAATAGACTAAGGCTTTGGAGTTACAGTTAAACTTGTTCTTCAGGAAATAGTCTCACCCCCTAATAATGAATTTTGACCCTGTAGCAATGTGACTACACTAGTTATATGCCTCACATTTAAATGTCCCTAGGGTGCCTCTAAAAGTGCTGTTACTACTTTAAGTAAGTTTTTTTAGGTTCCTTCCTTTTTTCCAGGTGACCAGCGGTTTGTCTCCCAACTTTCCATGTATATCCCTATCGGACAGTAACAGCTGCCAGTTGTTGCCCAGTATTGTGATCAGGGCTCCATAATCTAAAGAGAATATAGTTATGAATCGCAAACACTTTTGCTCCCTTTGTGGTCCAATACTATTCCTAACTACGGGGTTACTCAGTTCTATCTCTACTGAGACGTTGGTTTCCAAAGTGTAAGCTGCTGTCCATCCTTGGGAGGGGATGGGTCTGAAGTGGCCAGAGGCCCTTTTACTACTCACCTCCCTTATAAGGTCAGCAATCAACTCAATGGGGTACCCCCTCTTGAGAAACATGGACTTCAAAAGTTCACATTCCTCAAAAAAGTGGTCATCCTCCGTAGTCATCCTGGCCGCTCGTACCAGTTGGCCCTTCACTATTCTCCTTTTCTGGTGCAGTGGGTGAAAACTAGTGTAATGTAAGAATGAGTTAGAGTAAGTACTCTTTCGGAAAATCCTTGATAGATATTTTTTCTGGGCTCTATCTTTAGATAGTTCAACATCCAAGAAGCTCATAGAATCTATGTGGAAGTTACTAGTAAACCTGAGAAAGGTGGTGGACCTATTAAACTGCTCCAGAATTTCAGCAGCTAGTTCAACATCCCCTTTAATAATCATAAAAACGTCATCTAAAAAGCGGGTGTAATAATAAATACACTCATTCTGTTCAGAGTTATCAAAAATGGTGTCTTTTTCCCATTTGGCCATGACACAATTGGTGAAACTAGCTCCACAAGGGAAGCCCATAGCTACACTAATCTGCTGTCTGAAAAATTATTTTTCAAAGGTAATATAGTTATTAGACAGTGTTATACCTAGCAATTCTTCCACCAATCTCAGTTCTGAATGTTCTGCCCCTTTAAATCTCATATGGTCGATAACCCATTCTGTTCCCAAGGTTTGTGGGATCACCGTGTATAGATTGCAAACATCCACTGTTAAAAAACAAAAGTGCTCATTATAAGCTAAAGATTTAATATTCATCGATAATGTCCAATAGTCTTTGCAAACCTGACATTCCAGGGCCACAAATCTCTTCAGAATGTCATCTATCACCTTAGCACAAGAATAGGTGATTGATTGTCGAGCGTCCACTAAGGGGCGCATAGGTGGATCTCCTTGATTCTTGTGGATTTTAGGTATTCCAAAAAGTACAGTTAGTCTGGGTGATAGTACTGACAAGTAGTTAAACATGTCAAGGTCGATGAGTGAGTCAATGAACATATCATTCTGGAACATTCTGATTCGGTTGTATGCTATGTTTAATTCGTTCAGGCTCACTTTAATATATGCGTTACTTTCAAGTGTCTTCCCCATTCTTTCCTTGTAGTCCATTTTGTGCATAATGACCAGTCCACCCCCTTTGTTAGGTTTCATTAGGTGGACTGGTAAAAGTCTAAAGTTGCTTAGAGCTTCTCTTTCGTTCTTGTTCAAGTTGGTCCTTAATTCAGACTTGTGTTGACGGTTAATAAAAGCCCTAAAGTCCATTTCGCACATTCTTTCACATAGTAAAATGGGCAGGTGTAAAGGGGGATTAAATGTACTAGAAATACACAAGTTTGGGTTCCCATTGTAGTTCCCGTTACCCAACATTAATTGTAAATTGAGTTTTCTAGTGTAAAGTTTAAAGTCCAGTAATAAGGACCCTAAATCAGTAGCATGAGTTGGAATGAATGTAAGTTTTTTTTGCAAAAATTTCAACTAATAGAGGGTTGATAGTGTTTTCGGTAAAGTTGTAAATTTTAAAATCTTTGCTTTTATCCATTACAACTTTACAAGAAGGGTTGTTTGAACTGGCCCTTTGGTGAAAGGTCACCTCTTGTTCCTGTTGTTGTTGTATTTCCACTGTTGCTTGGGGGTAGATTTGTTCACCCCCTGCCCCTGATGCTTCACAGAGTTTTTTGGAACATTATTTGAACTCACGCCCACCATCTGAGAATTGTTGTCCTCATCATCCCAGTCTGTGAAGTAGTTGTTTTGGTGGGCTTTGTTCTCATTTAGTGCCCCTCAGTTTCTAGACCCTGGTAAACCCTCATTTTGATTGCCGTTACTATTATACTCTGTCGCATATCGTCTACTCAGAGGCAATCTCTGCTTAGCATACAAGGCCATGTCATACCCAGAGCTGTTGGACATGCTACACTTAAAGACATCCCAATCCCTCAGAGTCACATGCTCCAGGGATCTAAACCTTGTCATCACAATAAACAAAACATGCTAGAGGGATAGGTTCCTGACCCAGAGACTCCCCAGACTCTGGAATAGATTGCCCATACATGTCAAGCAGAGTGCCTCTTTTGCCCTCTTCAAAAGGAACCTTGACGATTGGATGGGAGAAAGGAAATTCACCCCGGGGATCACTTCAGTCTCCCTGCTAGACAGGAGTCCAGGGAAGTAAATAGCGTGGGAAGAAATAGCCAGGGAATTGTTATGGCTAGGCTTGTATAGGTCCTAGGGCTGATAGCTTATTACCAACCTATGAACCTATGAACCTATTATCAGATGTACCCCTTGTGGTATTAAAACCTCTAGGGGCATTCCATATTTGTGATGGGGGTGGGTCTGGGTAAGCTGTTCTATTTGCATAGTCCCTCCGGTCTCTGTTAATTTTCCTGATTTTAGTGTCCCTAGTTTTTGACAGTAAGTTATTAATACTGGTAAAAGTCCTGTTATATTCAAAATGGTATCTTTGGAAGTCAAGGTCCCTTTTAATTTCTTTGTCAAGGGTAGTAACTTCACTAGATAATTCTTTAATGTGCACCTGATAATGCTTGGACATAATCTTCAATAATTCTAACCCCTGAGTGTTGAAAAATGTCACTAGTTCCATGTGAAAGGCAGAATCTTTAACTAGTCCAGTAGGATACTGCCAAAAATGCAAGCCTTTCGGCACAATCTTCTCTTTAAGACATTCACTAAAGTAGTTCACTTCTAGTTGTAGTTTTCTTATTTTAACAAGTTTAAAATCAAATAATTTTAGTTTCAACACAATACTCACACTTCCAGTCACTGGTTGTCCCACTACATTGTCATAATGTTGTCAGCAAGTAGTTTAGGCTCATCCCTGAGCCATGAATTTAAGTCCGGAACTCCAATAAGCCCTGGTGTAGTGTGCCCTGCCGTGTCGGCAAAACCCACTTGCTACTTAACTGATAATTTCCTAGATTTCAATGTGTGCTTAATGGATGCTCTCTCATTTAAACCCTTACCTCTATCTGCCCTGAGTCAGATAATCCATTTCACTTCATTGCTTTCAGTTAGATTTCTAACGTCACCTTCACGTATGGTAGGTATATCTCTATCTATTACCAGAAATATAAATTGGTGATCTTCCCCTGATATCATAACGTGTTTGGATAAGGCATTAGTTGGGAGTTTAATCCTTATATTTTATATATATATATATATATATATATATATATATATATATATATATATATATATGTATGTATGTATGTATTCTCTCACCCTATCTCTAAGGACTCTGTCAGTTTTCCCAACAGAGAATGATCCATCCATTAAGCCCACATTGAAATCTAGGAAATTATCAGTTAAGTAGCTAGTGGGTTTTGCCTGCACAATAATATGCTTATGACAAGAAGGTGTTAAGTAATAACATATACATATAAGGGAACATTTAGTTTAAATGGAGATTCTGAAAAAGTCTTTTTTACATAGATATATGTGTATAGATATATTTTTTATATGTGTGTGTGTGTGTATATATATATATATATATATATATATATATATATATATATATATATATATATATATATACACATATATATGATAACGTTGTTGGAAATACATTCTTTTTATGCAGATACATTTTTTATATGTGATTACATGCTGCTAGAAAGATGCATAGGGGGCGGCCACGGTGGTGCAGTGGTTAGCATTGTCGCCTCACAACAAGAGGTTCTCTGGTTCGATCCTTGCCTGGGGTGCCTTCTGTGCAGAGTCTGCATGTCCTTCCTGTGGTCAGGTGGGTTTCCTCCAGGTGCTCAAGTTTCCTCCCAAAGACATGCAGTAGGTGGATTGGACACTCTGAATTGGCCCTAGGTTTGAGTGCTTGTGTGTGTGCCTTCTGTGGAAGGTTGGGCACTGGGCTGGCAACTTGACACTGTAAAACTCCACTGCCAATCATGAGCGGACAGGTGATCCACTGTGGCGACCCCTAACCGCGAAAAGCTGGAAGAAGAAGAAAGATGCATAGGAATCTATATGTTGTTTTAGCATGCTTAGGTAGAATTGTATGTGTATGTCCTTTCAAATTTGGGTAAATGTGAATATTACTTTAAATGAATGCAATTAAATTATCTACATTTTGATTGGATGTTGGATACTATTTAAATGGAATGTTAGGTTGAAGGATTTTTTGGTCTGAAGAAGCTCTTATGTGAAAGCACTTACCTACTTCATTAAAGTTCTTGATTTTTTATATGTTTCATACTTTTATATTTTCATTTGAACTGCCTGACTCATATATTGCCACACTCTTTGATGCTCTAGTGATAGTTTTAAATACATCAGAAAAGAACCTCCAATATCTGCAAACTACCTGTAAAAATATCCACAGGTTCATCACCCTAGCACAAAACACGAATATCACTGTTGTAATCTTTCTGAAGCCTAATTGCTTCCACTAAACCAAAGGTCCTCTCTACTTAGAGCAGATATAGTCTGTGAACTAACCAAACTAAACTAATTGTTTTTCTTCACAAGCAGGCTGCATTTAATCTCTTTCCTTACAGCCTAAGACTTACACAGCAAGCTCCATTAACCAACACGAATAATCTGCAAAACTGCACTTCATGGAACATTTCTTCTCTACATGTACCCCTAAAGTTTGATCATCCATTCCACTCCACAATAAGTCTATTCCCACTTTTCCTCAATTCCACTCTTACTTAAAAGTCTTCTCATTTAAAGAGACACAATGTAAATAATTCTACAATAATGGAATCTCCTAAGAATCTACCTTCCAGTGCTTCTTCCTATTCATCTTTTTGACATCATCCCTACTTCTCTTCCCACCCTCACATAAAACCACTGCCCTCTTTTCTCTATCCTACTCATTCCTCACACTTCTTGATCCCCACCCCCTCCTTTCAGCCACGCCTCCACTTTTTCTCTCTGCTACTATGTATCTTCCTCTGCCCTTCCATCCTCAGTCTTGTATGTACTCTATATATTGTGACTAGGAGCAACTCCCCTGATAATACAGACTCTTAGACTTAAAATGTAGAGCTCTCTGCATTCTAGTTAAACTACTCAGTTTGGTCATGATTGTATTACCATTGTCATAATGTATTATTATTAATGTATTATTCTCTATATTTCACTGTTTATATTTCACTGTTTGTTTTTGAATATTTTGTATTCCTAGGCTGAGATAGAAAATACTCCAGGTTGATCAGTGTTTTATCCCAGTCAACAAACAAACAAAATAATTAATAAGATAAACAGCTGTAGATATACATATATCCTCTCATCCTTAGTGCTGACCAACTCCTCACTATGATGGTTTCATAGTCACCTCTCAAAGAGAGAACAAGCAGTGAAACAGAAAAACAGTTTCTCTGTGTTCTTGCCTGTAACTACTGTTGTTCCACAAGGATTTATACTAAGCCCCATACTTTTCAAGTTATTCATCAATGACCTCTACCCTGCTGAAAAAATGCTGCCTAGTTCAATAGGCTGATATCCTGACCCTGTTCTGCTCTGGTAAATCTGCCTCACTGAACTCCAAGACCTTACACAAAGATCCTTCTCAGCAACTGACACAGTACTAAAAAAAATTACAACTACTACTAAACCCCAAACATTCTAAATTACTGATGTCTACAAAAACGAGAGTATTTACTATTGTTTCTGCCAATAATACCAGGATGGAAGAAGTAAACCAGACTAAATTACTGGGTGTAATCATACAAGACCGGTTGAAATTCTACCATCATGTATCGCATATGAATAAAAAAAATCAACATTAGGTACATTATGCAGAGTAAAAACCTACCTGACTGACATAGCCAGAAGATGTAGAGCCTCTATTTTCCTTCTTCTGTCTCTCCTCTATGCTGCCCCAATCTTCTGACATAAAAAATAAAAAAACAAGAAAATCTAAAGGTGGTACTGCTCAATGCTAGGAACCCCACTCCTTACAAACTCTCTTCACCCAAGAAAATGCTGATATCTTTGCAGTCACTGAGACATATTTTAAGGCTATGGAGAGCACCCCAGCAATGCAAGGCTATAATGCCTTTCACACATTTAGACCAGCTGCTACAAAGGCAGGGACTAAATGTGGAGGTGTCTCGATTTACATAAAAAATAAATATACCTCAAGGATGGCAGACAGGATGATGCACTTGTGCTTTGATACGCTGAAGTCACCATAGGCAAAATCCCATACCACTTTCTTACAAGTTACAGGTACACCTCTATGACCCAAAAAACCCATAACATGTATTTAAGCTTACTGGAAACAATCATCATCCAACCCAGTACCAAGTTCATGGGCAACTTTAATAACTATTACCTAGGAATCATATATGATACCAAACATGCATGCACAGAGATTCCTAAATTTTATAAATACAAACTCCCGGGACCAGATTGTCAATACGCTGATAATTTGGTCCTCAATAATATGGGAGAGAGCTATACACCTCCTATTTTAATGTCATCTCTGGTCAAGACAGACCATAAAATGGTTTCTTTTGAAGTAAAATAAAACCGTGAACCCCAGCTAACCCTAGAATGTTCAGGAATTACTCTAAAACTGACATACAACTATTAAGTGATAACTTGGCAAAATTTCATGCCTCCCCCCAAACCATGAAAACACTACTGCCTATGTAGAACTGTTCACAGAAACCCCTATACAAGCATGTTAAAAGCTGTATAGAAGCAGCTGTATCCACCAGAAAAAAAGGACAGAAATAACTCAGAAAAAAAACAAAAAACAAGCTGGCCTGATGGAATCACAACATCAGTAGTATATATAACAGATGAATGGAAATCATGGTGGCAATTAGAAGGTGTACCACTCAGCAGAATATAGGTGCCCTGAGCAACATAAGAAACAACTCAGAGGACAAATAAAGTCTACCAAAGACAAATTTTAGGTAAATATGGCCTCTGAGGCAAGTCAACCACAAGGCATTCTTTAGCTATAACCACAACCTCAAAGGCAATACAAAATTGTGTGTAGAGCTCATTTTTAATGAGGCCACCTATACTGAGCCAGAAGATATACCAAAGCTACTGGCAGACAAATTTGGCTCTGCCTTTACCATCTCTCCTCCAAGACTTCCCTCAGAAAGGCCATCAGAATCTCCTATTATCACTAGTGAACAGGTCCTTAGTGCCAAAAACACTGCATCAGTGGGTTCCGACAATATTTCAGGCTGCTTTATAAATGGCATGAAGCATAACTATCAGGCCCACTAGAATCACTATTTAATCACAGCCTCCAAACAGGATTCACACTTTACTAATGGAGAATAGCAACAGTCATCTCTCTGCACAAAGGTGAGCAACCTACAGGGCCTGGAAACTACAATCATAAGTTTCACTAGTCTTATATGCAAAGCCTTGGAAAACATATCATGGAAATGTACAATAATGACATAGGAAACCTCCAGACACTGGACCCAACTCAGTTTGGTTTCATCAATGGTAGGTCATGCCCACTTCCTTGAGGGTAACCAGAGCAATAGTTGAAGGCACTACCTGCCTCCCTTGACCTGGCCAAACCATTTGACACAATACCTCACTGAGGCATTGTTATCAGCTCAAAAGTTTAAGTATAAACCCTCATGTCATTTAATGGATAGCCATCTGGCTCACAGACAAGATGCAGGAAATTAGAATTGGGGAGTCCACCTATACAAAGACGACAACCACTAGAAGAGTTCCCTCAGTATTGGTTCTGGAACCTCCCCTTATTGCCATCTACTTCTCTGAAGTCAAGCCAATGTCAAGTGCTTCTGGCTGTCCAAATTTGCAGATGATTGCAAATTAGGAGCAGTAATAGAATTCCCCACTGAGACTAATGTTCTCCAAGAAGGGCTGGCACAGACAAATAACTGGTGTCAGAGCCATGGACTAAAACCGAAGGACAAAAAATGCATAATAGTATCCATCAGGATGTCAGCCACCCCTGGTAACTATCATATTGACAACACACCTCTATAAGTCAAGGGGAGGTCTATGCCTGGCATACAAGGCATCATTGGACCCAACTCTGAATGACTGCATTCATATCCATAAAACAAACAGCACCAGAGTTATCCATTCTAAAGACATAAGCCTTCTCTGTGATATAAATAGAACCTGTTGGAGAGACAGGTATATATCTTAGAGACTACCCATTCACTGGAACAGGCTCCTCATCCATGTGAAGCAGCATTACTCCCTAACCCTATTCATGTGTAACTTGGGCAATTGGATGGGGAACAGAAAATTCATCCATGGTTTGACACCTATGTCTCTAAGGGACACAGGCAGATTGTAAATGACGCATCTCCCAAAACCCTGCTTGGAAATGTTTCATCTTCCAAACCCCTACTTAAACTTACCAAGGGTATCTGAACTTGTCAGAGATTTGGGATGCTTGGCTAGGATTAAAAAGGCTTTAGTGGTTGTTAGCCTATACACACCTATGAACCTATAAACTTACCTTCAAGTCTCACAACTTTCCAGACTTTTGCTGTGTTATAATAAATTAGCCAAATTCACAGGAAACTATAATGATAGAACTACCACTGCCTACATGTTAGAGAATTAATTTGGTTTGAACTTCTACATCACTAAGCTGTCTCTCAGTTAACTGCAATACAGAAACTTCTCTATACACCAAAGAATAGCCCAGCCATAAAAAAACTTAAGACAACATGGATTTATATGCGAAGACTAGACTAACTGCCTTGAAGGGCCATTTTAAGGCTAGCCAATAATTTAAGGTCAGAATTAAACCCTATACCTTGTGTTTATGAGGTGAAGACCTTAACCATTATGCCACAGCCCCACCCCCCCTCCCCGTTAAATGTTTTCCTGGCCTGGAAGTTGGTGCAACATGTCTGTTCAGCAAGCTATATGTACCTGGTATTGCAGCCACATACATACAAGTTCTCCACTGTGAGAATTGAACCTTCTACCTTTCTAGTTATACAATCTAGTGTGGACTGTATTAGTGACAAGTGCCACAGAAGAAATGTAGCAGAGAGCTCGCCTAATAGAATTTTACACTATACAGAAAAATCGCTAATCACTATAACCAAATCCTGATACTGTGCATGACCCTCTTTATTCAAATGGTGTAGCTAAACTATGGAACCTCAGCTCACTACCACTGAAATCCAATCTGAATGCAAATTCATTTAAATCCCAAGTAAAATTTCACCTGTCAAATCAGTGGATCTGTTCCTCTATATCTCCAGGATGAATGTCACTGTTATCTTCAGCTCGCCATACTGTCAATCCATTCTTTTTCATTCAGAGTTCCATGCCTTAAATCATGTATTCACCAATACCTGAATAGGTTTACTAGCATCTTCCAGCCATATACATAGTTTAGTGACACTGACCTATCCCTGCCTCTGTACTTCAAATATAACCTTTATGGTTTCCATATATTCTCAATGAATCAGCTTTATACACCACCTTTTAACTATAATAGTAACATTTTCTGTCCTATCTTGTTCAGTCCTTCACCTCCATTTCTTTGAATTCCTAAGCACTAGTCACGTGAACTATTTTATGTTTGACAAATCTACTAATAGACCTATCCAAATGCTCAGTGTCCAACATTGACAAATGCATAAGTATCTTTTATACTGTAATAGTTTGGCTTTATTCACTATGAATGCTAATTCATTAGCAAATAAATGTGCAATTGTTAATGTATTTTTACTTGTCTGTTCATGTATATTATGGAATATCTGTTTAAAAATATTGGAGCTTTTCTCCCTGGGCCTCTGCTGAAAAAGTTTTTTTTTTTGACAATGCAGTTGGACAAACCATTTAAAGAAAAGCAAAATAAAATATATTTTTGAATATAAAAATGGAGCAGGGACCACCCATTTTATAAAATAATACGGTTTTATTAAACAGAGACAAAAATGGAGGTTCCTCTGAATAATTCATAAAAAAGTATCCTTTGCTATAGTCTAATGTAGTAGACAAACAGCCTCTCTTAATAAGTCTCTCTGAGCTTCTCAACAGATTTGTTTCTTATAAGTTTCCCAGGTCCGCTCTGGTGCCTTTATTAAGCTCTCTCTGAGCCACAGAGTTTCACCAAGTGTTGCTGCCCTGAGTGCACAATCCCTCTCTAGGAAGGGCCTGGTATCTCCAATTGGTGGACTTTGCCCTCTCTTCAATAAATGGATCAAGTTTCCTGTCTTTGTTTACGACACATGTTTATTGATATCAAACCTATTAAAGTAACAGTTCTGTTCACGAAACCACACTATCAGTTTTATGTACAATATCAATTGGAATAATATTTACATTACTGTATGGAAGTTTTAATTCCGTTTGATTAGCCTGTCAGTACTGATGTGCAGAAGTATCAAACTCAGGTGGTTGATGTCATTATGTCTAAAACACAATTACTAAAAAAAAATCCGATCACAAAAGGAAAATAAATACTTTCCTTTTGAGATCTGTTAACCAAAACCTTAGAATAGTGGTTCTGTTATGGGAAGTTTTTTTTTTTTTTTACTTTTATTACTAAGGTGATATGTAGGATTGAGTTAGGGACAATGTTAGGACTTGGGTAAGCACACATTTGTTAGGATGGCAGGAGGGGCACCTCCTTATTCATGTGCTCTTACCATATTCCTAACTTTACCCCAACTCTAAACTCTACCTTAGGAAAAACTCTTTACATAGCATAACCACTACAAAAGACATTCAGACACACAGCACATACACCAGCACACATGTGCAACACTGAATCTATTCCCTTCCCTAGCCTTTACTGTAAACATAACCAGTAAGCCCTAGAGCACACATTCCTATTAATAATGCTGAAACTTTTCATATTAAAAAGCTCAAATCCATGCTTGTCTTTATTGTACGTGCTCAACCTTTCTCTTTGTGAGAGCATATTATAAAGAGTGCCTTTGATAAATTTCCTAATCACTTCACTCTGTCAATGAGCTGACGATTATACAGAGTGAAGTTAATCACTTTTGACATACGTTTTGGCAAGACTTAGCACACTATGCTACAATATATTATGGGCTAATAAATGAACTGAGGTCCAGAGTTCCACAAAACATATACAGTCTTATTGTCAAACCAAAACTTAAATGAAGTATTGCAGAATTTATCCAACACACTTAACTAAAGTCTTGTCAACAGCTTTTGTATCAAACAAACATTAATTTATTTAACATTTGTTTGCCAGGAAAGTCCAACTTGAAACAAAGCCAATTTTCAGCAGAGGCCCAGGAAGAAACACTCTAGATGCATGTCTTCACAATGTGGGAGAAAACCCACACAAACTCAGGGAGGACATATAGACTCTGCACATATGGCACACCAGCTGAGACTGAACTGAAGAACCTCTTGCTGTAAGGCAACAACTCTACCCTTGAACACTATACACACACACACACACACACACACATATATATATATATATATATATATATATATATATATATATATATATATATATATATATGCAAGCATGCATTGTGTGTGTGTGTGTGTGTGTACTCTAGAAGAGTAGAAGAGTCAGGTAGCAAACATACAAATATTTTTCTGGAAACAATGATTTTTTTTAAACAAAAATTAAATCCACCAGAATCAAAAGCCAGAGACAACAATTTATAATGATAGCTAAAAAAAACATCACAATCCTGACAAGTTTCTAACTTGAAATGTTTCAGTTTACCAGCTTCTCCTGTGGCAATTAGCCAAGAAAGGTGCTGTCATGAAAAGGCCTGTCATTCACAATACTGATCTTACAGTCTTTCACAAAAATATGCACAACAATTAGTTTACAGTCTCTAGGACTTGCACTGCAGAAATTTGATACTCTTTAAGCAGTGACATTTGAATAAACAAGAAAAGTCTTTGGCATGCAAGTAAAATCTAATAGTGTCTTATTTGTTGAACAAAGCCCAGTGTGTGTAGCCACAATAAACTTTGTGATACATAAATAAAGACTTTTAAAAAATACACCCCGTACCACCTTATTAATGCATGGTAACCCTATCCTTAAACCTGTCACCTTCCCTAACCCTGAAGAAAGCACTTTCTATAACACTACCACCAAACAAGACAGGCTAACACACACACACACACACACACACACACACACACACACACACACACACACACACACACACACACATTAAAAACATGCATATCACTAACACTATCCCTTCACCTAACCCTTATTCTAACACTAATTCACCAATAGTTGCATAAACACAGTCCCACCACTAACACCAACCCACTTATCTCTGTTTACAATATGGACTCTCTATATTCTGATACAGCAATTCATACTGTCAACATTCTTAACTGTGGGAATATACAAATATAAATATAAATATAAATATAAATATAAATATATGGGTGCCAGGCACTTGATCAAATGGATAGTACACAGATACCCAGTAAATCTACGTCACAATGTCGAAGTCACAAGTATCAACACATTATGTGCATGCTCTGGGGATTACTATGGAGTGAACTAAACCAATGACAAGTCTTTTTGCTTGGGAGCAAGCTCCATTGTACCCATCACACCCCCTGCTAATTATATATGCTAACTCCAAGATCGCACATTTTCTGGGGAAAGGAAATATTCCCTTCTCCCAGGGATTGTCGATCTTGTACACCTATCAATCACCTTTTAGTGCAAACCAAATGGTGTTGATCTCTTGGGTGTTGGCATTCTGTCATTTCAATAAGCTGTCCAACACCCTTATAGATAGATAGATAGATAGATAGATAGATAGATAGATAGATAGATAGATAGATAGATAGAACTTTATATATATAAAATATGTATATGTATAGAGAAACACACACACACACACACACACACACACACACACACACATGCACGCGTGTGTCTATGTGTGTGTGTGTGTGTGTGTGTGTGTGTGTGTGTGTGTGTGTGTGTGTGTGTGTGTGTGAGTGTGTGTGTGTGTGTGTGTGTGTGTGTGTGTGTGTGTGTGTGTGTGTGTGTGTGTGTGTGTGTGTGTGTGTGTGTGTGTGTGTGTGTGTGTGTGTGTGTGTGTGTGTGTGTGTGTGTGTGTGAGTGTGCGTGTGTGTGCGTGTGTGTGTGTGTGTGTGTTGAGACTACATTAGAGTCTACCTATCTATGATTTGGAATGCTTCTTGCCTTTTGTGACCCAGGTTATAGAACAAGAAGTGCAACATGTCACTTTCTACTAGGTGATCAAGGACACATTCAGTGTTGAAACTGTACATACGCTTATAATGACAGATATTCATATAAAACTTTACTAAAGACAGGATTCATAATTAATTTCAGTCTCCTCCCAGTTGTAGCTGAATCATATATGAATAGTAAATATTTTACTATGGTTATGATTTCTTACCCAGTTTCTTCACATTGTTTCTTTCACAAAAAGTTATCAACAAGTACCTGATAGAAATCGCATGGACAAAATCTCAAGTCAAGAACCAAACTGATGACCCAAGCAAGACAGTAATCTCTTCGTTTGGTAACTTTGCCATCCAGTGTAATAGTTTTCCATTTGTAAATTATGAGTTTTCTACTCTGTATTTCCTACCCAATTTTAATCAGAGCAATTTTAGAAAACTATGATATTGCACAATTCAAAGTAATACACAAAGAATTGGGCAACATTTTCCTGAGTGCAGATGTGACATTTTGCTTTCACTTCATAATAATTGGGATGCAAAAGTACATCATTTTAAAATGTTACTGTGGAAAGGAACATTTGACATTTTAAAGGGTAGGACAGAGATTCCTTGCAGATGAATTGTATTATTTGCTAACAATAACTGGTCTGTAAAATACCAGATTTACATTTATGTAGTTTGTTTCTAACCTAATGTAAACATTGCATCCATTGTATATCATGGAACTTATTGCATTTTGTGGAACATTTCTCATTGAGCTACGACTAAAAGAGATAACTGTTTTTACCTATTCAAATGTTTCCAGCGCAAATGAATGAATAATTTGTAGGAGGATGGTAAACAGCATGTATTGGCTGGAGTGAAAGGCAACATGCTGTAATGTTTATTTCCTTCTTGCTTTGGCCAAACAACTAGGACAGATACCTGTGATGTTTTGATTTGCAATATATAATGACAGGTAAATAAGAGACATCACTGTCCTGGAGAGCAACATGTGGCCTTGTGATGCTCAACATATGTTTGTGCATATGTATATGTATACATATATATATATATATATAGATAGATATACATAGATACATAGTCACATTATTACTGGTCAATATCTGAGTTGTTTGGCTTCTGCTACATACCTACAATCAACTGCATTACTAGCTGAGTTAAGTACAAACTTGCAGTGTTAAAGATTGTACTGCATGTTATTTTATTTTTCTGTGCATTTAATTGTTTCATTGGTCTGTGTCACTCTGTAGTTATTTATTTTTCTATTTAATTGTTTCGTAGAATACTGTAGTCTCTCTCTGTCTCTGCAGTTAGTTTCCCACCGTCCTGCCTGTTCTTGTTGTGGTATTAATTTGGTGGCTTTGGAATTGCTCTCCCCTCCTGTAAATTTGTGTTTGAACACTCCTCCTGGGTCTATTTCATTTGCTCACTCAACGGAGTACAATGAGTTCATATTTTAACTTCAGACACTCCTACAGTCCCATCTGTTCAGCTCTATCCCAGCTCTAGTCCAGTCTAGTGTCACTAGTTCATTCTACCTAATACAGGGAGAACATTTGAGAAGGGCAAGCCACTTGGTCCTTAATTTTGAATTATTTTCTGTTTCTCCTTTCTCCCTTTCCACTTTCCAAAAAAATTTTTTATCAAAGATTGTTTCCTGCCTTTCCTGTAGCTAGTTTAGTCCAGATTTGCTGTAACCAGGACTGTTTGTAAGCTTCTAAGCTCCCAAAGCCTTTTTGTGTTGAAGGGAAGCCTTCTAGCGTATCAGTGGGAGAGGTAAGCACTAGGCAACCTATCTACCACAAGACTGGTTTCTGGCCCAGGAATTGTAGTTTATTGGCTGTTTGGGCAGTTTTTCCATCTCTTTCAAATTTCTGGTTTGAAAGCCTGCATTTGCACTTGTTTCCCATCTTTCCTGCAAATAGTCTAGTCCAGATACAGATTTGCTGTATCCAGGACTGTGTGTAAGCTTCTGAGCCCCCCAGGCCTGTGTTGGTGGGAAGCATTCTAGCTTATCAGTGGGAGTGGTAAACACTAGGTAGCCTATCTACCATAAGATCCAGGTACAGATTTTTAGTTTTAGCACTTGAATTTGCTTTTTCGTACTCAGCACTTGTTCAGAACTTGTTGTTAGCACTAAATAAGCTACAAATTACTACAGCACTCAATCTTCCTCTTTACCTACTTACTTTCCTCACTTGCTTAGAGAAAAACAGCTCTTATAATCACTTTCTTCACTTTTCTAGAGGAAAGTAGTGTTTTATTTAGGCATGTCCAAGAGTCAGCTCCCAGTGTTCTCTCCTGTCTATCTGATGAATCTGGGCATCTTGAGGCAATGTAGCAATTGCCTTATGTACACAGACAACCCTCTCCTCCTACCACCCAACACCACAACCTGTGAGAGATGCACTTATCTAGCCAAACTGGAGGTAAAGCTCTCTCCAACCAAGACTGAACTTGACAGTCAAGAAGAGAAGGTAAACACTTGCACCACACCACACTCATCACATAGTCCCACTAAACCTACACCATCAAAATCCACACATAGAAACACAAAAACATTCACAGAGGCTCTCAATAATAATCTGCTCAAACAACAGAGACCTCCAAAGCAGAAACACAAGCAACCTCCACCCCTCAACACAACCCAAATGACACATAGCTCACAGACTCAGTGTGCCAATAAATCACAGCCCATAAGGCAAACCAACGCACCCAACACACTAGTCATAGGTGACTCTATAGTCAGGCACACTGATGTCCCACTCACCAGGCTAAACAAATAGAAGGTTACTGTCAGCTGCCTATCAGGTGCCAGGATCCGCCACATAACCCACACACTCAGGTCACACCACAACAAGTACAAATATGACTCTGTCATTGTCCATGTTGGTGTAAAGGACCTGAGAAGTACCTCCCTGGACTACATGAAAAGAGACATGGAAGAGCTCTCTGATCTTGTAGCCCAGGCAGGTATGACCCTAGCCCTGAGTAGCATCCTGCCATTGCCCAGAATGATACTGCAGTACAAGGACAAAATGATTGACTTTAACGACTGGCTAAGCTTCTGGTGTCATTCTCAGGGGATCCAGTATCTGTCTGCCTTGGACAACATGGTCAACAGACCACAATGCTTTGCCAGAAATGTCCTGCACCTGTCACCCCCTGGGATTCCAGATACTGGCTAAGGCTCTTGCCGCCCCTATAGTGCCTTTT
Source organism: Protopterus annectens (assembly GCF_019279795.1). NCBI lineage: Eukaryota > Metazoa > Chordata > Ceratodontiformes > Protopteridae > Protopterus > Protopterus annectens. The sequence goes on from NC_056737.1 coordinate 958,405,496, forward strand.
TTAGGCAAAGTTCAAATGACAAATTCACCACCGTAACGGGAACAGGCAAGCAAAAACTGAGGGTAATGCTACACAATGCTAGAAGCCTAAATCTCAAAATGCACTCACTCGAGGCACTCCTTAAAATGGAGAACATCGATATCTGTGCAGTGACTGAGACCTGGTTCAAGGCTCTAGAGAGCACCCCTGCATTACCAGGCTATAACTCATACCACACTTTTCGGCCATCTAACCTGGTCCAGAACACCAAAAGTGGAGGTGTGTCCATATTCATTAAGGATATCCACACCTCCAGGCAAGTTGCGCAGCATAATGAATCTGAGGTTATCCAAGTGCAACTAACTCTGGGCAAAACTGCAATCAAAATTGTAGTTTCCTACAGATCCCCCACCATGTCTTAGGATTCCCACTCCTCTTTTCTTGATATACTGGAACATATTAGGGTTTAACCAAATACCCTAACAATGGTCAATTTCAACTACCCCACTATTAACTGGGAAAACTACTCATGTATCAACTCCTTCACTCAACGCTTTCTGGAATTCATAAATTCCAATACCCTGGATCAATTTTTCCACACCCCCACCAGGGGCAACAATATCCTAGGCCTAGTCATTACCAACATCAGTGACCAGTGTTCCACACCTGAAATCAACTCCTGGTTGGAGAGATCCGACCATAAGCTAATCACCCTAGATATCTGCATCCCGCCCCCATCAACCATTAAGGAAACCACAGTAAAAAATTTCTCCAAAGCTAACTTCATGCTTCTTAAGACAGAAGTGGCAAACTTCATGTCACCCATGCAGATGGACAATACAGTTATGACTGCTGAATCCTACACAAATGCATTCTATAATCACTTACACGAGTGCATGGATCGTGCTATCCCAAACAGAACCAAGACGCTATCCTCCAAAAAAAGGAAGCCAATCTGGTGGTCCCCTGCATAAATAAACTCTACAACACAAGGAAAAAACTGTTGCAAAAGAGAGAAAAATCCCATGAGTGGAGGAGCTCCCTGGTCAGCCTCAGTAAGAAGCTGAGATCCCTTATAAGAACCTCCAAAGCTAGCTATGAAAACAAAATTGCCACTGATTCTAAGGGCAAACACAAAGCATTCTATAGCTATGTCAAGAATCTCAATGGCAACACCCAGATCTGCTCTGAGTTACAGCACAATGGCACAAAAATTACAGAACCAACTGATATTGCCAACATCCTAGCAGATAGGTTCAGTGCTAACTTTACCCCCCTCTCACCCCTAAAAGGACTCATATCTATACATGAAGAAGGCGGAGTCCCTGTAATCACAATTATGCAGGTAAAAGCTGCACTCTCTAAAACCAAAAACACAGCATCCATGGGACTGGACAACATCCCAGGCTGAGTTTTACATGAACTTCAAAATGAACTGGCTCCCTACCTAAGCACCATGTTTAATCATAGTGTCACATCAGGCTTTGTGCCTACTGAATGGCATACAGCAATAGTTATCCCACTGCACAAAGGGGAGCCACCACTGATCCTGGGAACTTTCGCCCTATTAGCCTGATGAGCCTGGTCTGCAAGGCCAATGAACATATAATCATGGAACTCATAAACAAAGACATTGGTAGCCTCCAAGCTCTGTACCCCACCCAGTCTCAGTTTGTGAAAGGCAGATCCTGCCTTTTGAACCTGATTGAATTCTTTGAGGCAGTCACCAAAGCCGTAGACGAGGTTAAGGTGGTTCACACAGCCTATCTTGACCTTGCCAAGGCTTTCAACACCATCCCCCATTCTGGAATTATAGCTACACTCACTAAACTAGGTATAAATCCCTATGTCACAAGATGAGTTGCCAAATGGCTCACTGACAGAACCCACATTGTTAAAGTTGCAGACTCCAAATTTGACTTCCAACCTGTGACAAGTGGAGTACCACAGGGTTCAGTCCTGGGACCTCTCCTGTTTGGTATCTTCTCTGAAGTACAGGCTAACACAGAAGGCCTCTGGCTAAAGAAGTTCACAGATGACTGCAAACTAGGAGCTATAGTCGAGTTCACAAATGATGGGGACATCCTACAGAAGGGCCTCACTGAGACAGATACCTGGTGTCAGAGGCATGGCATCAAGCTCAATGCCAAAAAGTGTATTGTCATCCCCTTTGATATAAACTCTGTACCCATGAACTACCACATAAACGGCAGTCTACGTAATGCCGAATGTGTGATAAGAGACCTTGGGACCCATGTGAATAGTAGTCTCTCCTTTGATAATCACATTGCCACAGTAGTCAGAAAATCCTTCTATGTGGCACACCTCATCTCAAAATGGTTCTCATCTAGGAAAAAAGAGGTCATTGTTCCCCTCTACTCAGCACTCATTACACCCATTATAGAGTACATGCCCTTTTTGGGATGTACCTCACAAGACATCTGCAGGAGCTGAAAAGGCCACAGAAGTACCTCACAAAGAGGATTACTGGCCTCAAACAGATGCCCTACACTGACCATCTCAAAAATCTCTAACTTTACTCCGTAGCATATCGCCTACTCTGAGGAGATCTCTGCCTAAAATATAAAGCTATGGTAAACCCAGAACTGTTGGACATGCTACACCTAAAGAAATCACAATCCCTCCGAGCTACACACTCTAGGGACCTAAACCATGTCACCACAATAAACAGGACATGCTGGAGAGATAGATTCCTGTCCCAGAGACTTCCTATACTCTGGAACAAGCTACCCATCTTTGTCAAGCAAAGTTCCTCATTAGCACTCTTCAAGAAAAATCTTGATGAGTGGATGGGAAATAGGAAATACACCCTGGAGATCACCTCTGTGGCTCTGCTTGACAGGGGCACAGGAAATTAACTTTCTTGGGTGGCATAAGCCAGGTAACCATGTTGGCTAGGCTTACTTAGTCCCTTGGGCCAATAGCCTATTACCTACTTATGAACCTATGAACCTATGAACATACATGCTCACACACACACACACACACATATATATATATATATATATATATATATATATATATATATATATATATATACAAAAACAAAAAAAAACAGGCACTGTTAGGTGGAATATGGAACAATACGGTGGTTACTTTGGTTCCAGGCTTTCAGATTTATATTATAAAACACTCCTCCTCATTAATATTAATGAGTAATGCACTGTAATTGCATTGCACAAACTACATTTACTCAGTGCTTCAGCCCATTTATCTAAGTCATAAAAGCTACAGGAAGTTTCATTTATTAGCATACTGACCATAAAAGAATCTCCTAGTGTGGTAGCAGACTGTACAGAGAGTGTGAAGGGAGATATTTGTATCTTATTTTTGTACTGCCTTGGTGTATTGACTATTTTCTGCCATTTAGCTTTTTTGGTAGTTTGTGATCAGGATGTTTGACCACTAATATGTGTTTTATTCTTTCACCTATTGTCTCCCTTTATCATTTTGATGGCCATGTAAACCTTAGGTACATTTAGGAGGTTTGTATAATGGTTAAGGTGTTTGTTTTACAAACACAAGGTGCAAAGTTTGATTCTTACATGGGGTAAATGGCTAGGCTTAAAATGGACGGCAAAAGCAGTTAGCCTAGTACTAATCTATGAACATATGAAATCTTCCTATAGGGAATTAGAGATCTTAATTCATCACAGCTGTTTAAGGTCTTCTAGAAGGATCAGTCTGTGGTCTTACTCCCTATTCGTTATCAATGTACCCTTTTATCAATCAAATATCATTTGCATCTTAAATTCTGATGATACAGTTTTTAAAAGAAACCAAAATCAAGCAATGATTTAAATAAACAACTACAAAATCTTTTTTTCCAGATTTAAAGCATGCAAGAGTATGCACGTTGGGATGACACTGAATCTCCCTGCTGCCACAGTGGGAATATTTTATGTAAAAAAAAAGATAATTTGACACTCCAAACTCACCATCGAGTAATCAGTTCATTTCCCAATCAGCTGGTTCATTTTCCAAGAATGTCCTACTCGAAAACTGTTTTTTTTTTCTGACTTTCTAATAAGTTAGTGCGTATCAGTGCTCAAAGAGCATTCCTCCAAACTGGCACAGCTGATATCATGGAAGTCGAGCTTGCTACTTTGGTGGTGAGCCTCTTGGCAGTAAGATTAATGCTAAGCAGTCTAGCAGACCTCATGAATTCAGCAGCTTTTGATAACCAGCAAGTAAAGGGAATCACAGCAAATCACATGGCCTGTTTAGCTAATATAAAGCAGGTACTGTTCCAGCAGCAAAATGAGAAACTGAACAGGAAGGCATCATGACAAGTCACTCACAGGTCCATCTAAGATTTCAAATTAATAGACCTTTTACTAGAGAACATAGTAGAAGATATTGAAAACAGGCTAGATGAAGCAACTTTCCAATAATTTATATACCAGAACAGGTGGGGAGGAATGATCCAATAAGCTTTAAAAACGTTTCTTGCACTATCTCAGGTACCAGTAATAGAGAAAGCACACAGAATCAATCAATCACAGAAACTGATCCAGTAATTTGACATGACATTTTATACCAAATGCTTCTTGACTTTAAAGACAAAGAACAAATATTGAGAGGGCTAGAGCACTGGGTTAAAATTCATCCTTTGAAGGACATATTATGAGAATAGTTCCCAATTACAGTACTGACCTTTATTTAAAGTGGAAAGCTTTGGCACAATTTCTGAGAATATGCAGAGAGATGTGTTATGAGGTTCAACTATATTTCCCTGCATTATTGGTCTTAATTAAGGGCTCCATGCACTTAGCCTACTTGCAGAAGAAGAGGTATTTATATGTGGAAGAGGTTCAGCACCTGGCAAACCTATGCAGAACCAATGAAATTGCTGCCAGACTCTGTAGGGAAAGGGGGGGGGAGCTGTGGCAATTTCCCAGGCTGTTTCACAGGCAAAATACCTAAACATTTTGCCACAAAATAAAAAAGGCAAATTCCTGTTAATGATTTTAGCATGACTACCTGTAAGAAATCACTTTTGAAAATGAGCAGAGTGGACTTGTTTACTGGTTTATACAGGTAGTCCACACAGCAAGCATAACTTTACCACTAGGAACATTCTCTAACTGTACTCATACAGTACAAATACATTCTACAACTGTACTCATACTGTGGCTTTTTTTTTGGGGGGGGGTGCAACTGTGTTGCCTCCTCTTTTAACTCAATTTCTTCCATTGATACTTTCAAGATTCATGATTTACAAAGACAAGGGAAGGGGGGATCAGGCCTAGGCTGGTTAAGTTTATGTATTTGTTTAATAAAGCAAAGTTAAGTTTCATGCCTTCATCACTGAACTAAGTTTAAACAGTTACATGTCAATGTTATTGCTTCTAAGACTATCTGCGATGTCTACATATAGCTGTATGTCTTTTTTTTGGGGGGGTGTTATGTTTCTGAGATAATGTATGAAGCAAGGGCTAATATATTCCTCTTTAACTCTTTTTACCTCATATAGTAATCCAACCTCCTGGTCTCTTCCTTCTTGGCAAGGATTTGAGGAATGGATGTGTCTTCTTCAACCATAAATGCCACGGTGGTGCAGTGGTAGCATTGTCTCCTCACAGCAAGAGGTTCTCCCGTTCAATTCTCGGCTGTAGCGCCTTCTGTGTGGAGTCTGCATGTACTCCCCACAGTCGAGTGGTGTTCAAAAGATATGCATGAAATGGGAGTGCCTTCCTTGAAGGTTGGGCGTCGAGCTGGCACCATAAAAACTACTGCCAATCATTAGTGGACCGGAATTCCGCTGTGGTGACCCATAACTGAGAAAAGCCGGAAGAAGAACAACAAACAACATGTCTTCTTCAACCAAGGATGGTCAATATATCAGTATAATATACTCTGAGAGTGTAATGGAGGCAAATATTTGGGAAGAATGATGTTTAGTATGTAGTCTTCCTCACCTTCCCTACTTCACCCCCTCCCCCAACAAGGGGTAGTATTAGGTACAGCCATTATGGAGATATTTGCATACAGAATGGATATTGTATGACCAGTTCATCTATTTGTTTTATACGTTTGTCCCCATTGATGGCAGGAACCTTGTTAACATATTTTCTTAATATCAGAGCTTCAAAGGTGATTGATAGTATCTGGCTGGTTTTGAAGAGTACATATCTTGGTATCTTGGCATTTTATTATTTAACTGGACTGGATAATCTGTTATTTTAACTTGACAGTGCCTGGACAGTTTATACATTAACTCTTATTTACCATAAAATCTTCCTCAGTTAGTTACTCTGCTGTTATTTTATTAATCTTGGTGAGGGCTGTTTCATAGCAAACAAAGGGGCCACATGTAGGTTACACTTCATTATTTTTTAACAGTCAAAGGGAAAATATTGCATACAGGTTTGGCTGAACAGCTGACTTGTAATAAACATTCTTGGATAGGTGCAGTTTACCATCAGTATGAAAGGGGGACTCAAATTAACAAAATTGAGGAACACTGTGGCAAGTGAATTCTTCAGAAAATTAAGTTAAAAAATATGAAAGTTGTAGTATAGAATTACTGTGCATGGAAAGTGTTTTTCAGTGCAACCTCTAGCACTAAATGCTAAGTGGTTATTTTGTTGTTTCTTAAAGAAACTTCCATGAGTGCTGATTAAATATAACAAGGCGAAGCAATGGAGATGGGTTATTCTCTCTCTCTCTCTCTCTCTCTCTCTCTCTCTCTCTCTCTCTCTCTCTCTCTCTCTCTCTCTCTCTCTCTCTCTCTCTCTCTCTCTCTATGAAAATCTCACAAGAATATATATTTTTTATGGGCTGATTATTGGCAATGCCAGCTCTGTCAGTGAGTATTTGGCACATTATCGGAAGTAGTTCAGTTAAGGGATTATGTTATTCTAGGAAGACACATTGATGCATCCCAGGATCCATCAAATGATCCCCAAATATGGTTAAGACTTTGAGGACTTGGTTAGATATTTTTAATCTAGTCAGCGGTTTGTATTGGATACACACTGTCAAACTACAGTTCACCTTTTATAGTCATTGCCAAGTTTCAGCACATAGAATTGACTACTGGTTCCTCTCTCAAAATATCTTACACAGTTTTGGTGATAATGGCATTATGCCAGCACCCTTCTCAGCTCATTCTATGTTATGCTTGAAGATCTCTCTAATGAAAGAAGTTGAGATCCATTGTTTATGAAGACTTGATCCTTCATTATTTAAGGAGCAGCAGCTGTCTCATAAAGTAAAGGGTATACTGTGGGGGTCGGTTCAAGGACTATATCAAAACTAAAGTTAATCCTGTTGACACATGAAGCACCTGCAATCTAACATAAAGAGTGTTTTTTATCAGGAGGAGTGCAAGTGACAACAACAAAAAAATGGGATAAGGATATTAAATTTACTGAAACACTTATAGCAGGATTAAAGAAGAAATTTAGAGAAGGAGGCTGCAGACATAGCTAAATTTGTATATAAACAGAAATATCTTGTAAGAATACATGAAAATTGAAAAAAAAATGAAATTATTTTTCTGGGGTAAGGGGTTGAGTTCCAAGAAGCTACTAGCTTATAGGTCTAAGAAAATGTACAGAGAAATATTTATTAAGCCCCTAAAAGGTAAACAACTTCCAATTACTAGTAATCTAATGGGAATAAAATGGTGTCTCGGTGGGGAACACACAAAGCTGCCAGTGTGTGTGTGTGTGTTATAATGCTACGTGCTTGAAATGGTCTCTAGGCTATTAGTTTTTTATGAAGACAAAATAAAACAGGGAGCTTTCCCTGATCAACAAATGTTTGCTAATATTATGTTATCCAAGTCCAACTCAGACCCACATGGTGAATCCAGTCTGCTCCTTATTTCTAGACATGTCTAAAACTTTGGCACAGTTTGTCACATCAAACTTCTACTTCAGATGTCCTCATTAGGTGTCTCTTAGTCCACCATTCTATGGTTCAAGAGCTACATATCCAATAGGTATCTGTCAGTAAAATGGCACTCCACCGTATCTTCATAGCTGCCAGTCACCACCAGTGCACCATAAGGCTCTATCCTTGGTCCACTCCTCTTTAGCATTCTCACCAACACCCTCAACACTTCCACACAACAGGCTTTCCTAATGACTTAAAATCAGAATAGTGAAAACAAACCACAAAATCCAATCAGCACACAGTCAACCCAAGGAATCCACGGCTTGTCCAGGGATATGAACAATTTATTAAAATTCGACAAAATAGTTCCAACGACAATAACGAACACCAGAGGTTAAGCACTTTCATCTGATAATCCAGACTTCCTCAGAACCCCGAACCATATTACCAAAACCATTTAAAAACCCTTTTTGGCGCCAAAAAATAACTTACATTTAAAGACACAAGCTCCCAAAAACAAATATCAATTAATAACAAATAAATAAAATAAACAAATAAAAACAATCATATTCCACTCACCCTATTGTAAATATATTTATATAAAATATATAATAAATAATGATTAGTAATGACAATTGATAATGAATGATTTATAACATCCAAAATTAGATACTGTAATTTAAATTAATTGATTATTAAATAAATTAAATACTCCTCTATAGTAAAAATCAACTTTCTTCAAGCCAAAATCAGGAAAGGCTTGATGCTGATATAGTCATTGAACAAGCAGAGAGTGTGTATTTTGACTTATTCACCTTACATCCAATACATTAAGAACATTATTTGTGAGCATTGGAAGTTGTTTAGTGTAGACCACGATTTAGAAGTAATGTTGGGTAAGATACCTACGTTTGTGTTTAAGACTGGACCTAATCTCAAGAGCTTACTTGAGACGAGGACCAACACTAAATGCAAATATGGAGGGACAAGGAAATGTGGACGTTGTAGGCAGTGTGATGCCATTAGAGAAGATGTTGGTATTAGGTTGGCAGACTTTAAGAAGACATAAGTGAGATGCAGGGCAGGGAACTGTAATACTACGAAAGTAGTTTACATTGCTACATGTCTGGCCTGCCCAGCACATTATATTGGGAAAACTGAGAGGCACTTTAGAAAATGTATTTATGAACATTTATATAAGATTAAAAAGAAAGATCCTAAGAATGCGCTTTATAGGCACATTTCTTCTTATGGTGAAACACATAGGTTTAAATTTGCTATTATTGACACCGTGGAGTCTTCTCCATTTGGGGGTAACTGGAAAGCATTGCTTGCCATGAAAGAAGCTAAATGGCAAATTAACAGACGCCACACGATTTCCTGGAATCAATGACTATATCAGCATCAAGCCTTTCCTGATTTTGGCTTGAAGAAAGTTGATTGTTACTATATAGGCGTATTTAATTTATTTAATAATCAATTAATTTAAATTACAGTATCTAATTTTGGATGTTATAAATCATTCATTATCAATTGTCATTACTAATCATTATTTATTATACATTTTATATAAATATATTTACAATAGGGTGAGTGGAATATGATTGTTTTTATTTGTTTATTTGATTTATTTGTTATTAATTGATATTTGTTTTTGGGAGCTTGTGTCTTTAAATGTAAGTTATTTTTTGGCGCCAAAAAGGGTTTTTAAATGGTTTTGGTAATATGGTTCGGGGTTCTGAGGACGTCTGGATTATCAGATGAAAGCGCTTAACCTCTGGTGTTCGTTATTGTCGTTGGAACTATTTTGTCGAATTTTAATAAATTGTTCATATCCCTGGACAAGCCGTGGATTCCTTGGGTTGACTGTGTGCTGATTGGATTTTGAGGCTTTCCTAATGCACAACATAGATGACTCCACACTCATTTGCACACATGACAGCATGGTATAACTCTAGAAAATTACTCAGGAAGATTTAACAGCCAATGAAACATCTCTTTATAACTCAAACTCATGTTCAACCCTAAAAGAAACTAAAGCACTACTTTTTCCCCAAATCCCACAATCATGATAAAAAGCAAACAGAAAAAATGAATGTCCTCCCTCTTGTTAGTACAACCCCTGAACTTACTTCTAATAGCAAATTATTAAGGGTGATAATCTTAAATTGAACATGCATATACAAAATTGCATAAAAAACGAATGATGCTTTACCGAGCCAAAAACGTTCTCACTAAAGCAACTAACGCTAAACTTGTCACTATTTATCTCCTCCCCACATTTCTTTATGGCACTCTCATTCGTAGTAGCTCCTAGGCATCACAAAAATCAAACCTTGAACAATGTTATATTAATTTTGCTAAATTTGCAGCAAATAAACCTTTCAGAACCCACCAATGCACTAAAAAGCCTAAATTGGTTAGAAGTACCTCGTCAACTAAAATATACATGTCTTGTTAATACCTATAAAATCATCCCGCATCAACTGCTTACCCAGCCCTAAATAACATTCTACATAGCTATGTTCACAGTCAGTGATTACTAAACAATGGCCAAAAACTCCTGTCTGTCCAAAAACCTATAAAATCTGCATGGCATTATCTATACTCATATCATGTGGTGAAGACCTAGAACTCCTTACCTGTATCCACTGGATCAGTACCCTCCCATCCTTCAAAATCATTCTGAAAGACTTCCTAGCTGCATGCCAGCTCTGTTCATTTTCAACAGCAGGATAAACTATATCCCTAAATGTGAAAAAAATACTTACATTCATACCTTACACATCTGTACACTTCCTTCTTCACTCACTTCCTTATTTCTATCAGTTTCTCTCTCCTGACTTTCTCTTTAAATATGCCATAACCCATAAGTCTGCTTTTCTCTCACATCATGCTGCAATTCCTTTTTGTATTATACTGACATATATTTAATTTCTCTATAAACTGGCTAAAATTTCTCTAAATAAATATTAAATCGTCAAATATCTTGTCTCTATTCTTAACCAAAGTTTTCATATTATGTCTAATTTGGTATAATTGTTTAAACTGCAGATGGTCTTTCTATTGTTTATGAAGATTGTAAAATTATTGTTCTTAAAATGTTTTGTAATAATTTGGAGCTTCTATACAAAGGCCGCCATTGAAAATGGGCTCCTAGCCAATCCGACTTTCTCGGTATTCAAACTTCAATAAATGAATGAATAAATAAATAAATATATAGCTAGATAAATAAATAACTAACGTCATTAAAGGAAGGAAAGTTGGACAGGATTTATTTAGGTTTTGCTTTTTCTGATATACTGGCTTGGTCAATACACAAGGGAAATGGCTCTGACTTTGGCATTCTTGATTGATTTTAGGTGCAGCGGTAGCATTGTTGCCTCACAGCAAGCGGTTCTCCCGTTCAATTCTCGGCTGGAGCGCCTCCTGTGTGGAGTCTGCATGTCCCCCCCATGGTCGAGTGGCATTCGAAAGACATGCGTAGAATGGGTGTGCCTTCGTTGAAGGTTGGGTGTCAAGCTGGCACCTCGGCACCATAAAAATCTACTGCCAATCATTAGCAGACCGGAGTTCTGCTGTGGCGACCCCTAACCGGGAAAAGCCGAAAGAAGAACAAAGCCTAGTTGTTAATTTACTTACATCCTACTGATATGTGCAAGCAACTGAACTTTTAATATTTATATGAATAATTCCAAAACCATGCTGCATTCAAGTTATTGAAGGATTTCATCTTAAATGTTACATCATGGACAATACGACTGTGTTAGTGATTGTCTAGTGCAAATTAAGAGGTATTAATTGTTGTTCATATAATATTTATATATACTGTCATAAATTTCAGATTTCTCTACATATCTCAATGTAGACAGAACTACTTAGCCTCAGTATAGTTATTTTTTCGGAAAACAATAAAATAATAAGTAACAATTCTCAGCTTTTCTAAGTAGGATCCAAATGGTTAAAACTATGATCCTAACCAATGTAGCCTTCAAACAGAGGCATCTTCCTTAATCTTCCTTTTCCAATCTTCTTGAGAAATTATGCCTTTACTTATTTTTATTGCAAAAAGGGGCTCCTAGAATCAGCAGGATAAAGCTCTTTTTCTTAAAGACAAAAGGGGTCTAGGTTGTCCCTCATTTAAACATTCTGGCATTGGACTTATGAGGGATATATTTTTAAGAGCTATAACAGCAGTCAAACTCATGTAGTGGAATATAGTTCTGAATGTTACAAGGTTTTACATAATATTTATGAGGTTTAATGCTTAGAACAAAATTCGGGACCCAGGAGGAATGGGTTTCATGATAGAATATACAATGAACATGGTGGTGTCTTCGCATTTAATGGCTTGGTAGAAAAGATAACATCAGCAAAGGTCCTTTGGAGGCCATATTAGCAGCTTCATTCTGTTTTTAGTAAACATTTTCAGACAATGGCAGAAAATATCTGCTTAAAGTGTCTTCTAGGCAATAATAGTATGAACTACAAAAGACGCAGAATTTCAAGTACTAAAGTGACTATGTGCAGCTTCCAAATTCTTACAGGAGCAAACGGGAAAAACTGCTTCACAGATAAATTATGACCCAGGAATGGCAAAATTGTCTCTGCCTTCCTCCTCAACTAAAATTCTGGAACTTTCAGGATTTACATTTCTTAAGTTGGTATACTTGTGGCAACCATCCAAGATTTGTCAGCCAGGAGAGGGTGTAGTAATAGTACAGCCTGCTACAAATCTTCAATAGAGAATGCAATCTATTTTCACATGGTTTAGTAATCCCCTAGTATTATTCAGATTCTTACAGTTCACTTCATTACTGCCCTAGTATTACTCAGATTCCTGCTGTTCACTTTAGCAAAGCCCTAGTATTACTCAGATTCTTACCATTCACGATATTTATTATACTAATCATTCTAGTCTTCCACCGTAGAGTAATGTGATGTTTTGGTTACTAGGAATTAAGCCAAATGACAATTCTGAAAAAGAAATTGATACTTAAATGGTAAATCACCATATCAAACTGGGGATATGGATAAAAAAATCAAAACAAGTCAAAAGAACAACAGCTGATTTCACTGTGATATAAAATCTGGCAATGAAATACATTTGCCTTACCACATATCCAACCCAGTAGTATTTGGTACAGTCCCACAGCAGCAAGACTTCTCCTATGCCAAAGAGGCAGAATTTAAAGTCATCTGGGTCTGGTACTGGGGTTCTGATAGCCAAAGTGATTATTTTCATGATGGCAGTCCATCTAGTAGCAATCTCCTGGCAAGATCATATCAAGTAATAATAGTTGGCATTATCTGTGGCACAGTTCCACCAGGCGGCATCTATCTTCTAACCCCTATTGACCATCTCCACTAGGGTAAGATGATACATGTATAAGAACGTAATGATGATAATATATCCCAGGGCTAGCAAACAGCTATAATTTGTCCTACACAACTATTCCTTCCATTCTTATGCTGCCAGGATCTTGTTTAATGGCTTAACAATTCAGCAAAAAGAGGACAGGATCCCTGAATAGAGATTTATATGTACACTTAAACCTTGAAAACTTCTTCTTCACTGCTGAGACCCTTTTTTGGGAAGATCAAACTCCTTAGACAGACTATTAGTCAATAGTTTTTCAGACTCCCTCAACTTCCAAGAGCTGTACGCTTAAACTTAAATCAAGTTAAATATCTCCCTTTTTCAGGCAATGCAAATACTCAACACATTTATGCTCTTGTCTCAATTTCCTAATCTCCTACCTAACAATTTAGTGCGCTGCACCCCCCACCAGCTTGAAACAGTTTTCAGTCTGTTGAATCCAGATCTGAAGCACATCTAGTATCGATTCTACCCATTTAGCATTTTGTGATGGAACAGAATAGGCCCAGCTATTCCTGAAAATTTGCCTGTCTTACTCTGAGCTCAATAATGCTGAATTATATTACTGAGAAAGGCAGGGTTCTCCTTCCACTTTTCCAGCAAAGAAACACATTTCCCCTGAGGTGTTCCTGACTGCAGACCACAGCTGTGAGTGTAGTGATATGACAAAAGTCAGCTAACTCTGCTGGCTTATTCCACTCTTTTCATAACATGTCTGCTTAATAACCAAAAATCAATACATCTGCCTTTTCTGTCAGTAGCAAAAGTATAATCTTTTGCTGATGGGTGCAGAGCCCTCCAACGTCCATCTACTTCAATTCTTGGATACCCTCCCCCCAGTTCTGTACCCACCCTAGGTTGTCTAATACTGCTAGCTGGGATCCTGTTATTTTAAGGTCAATCACCAGCAGTAAATGTTGCTTATTATGCTTAGAGGTAATAGCCAGATACAAACTCTGTAGTCAGCCTACATCACCCATACTGGAGTATACAAGTTGTAAATATGACAATTAGCCATCTGCCTTGAGAATTCCTAAGCACTGTTTTGGTTGAACATAGTAAGGTTGGGTGTAATAGAACTGCAACATCCTCCCTTATCTGATGTAACACTAACACTCTTTTTCTCCCTCTTTACTAATAATCTACACACAGCTACTCCATATGGTTCTATAATACAGTATGCAGATAATTCAACACTTATCTGTGCTGCCACTTCTCTATCAACTCTTCATTCTCAGACACAGGAATCTTTCACTTCTGTTGAAACTTGGTTAGCCAATGCCAGGGGTAGCTCGTGCTATAGAACTGCAGGACTGCAAGCCTCCCACCCCTAGAAACAAGAAGAAAACAAACCGTGAAACATAAAATTAAGAAAACAAAACATGTATTTTTCACGAGTCCCCAGACGCACTCAGACTGCCCTGCAGATAACCAGGAATCTGTGCAAACTCAGACTGCCTGAGTCAGCAGTCTGGATACAGGAAAGGCATTTCTGCCCCGTAGATGCCCAGGAATCTGTGCGGTGATGAGCGCACAGAACATCCAGACTGCTTCATGACAGGACCAATCAGGAGAGAGGTGAAGTGAGTTTTAAGCTCTTGCAGGCTTGGGACTTGGATTTCGAGCGGAGGGTTTGGGACTGCTGCTTCATGGTTGTGTGTGGGATTTTGAGCGGAGGGTTTGGGATGTGTGTGTGTGTGTGTGTGTGTGTGTGTGTGTGTGTGTGTGTGTGTGTGTGTGTGCGTGTGTGCATGAGTGGGCTTGGGACTTGGATTTTGAGCAGAGGGTTTGGGACTGCTGCTTCATGGTTATGTGTGGGATTTCAAGCGGAAGGTTTGGGACGTGTGTGTAAAATGCCCCAGTTGCTATATACTGGTGGCTAGAGCAAATTCATGGGGGTGTGTAGCGAATACCTCAGGCGTGTACCCTGTACCTTGTATGCAGGTGTTAAGGGCCTGAATTCCCTACCCACCACCATTTGTAAAAGATTTGCAGACTTTTTGCCTCATATTTGATCTGTTCTATTCCTCATAATATCTGCGGTTTCTAACTACTTAAATGCTTGATATTTGATGGTGCAGAAAATACATAGTAACACAACCTTTTATTCTAGCAATTTTCTAAGTTTATAAGATGAATAGTTGAAATGTGTCCCTATTTTTGGGACTGTATTCCCCCATTATTGGCTTCATCCAGGTTTTTTGTGCTAAGGTTGACAGATATGGCAAGAACTGAATTCACTGAATATGTCTGAGGGCTGTATTCCGTCATTACTGGGTTTGTCCAGGTGTTTTGTGCTAAGAGGTTGACAGCTATGATGAGAACTGAATTCACTAAATGATAGCCATTTAAGTTTCAGTCTTCCTCTCTTTCACAAAGCAGCTGATTTGGCGTAGTGGTATGTTGCTCTGACTGTTTTGTACAGGGACCTTGGCAGTAAAATGTATGGTGGTAACACACCATTTTTCTTTCACAAAGCATCTGATTTGGCATAGTGGTATGTTGCTCTGACTGTTTTGCACAGGGACCTTGGCAGTAAAATGTATGGTGGTAACACATCATTTTATTCTAGCAACTTTCCAAGATTATACAAGCAATATTTAATGTGTCCCTGGTTTTTGGGCTTTTGACCCCCCCAACCAATACATTTTGGCTTTTTCCAGATTTCTTGTGCTGCAAAGTTGAAATTCAGTTGAGTATTGAGTAGATTTTACAAGGAGCTGAGAGCTGCAGGGGAAGAGAAGTTTAGTGTTGCTTATGCTAAGTCAGCTTGCATTGTTAATAGCACAACAGGTTCTGTACTGGCTTTTAATGCAGAAAGCTGTGGGTTTTACTCCCACAAGGGGTGGATGCTGCTGTATTGAGAATGTCTTCCTTGGCGAAGATACTAACTATGAGCCTGTTATCAGTTTGCCATTCATTTCCTATTGCAATATTGCTAGCTTATCATTTTTTAAATGTAATATAGACAATTTATTCCTCAGGGGCAACAGACACTTTATTTTTTTATGAAACCATGAAATATAAAGGTGTTTGCTAGCAGCAACCTCTTCATTAGTTACAGATTTCTTTAATGTGGAATTATTTAGATGACTTTTACTACTTCAGAGATTGTGCATATTTACTGATAATGGTGGACTGTAGAATTGTGCAAATTTACTGATAATGGTGGACTGTAGAAGTTTGAGTAGACTTTTATGATGGAAATGTTCTGAACTGGGCAGTTTTGTCATTATGGGTGCATGCATTTTGTTTCCTTGTTTACTGGATAAATGTTTTGAATTGGGCAGTTTTGTCATTATTGGTGTATGCGTTTTGTTTCATTGTTTAAGGAATTTAAAACACCCTCTAACAGCTGTACTGTGTTGTACAAGGAATATAATTTAGTACAATCAGGAAGGTGTATCAAAGAGCACATGTATGTTTCATATGCAAGGGGCCTATGATTTGAAAACAGCCCAGAATTAATCTTTATCTGCCACTGGCAAAATGTATTTTCTTTGAATGTGGGTTTCAATGAATGTGAGTTTTAAGGGCAGAGAAGTTTTAATGCTAAGTCTGTTTTCATTGTGAGACTGCATTGTTTTGTTTAGCAGATGTCTTAGCGGTTGTGCTGTAAAATGCAAAATAAAACTTTCAAATGAAGTCCAAATCATCATAGAAGTAAAGCTGTATGCACATTAGTGTTTATAGTAAATGGAGTGACATAGCCAAGTAAGGGATCATTGGAATGACTGCAGGGGGGAGGCTCCATTTGACCATGATTTTGTGAGGGGGAAGAGTGGCAAACTCAGACAGCCTCAGCTGAATTATACCTCCCAACTGTCCAGATTTTCAAAGAATGAATAGATTTTTGCTTTTTATTTTTGGTTTGTTTCTCATAAAATTTGTGGTTTTCTGGCAAATCATTTAGGAATTAAGTCACTAAATAATGGCACACTGAGTTTCAGACTTCATAACCTTCAGCAAAATGCATGCTAAAGTAAGACCTGTTATTCTATCAATGGTCTCAGTTTATACAAGAGCAATTTTTAATACTGTTTATATGTTCCCCCAATATATTTGGCCTTGTTCAGATTTATTGCATTAACAGGTTGAGAGGTACATGCAAATAAATTGCTTTCTAGAATTAGGCATAGCCAGACCTCTCAACTATCCCTAATTTTGGCTCAAAATGTTGTTCTTCCCCCTAATAATCCCTCCGCAAAATAGCAATTTTTGAAGAAAACATGGAGGGTTTACAATTAAGAAATAACTGTAATAATCAGAGTTATAGATTACTTTTATTTCAGAAATGCATGTAGATCTTTTATTTTGTCAGCTGCTCAAGTTAGCAGTACTAATATTAAAGTGTCCCTTTTTTGACAGGTTCTCAGCTGTATTATGTGGCTATTTTATATTTTTGCATCACATTTTTGGTCCATTTTTCATAAAATAGTGTTTTTTTGGCAAATTAGTGACAAATCATTAAAGACTGAAGTTAGAAAATAATGACAGACATTTGAGTTTCAGATTTCATACCCTTCAGAAAATTCATGCTAATGCAAGACCTATTCTATTATCTTTTTTAAGTTTATAAGAGCAATTTTTAAAAATTGTCCTTATTTTTGGGCTTTTGTCCCACTTCTATGTATGACTTTGCCCAGATTTCTTGCTCTGAGGTTGAGAGGTATGACAAATGTGTCAGGGCCATCACAGTCAGTCAGCCAGAGACATTTCAAATTGTGACATACTTGTTGCACCCCACTCCCCCATATAGTGACTCTGGATGTGTCCAAGCAAGGCAAGGAGTAGTTATGCAGTGTAAATGTGCAGAGTATTCCCCCATCCAAGGTAGACACAAGTACTACAGTGTTTTTTCATCTGTCCTTGATTTTGCAGAATGGTCTGGTTTGTCATATTTGTGTACTGTTGATTTATGCTTATTACTCAAAGTGCCTGTTGCTCTGTGTTTAAGTATCAATGCTTTAATGACCATCAGGTAAGCTTGTCTGAGATCATAAGATGCAAGTAAGCTTTAATAATACTGTTAAAGAATTGCCAACATTGAAAGCCTTTCTGTTGTTGCCATGCAGAGAATACTTAACTAGATAATGTATAAGCCTTGGGTATTGAAATGCATATGACAGTATTTGTAAAAAAGGACAGGATTACATTATTTTAAGAAGCTCATTACACTTGTTGGAGACTTCCAGTCATCTCTGCAGGCTTTACCCATAAACTAAACAGAATGCCAATAATGTGTGGTCCATAACCTGTACAGAATTTTGTTAAGAAAACATGTGGTGGATAGAGATTATTACTTTTTGACTTCATTTTTCACTTTTTTAAAGCTGCTCAATATATTGTAATTACTTATGATCAGTATGAAACTGCAGTGTTTTGAGGCCATTGTTTTTCACAGGTTTTTTTTTGTTTGGCATGAGATTAATGTGTTTAAAAGTATTAATTTTTTCATGCCTTTTTTTATTGTTTCATTTTAGATATTCATTTTCCATCATTAATTAAATGGCATTTGAAATATTTTTATTCTTCCTTTTTTTTTTTCTTCTATTAATTCTCACAATGATGGTTTGGAATTTTAACCAGGGCAGCGAATTAATTAAAGGCAGCTTTAATTAATTTAAGTTGCTTCCTCTTTTTTCTAGTTGGCTCTCCCCTTCCCATTGGACCCCACTCCATTTTTTTGGTCCCACAGCAGCCTTTGATTTGAAGTCTGGCACCCTTCCATTGTCATGCCACCCATTCAGCTGTCTCCTGCGCCCCCTAAATTACAACTCACCTTCCAACCTACTCTTCCAATCTAAATCTAATCCTGAACCTTAACATAATATAGAAAGACAATCAAAAAAGAACAAACATCTCCCATACCCAACCACTTGGTGTGGAAATAGACACAATCCAATAAATTTGACTTGCACAACTCTCCAACTATAAATAAACTAATAATAAATAAAAGAAGATATATAGTACCCTTGGTATAATCAAAGCCAATAAATAAACATATTGCACAAACCCAAAAAATCTCCTAGAAAACCATGCACAAGCAATTTCTACTATATGCCTCCAACTGACTTATTCCAGCCATCTCCATGTTATAATAAAATTAAGTGAATCCAATTGTAATCATAGGAAAGATGAAGACATTCTACAGCTTTAAGGATACTAGACTGGCTTGAGCTTCCCAACATTAAGCTTACAACCAAACAACATAACCCACAAAATTGTAATACTAACCAATCCAAACGAAACAACTACAAAATCAACCACTTCCTTACAGTTCCAGCAGACCACTTCACTCCACACTAAAGAACATCCTTCCTTACTCAAACTTCCACCACCGCCTCAAGCCAACACAATTTCCAACTATGTATCTTTTACACAAAACTCCCTATGTTCCAATTATTTCAGTCTCATCCACTCAATCACTTCTAACCATCACTCTACCACTTATCTAACTTACTTCCATCACTTTCCTACATCAACCATCACTGAGAAAACTCTGATGGCTCACAGCATACCCAAAACATATCACAACTTTTCCCAAACTCATAACACTTGGTTCCTACATCTTCTCTTTTTCCTTTATATTTTGGACAACCTTCATTTTTACAAGT
Organism: Protopterus annectens; assembly: GCF_019279795.1. Classification (NCBI taxonomy): domain Eukaryota; kingdom Metazoa; phylum Chordata; order Ceratodontiformes; family Protopteridae; genus Protopterus; species Protopterus annectens. The sequence continues at coordinate 958,425,338 of NC_056737.1, forward strand.
GGTGCCTTATATTGTTCAGATACAAGTTTTGTTGTCAAGATGTAACAAAAGTGTATGTTCTTATATTTACTTTGTTTTGTTTACGCTATACTTTTTTTCCATTGTATACTGTTTGGTTATTGTTTATGTTACTCATGGCGTAATTTCTCCCAGGCCCTTTTTGAAAATGACTTTGTCTCCAAAAGATTGAAAAAGGACTTGTGTCCAGTTAAATAAACAAAGCAAAACAAATGTTAAATAAAAAAATAAATAAAATAAAGCTCATAGGAACAGACCAAATAAATAAAATAATACCACCAGAGATAACAAGAACAGCAGTACAAATAACCCATTATACATCCCCTTTTGAATAATAGTCCTCTTAGTAAAAGCAACTCACTTCTGCCTTGCCCCCCACAACAGGTAAAAACTATCCAATGAGATACAATTTAAGACAGGGTTAAAAAGACAGGGTTTGTTTCCTAACCTCCTCCATCTCTCCTGCACACCATCAGATCTTGATTGAATGCAGAGCCCCAAGTTCTTCTATCGTCTCCAGGGATCTCTGATAGCTGGTAGGAACTATCTCGTCCTGTCTGCTCCACTAGATGCCCATCTCCTAGTCAAGGCTCCTCCACTATTTGTTCCACTTTATTTATTTTTTTATAGCTAAGCAGCTGTTTTGATTGCCTGCTGAACTTCTCAGAGTATGAAGCGAAGACTGCTTGGATACATCCATCCCCTTTGGATTGTCTGGTTTAACCTTCGTAGTATCTGAAGACTGCTTGGATACATGCAACCCTTTGATTGATGCTTCTATACATATATCTGTAGAAATAATTATATCTATGAAGATATGTAATAATAAATTGTTTTATAAGAGATAGTGTTATAATTCATAAAATTGTTATTGTTTAGATTGTTTAAGTGGAGCTTTTTTGCCGGAGTTTTTCTGAAAATAATAGACCTGTGTCCCTCTGGACTTTGTAGAAGTCAACAAGTCGGTAAAATAAAAATAAAAAAAAAATAAAAAATAAAATAAAATCATATAGATAATAGATAACAACATTATATACAATAATATAGATATAACTATAGATATCTATATAGATATATATGATAGATATATGGATGTGTATATTTATAACTATATATATAGAGAGAGATAGAGAGAGAAGTAGAGATAATAGACAACAGATTTTGAAATGACTTTTGAAGAAAGAAGGTTGCTACTCAGAACTTCTATATAATGGCATTGGGTACCTAGTAGTAACTATTTTCCTTGTAAGCCTCAATAATATCTGAAATATCTGAACCATAACACATAAAACACCACCACAGTCTCCAGTTAGTTATTAGAGTTATCCTTTGACTTTCTTTTTTTGCTAATCATACCGAACAGGATGCTGACAAAACATTTGTACAGCTTACAGCTATCTTATCTTCTAAACTCTAAAGCATATTCAGCCATTGTCAGAAATGTGCTTATTCTTAACAGTAATGTGTGCTCAACCTCTAAGAGTACTAAATTTGTCACAAAATGTTGCCATCATAAAAATGGCACAAAACAAGATTCTGAGATTTATTCACTCCACATACATTACACAGCATCACTTTCCTCAAAGCCAAGTGGCCTCCTGTGGTAGCTAGGGATACATTTGTACTAAATTCACTTATTTACGTACTCATGAATGAAAGATCTTCTCCACCACTAAAAAATGCACTACCGAACAGACATAACTCCTATAGTCTGAGAAGCCAGAATGGGTGACTCTTGCAAAGGTACTCCTACTACCAATATAAACAACTTTTAAAAGGAGCACCACCTTCAGGAATTCATCCCTCAAAAAAGTCCAAAATAAAAATCTTTTCCTCGCAGTCTAAAATGATCGCAGTCTAAAAAAAAAAAAAAACTCATGAATAAGTATAAGATTGTTTGCAACACTAAGATGAAACAGTCCACACTGTTTCTTAATTCTGACATTACCAGTCACTGCAAATATAAGCTAATAAAACATTGCTGTTGGCTTAATGCTAATGGTGTATACATTATTTTGTTTTCATTTCAGTTTGATAAATGGGTAAATGGACTGGTCACAGACTGTTTTTAGCCATGCCAAGGCATCATGGTGCAAGATACAAACAACAAATTATATATAGTCTTACGAATGCACAAGAGTTCTACACAGTACATGTGCAAACTAGAGGCAATACATTTGAATGTTACTTAAGCTCCAAATGCAACTGCTGTATAGGCAATCAGCCAGTGCTTATTTATTGCAAATTCTGAGTTGCCTTCTATTATTCTTTTCTGTGTTTATTGTAGCAGTTTGTATTGTAAAGAAATGTGTTGAACCAGACGTTATTGTTGTTACAACTTATCTTTTTGTTTATTTTATTATACTTTGTGGTCCATGTGGATTGATAGGCAAGTATTAGGCATACAGTCTGCAGACCATTATAAGCCAAGCCAATAACCAATTTTAAAATGTTCCTTTCAGCATCAAGGAAGGTAATACAGAACAGAACAGACCAGGGAGAAATCTGAGGCTTTCTGTCCAACTATCTAGGTTTACCTTGCTGGCAATGGAGCAACTCTACTTGACATGCAGTGGAAGTTTGCCTCAGACGTGGGGGATGCAATGAGATATGAATCTATCACACCAAGTGTCTTATTTATCTATTGATGAAGGTTTAGTTCCTTTAACTTGGTATTTGAAGAAATATTTCTTTTGTGAACCAGATCTTTCATGGTTCAAAAAGGCAAAACTCAAAACAAATGAGTACAGACAAAGGGTTGCCAGTCTGTCATGATAACTAAGACATTTGAGATCACTGATCTTTTTAGTTAGGAATGTCTGAGGTCTGTCAAGTTAAGTGATATATTTAGATAGATTCAAGCCAGAAAAGAGCATTATGTTAAGTAATGTGTCTGACAAGATGAATAAAATGGAAGACTTATTTGATTCACTAAAAATAGGTACTGTATATAATTTAATGTCTAAGTCTAGTGTTTAATTTACGTCAGTCATTGCGTACCCATTGCTAGGGGAAATAGGCTAGCAGTTTTCCAAAATTCTTAAAACACATTTTCCAACATTAGGTAACCTATAAAAATCCACACCATAGCTCTTAATCTCTTAATGCAAGAAATGTGGACAAAGCCTTAAAAAAATCACTGGACAAAGGCCCAAAAATAAGGACAGATTTTAAATATTGTCCTTATAAACTTAGAACATTGTTACAATAACAGATTCTGTGTTCACATGCATTTTTCTGAAGGATATGAAGTCTGAAACTCAAATGCCTGCCATTATTTAGTGACTTTGATACTCACTGATTTGCCAGAGAAAACAGAAATTTTATAAAGAACAGACCAAAAATATGAGGCAAAAATCTGGATATTGTGCAAAAACCTGGATAGCTGAGAGGTATGAGCCAAGCTAAAGCAATGAGCTTAATTCAGGATATACTACAGCAGACTATACATATTTCCTATGTATTATATCTCATAAGGCACATCACTCTTCTCTTGAATACCCCTTAGTTATATAACCCTCACTCCTACACTACTAGAATTTTTACACTATACTTATTTACTTTACTTATTCCTTCTTCCTATTGCCCTGTTATTCTCCTCCTATGCTCCTACCCTCTCCTCCTTTCTCTCCCTCTCCTCTTCCCATCATCTTACCCTTTTCTCACTACACTATTGCCTCTTTCTCTCTTCTTCCTTTGTATTTCTTCTGTAATTCCTTCTTCTCTCCCCTCCTCTTTTTTTTTCTCCAACAGATTATCAAATATATGTTGCTAATCTTGATGTTTTGTAATGCTTCTACTGAACAACTATATTTTGAGTGTGTTCCTTAGGTATTTTGTTTTTTGTGTTACTAAACGTATATTCTTTTTGTACTGAATTTATTTTATAATTTGTCTCCTTGTAATTTTTAGTCTGTGGAGCTTTTCTCCCTGGGCCTCTACTGAAAATGGACATATATCCAGCTAGACTAGCCCGGTTAACAAATGTAAAATAAAATAAAAATAAAAATAAATATTTTGCATATAGATTTGCACTCATTCCTCACTCTACAGACAAGACTCAGATATATATTTTTCTTTATTATCTGTCACAGTAAAGTTAAATTTCTTACCTCTTTCTCTTTTGTCCGTCTTATTTCTTAGTCTTTCTCTCTGCACTGTATAGTTGCTGTAATTTATTACTAAACTGATACAAAGCATCACTTCAGGCTACCAGGCAGCAGTACTATCACCAGCAAAGCATATTGTTTTTTCTTCTCTCAGTAGTGACTGCCTTTAACTTTGCAACCTGTAAAATATGTCTACTTGTACTCTTCATCCATGACTTATTGTTTTTTTATAAACTTCTGAAATGCCACTTTGACGTTTAGACCCCAAATGTACTAGTCTTTGCTACACTTGAGCTCCTTTTACTACAACTTTTCATCCTACCCCCCCCCCCCCACTTACACTAGATTTAAAGCAAGTAGGAAACACATTACAAGAATCACTTGCTTACATAGACTCATGAAACTACTATATCCAATCACAGTCTCATCTTTTAACCATATACTCTACCTAGAATCACATACTCCACCTATATAATCCTGTGCCACTTTAATGTCACCCTTCCTGACCACAATATTGACCTTTAACTTAATCATTCCCCTCTACTATCTCATATTTTCCATCAGTGTTGCAGTTATACAGGAATTCTCATCAACTAACTATTAAGTTTAAATCAACACACTGTAACACTAATCATTTACAACTGTCTGTGACTATCATGCATGTATCACCTATCATCCCTAATAAAGAACTGCAAATCTGACTTCTAATCATACCTCTCAGCCTCTTAAAACAAGAAATATGGACAAAGCCATAAATAATGTGGGGAACATAGGCACAAAAACAGGGACACTTTTAAAAATATTGCTCTTACAAACTTCGAAAATTGATAGCATAAGAAATTTGGAATAGCATGTGTTTTCTAAAGACTATGAAGTCTGAAACTCAAAAGTCTGTCACTATTTTCTAATTTCAAACCTCAATGATTTTCCAATTATTTGCCAGAAAAACACAATTTTTATGAGAAACAAATCAAAAGATGAGGCAAAAATCTGGACATTCTGGGAAAATCTGTACAGTTGAGAGGTATGCTTCTAATCCTCACCTAGTACATAATGATAATAATTCACATTATAATGAAAGCAATGGCTTTCATTATAACATTTACAGGACTCTACTTTACTTTACAAATGAATAAAAAACAGTGACCTCACACAATGGGCAGTCCCCCCCCCCCGGCAAAACTGAAAATGCTTTCCTGGACAGCGTTCCAGTGGATTGTGCTGCAATTGCTTTAATTATAACATTTATAGGACACTATTTTACTTAACAAGTGAATAAAAAACCGTGACCTCAAACAATCGGCGGTCCCACCCCCACCCACAAAATTGAACGTCCACTCCTGGATATCCTTCCAGTGGATGGTTCTGCAACATCTTTTATTATAACATTAACAGGACACTATTTTACTTTACAAGTGAATAAAAAACAGTGACCTCACACAATCAGCAGACCCCCCCCCCTGCCCAAAGAACTGAAAGTGCTATCCTGGACAGCCTTCCAGTGGATTGTGTTGCAATGGCTTTTATTATAACATTGACTGGACACTACTTTACTTTACAAGTGAATAAAAAAATATGACCTCATACTATCGGCACCCCCCCCCTTGAAAACTGAAAGTGCTCTTCTGGACAGCCTTCCTGTGGATCATGCTGGAATGGCTTTTATTATAACATTGACAGGACGCTACTTTACTTTACAAGTGAATAAAAACAGTGACCTCAGACAATTGGCATTTTACCCCCCCAAAACTGAAAGTGGTCTCCTGGACAACCTTTGAGTGGATCGTGCTGCAACAGCTTTTATTATAACATTGACAGGACACTACTTTACTTTACAAGTGAATAAAAAATGGTGACCTCACACAATTAGAGGTCACTCCCCCAAAAAACTGAATGTGGTTTCCTGGACAGCCTTTCAGTGGATCATGCTGAATCAGCTTTTATTATAATATTGGCAGGACACCACTTTACTTTACAACTGAATAAAAGCCAGTAACCTCACACAATCGGCAGTTTCCCCCACCTATCAAAAAACTGAAAGTGCTCTCCTGGACAGCCTTCCAGTGGATCATGCTGCAACAGATTTTATTATAACATTGACAGGGCACTACTTTACTTTACACGTGAATGTAGGCGGCTCTTTCATGTTGAGCATGTTCCTAACCTTTTGTACTTATAAGTTACTTTGTACTTTATCCAGCTAATTTGTCAATACTTGTATAACAACCTAGCACTCACTAAGCCAGGGAGAACAGCTGTATATGACCCTCTCATCACCCCCTCATTCTTTCAGACTAGCTGACTTCCTCCAGTAACTCCCTACAGTACTTCTTGTAGTTTGCGTACCCTGTTCCTCAGAAGCGTATTTAGACCCAGGGCTTATAATTCCCTAATAAAGGGATACCTTTGATAGTCTATCTAACTACCAGGTTTTTCCCTTGGACTTTCACAGACTAGTTCATGAAACTTTTATTTGACTTTCAAAAGCTAGTGCACATACTTTCTTTAATTTGTATTTATTGTAAAGCCATCCTATACTATTTTCCTCTACTACTGACTTACCTGGTTAGTGTCTACATCAATTCTGATCATTTTTATCATACAGGCTCATTTCTGCTGTTGCTTTGCTAGCCCCAGATGCTGCTCACTTCGTTCGACCTCACTGTGCTTGGGCTGACTCCGGTCACCTAACCTACCTCCATTCCCACCCATCTCAAGATCAATTTCCTTTATTCCTAGACAGCTTCTTCTCTTTTTCCCTATCCTCCAATCAGCACACCACCTACACTTTTCAATATGACTTCATCCATTATCTCGTCAAACGATGTGTCAACACTCATTACCCTTGCTCCTCCCAATCTCTCTTGTTTTCCTTACCCTTCTGCACTTAACTTTCATCCACACAATACAGCACATTTTAAAACCTTTACCTATCACCTCAACCATAAGTCAACCCAGCTACCACCTAATTCACCCAGTTCTTATTGCATTATACAACCACTTTGCTACTAGATTTAAACTAGTAACTATAGCAAATACTAAACTTAGCCTAACAACTCTATACAAACATCCCATACTTAAAAGAAAACTAATAACCACAAACCTACCTCTCAATTAAGCAAAACTTCCCCTATGCACCCCAACCCCAGATCAACCCTATGTCCCACAATCCAACAAACCAATAAAGCTCACACCATGGCAACCATTAACCAGCAAAGTATCAAGAATAAAATTCCAGACTTCCATGCCTGGATTTCACACAGTAGGCCAGATATAATAGCAACCACAGAAATCTGGCTTAAACCATATGTAAAAAACTCAGAATTTCTACCACCTTGCTACTCCTGCTTAAGATACAACAGACCCTGTAAAAAAGGTGGAGGTGTTGCATTAAATTACCCAAGTCATTTCACATTAGTACCATATACCAACCCCACCCCACACCAAACTTGTTGTAGCTTTCTTACAACTGAATACCAGCAAAAAGCTTTGCATCATTGGAATCTATGACCCACCAGGAAATAATACCCATCCTAGAACAAATCCTTGCCTGGACTTCAAAAACCTTTACCAGTGAGACAATTATCCTTGGAGATGTCAACATGGATTGGACAGAAGTCACAAAAAATCAGTCCTCAATAAATATAAATCTATTCAAGTGTACCCATCTTATCAATGAAGTAACTAGACCCAACAAAACAACAAATAGTGGTTCCATCATAGAATAGTCTCACACCCAAACAAAGTAGCTTCAGCAGGGACTGTACCTCAAACCATAAGTAATCACATCACAGCATACATAATACATAAATCCACCCTAGCGTCCAGCCAAAACAAGAACAGACTAACTAGAAATATCTCCAATTTTGACCAAACAACTCTAAATGACACCCTGGCACAAGTAAACTGGAGAAATTTCAAAGTCCTCTCACTAGACGAAGCTGTTGAATTCTTTAATTCAGCCTTCTTAGATATTCTAAACAATCTACCCCCTACGGCAAAAATGAATTAAAAACAAAAATGCTACCTGGCTTACTTATCCCACAAAATAACTGATGTTGAAAAGAGACAAATGTCGGAAACCTTGCCAAAAAAACAAAGACTCCCAATACCTCTTACAATTCATACAACTTCATAATCAACCAACACATGCAGTAGTAAAAGACAAAAAAACAATTATATCTATCTAACCAAAAATGCCATAAACAAAACCCTAAGAAATTCTGGAATACAATTTCAACCTTAATTAACCCAGGATAATAACAACCCCTGTCATTGCCCAGACAAATCCCCCAGAGACATTGCCACAATATTCAACTCACATTTTATAGACTCCATTGCTAAACTTACAGAAAACTTCCCTCAAACAAATATCACAGCGCACTGACCAAATATAAACTCTACACCAAACTTCACCTTCTCCCCCATCACTACCTCAACTATCTTGAAAGTACTCAAACTCAAACCATGTACTAATGTGCCTGATAATCTACCCCCAACATACCTACAGATGTCAGCAAAGTCTATAGCGTATACAGTTAGCATACTTATCAATATATCTCTTCAAGAACATTAAGTAACCACTATCTAGAAAAAGCTTATATTCTTCCACTACATAAAGACAGCCAAAACATAGATTTCATCAATTTCTGACCCATAGCAATCCTTTCCCCTCTAGCCAAATTCTAGAAAAATTTGTCCACAATCAACTCCTAAAGTACCTCCTATACAATAAAATTTCATCTCCCACCCAACACGGTTTCACACGGTTTCACACCTGGACACAGTACCACCACTGCCCTTATATCATTCTTGGACACTGTAAACCATGCAAGAGACATAGGAGAAATTGTGTTCTCTTTATTCCTTGACCTATCAAAGGCATTTTCTACCATATCACATCCCCTACTACTCACTAAATGATCTAACCACGGAATATCACCAACTACCATAGATTGGTTCTCTAACTACTTTACAGACCTGAGGAAGCGTACATCATAGTACGCAAAAGCGCTTATCCTGTCTTTAATACCTGGAATAAAAGTTGTTGTGTTGGAACCTTGACAAGTGGTTTTTGTAACTAACTATTGGACTTTTTGTGTACCTTTCGTGGTGAGTCTACCAGTGTTCTTCTGTTAACATTTTGAATTTTTTCACGTGGAGACTCTCTCTTGTGTGTGTTGCAGTATTTTTTGCCAGTACTTTACAAATAAACAAGCAACAAAATGGGACCAGTACTTCTCACCTTATCTCCCAATATCAACAGGAGTTCCCCAAGGATCTATACTTGGGCTCCTCCTTTTCAGCATATCTGTTAATGACTTTCACTCTTCCCTGTCTCAAACCTCACTTATTCAATACACAGATGACTCCACCATCATCTGCTATGCCTACTTCACCCCTCCTTTTCAGCAAATCTGTTAATGACTTTCACTCTTCCCTGTCCCAAACCTCACTTATTCAATACACAGATGACTCCACCATCATCTGCTATGCCTACTTCACCAGTGAACTCCAAAAATGACTCAAATTGCCTTCTCATCCACAGAGACATGGATAAACAACAATCACCTAGCCCTGAATACTAACAAAACCAAACTCCTTCTATTCACTCCTAAAAGATCCATCCCCATAAACAGATCAGAATTTACTATTCAGTCTCAAAACAGTACTATCATCAAAGTAGTGCCCCACACTAAACTCCTTGGAGTTACTATCAATGAAAATCTCTCCTTTGACGTTCATATCCTAAAGAATATCTGAAAGACCCACGAAAAGTTAGGTCTGCTTTACAGACATATAACTTACATCAACCACTCAGCCCAAAAAGCCCTAGCATCCAACTTTCTTTAACCATCAATACTATATGGTGCCCCCTTGCTCACAGGTATTCAACTCTCTCTAAAAAACAAACTCGAATCTTGTCACAATAAAGTAACAAAGTTTGCCAACAATGCTACACATGCCTCCTATCACTGTATATCCCTTCAAAAGCTCAATTGGTTTGAACAAACTCACTTTCTAACTTAACTACAACTCACCGTTGCACATAAAATCATAACTAAACCAGAAGATTGCTCATCCCTAGCCTCACTAATGTCCCCCTACAACACCTCTAGATACATCAGATCAGAAAATAAATGTCTTTTAAAGATAGAATTACCCAACCTTATAGCTGGCTGAGCTCTTTACTCTGTTGCTATAGCCAAAGTGTGCAATTACTTACTCACCACAATCAAAACCACTTCTAACCACACCATTTTCAAGCAGTCTCTGCAAGAATAGCTCTCCAAACTATGGCTCTGTCCATGCTCAAATAGTTTTCCCAGCATTACATGAAACTAGAAACCTCTTCTAACAACTTTAACACTTTGAAATATCTGTCTTCACTTAATTTAAATCTCCCCCTCTCACTTTTATGCATCCACAGCTACAAGATGAAATTTAAAGAAAAGAAAACCTAATTCTAATTATATAGCAACATGTGTATATTGTACCTGGATGTAAATCATTGTTATTTTTGTATTTTGTATAATGTTGCCTACTATTAACCTGAATCTGTTAACAGTCGTCATGTAACTTTATCTCATCAATGTTTATGTAACATGCGGAGCTTTTCTCCCCGAGCCTCCACTGAAAATGGGCACTCCTAGGCCCAGTGGACTATCCCGGAAAACAAATGCAAATAAATAATAAATAAATAAATAATTTTACTACACACATCTCAAGTTACCACACCAGTCTCTGAGTCAAATCTACTGCCCATTCAGACCTATATCTACTACAATATAGCACCCTGTCTTATTTTACAAACATCTTCTCTAGTTTATACTAAATTTCATTATCAGAACTGCACACTTATAGACGAGCTAAAAAGTCAAAATGTAGCCCATAAAATCACAATACCAAATAGAAATGTAAATGGCTTTTTATTATCACCAATTGTACTTCCTCTGATCACCGCAATAAACATATTTATATATTAATTATATATAATATATTATATATATATGTATATATATAAATATATATATATATATATATATATATATATATATATATATATATATATATATATTTATATATATATATATATATATATAGTTTCACCCAAATAATCTAGGCCAAGTTCAACACAAATAACAAGAGGGAGTCCTTAACTTGACTGGATTTTTGCAAACATGTTTAACTACCTATGTATCACTGCTTCATGGTATCAGTGAGGACCTTTCATCATACTGCAATAAGGGAGCAACATATTTAGCTTAAACAAGCAGTTTGTAATCAAATCTGCAATACTTAAAAATGTGTAGGAAAACTGTTGTCTGTACCCTGACACACCTTTACTGAATACACTAAATGGCATGCCTCTAAATGATGCCATAACCCATTTTAACAAACCCTTCCTGAGTATTTCAAACAACAAGGCACCTCTAAGAATTATAAACAGTCAAATTAAATCAAGCACCTTGGCAGTCTAAGCACACCAAAGACCTCATGTTACAGTGTGTGAGAGAGAGAGAGAGAGAGTATGTAAAGAATGGGCCAAAACCATCAAAACAACAAAAAAAAACAATGAAAAAAAGAAAAACATACAACCGTTCAGACATGTTAGAAACCTTACCAAACACAACATTAGATTAAGCAACCATTTTTTCTTAATCAAACTCCAACACAAACATGTAAACGATTCTAAACTATTCTGGTCATTAGGGAAAAAAAAAAAAACTACTACAATCTGACAAAACTAACATGCCCACACCCAGTGCAATGAATACATATTACTTCCCAATTTAACCAACATTTTATACAGTGAGTTAATTTGCTAGTCAATGACAAACATTCCTATTCTCTCCATAACGACACATCACAAGAAATCCAATGACTATCACTACTCTTTCACCTTGTCTCCACTTCTGCCATTAAAAATGATCTACGCTACCTAAAACTAATAGCCCTAGCCACTGACAAGTTGCGATTTCAAAGTACAAAAATTGCAGCAGATGCAGTGGTCTATGCTGTCTCGATCCTCATTAACTAGTCCATTGCAGGAAGTTATGTGTCTGCTATCTGGAAAAATCTTTAATCATTCTTCTACAAAAGGAAGGGATCTCAACAGAGTTTCACATTACAAACCCATTATATTTCTCTCACCCTCATCTAAAGTTTGTGATAAATGTATCCATACACAATATGTAATACATCACAATAACAATTTTAACTTCAAAACTCAACATGGCGTGTGACCCAGTCTCAGTACTATAAGTGCTTTCCTAAACTTCACCAGTATCATTAACCATAGAAAGAATGAAGCTTTCCAAAGGTTTTTTATTGCATCTCAACAAAGGCTCCTCACAGAGCTGTCTTCCCTTGGGTTGACTTACCCATCTCTTTCCTTGTTCCACAGCTATCTGTCTCACTGACAGCAGGTAACAGGATTTCTTATCATCCCAACCTGTCTATATTAGCATCTCACAGCAATAAATCCTATTCTCTGGCATGTTTAACATCTTCACAGATAAACTTCATTCAGGTACTTTGTCATTATAGAACAATACGCCAATTATTCAAAATTAATTTCTTTAACCCCTATCTAACAAAACTGCAGTAAATCACTCAAAAATATTCACATCCATCAAATCCTGTCTTGTAAATTCTCACTTGTAAATTCACAAAAACAAAACTAATGTTTTTTTACCCCTAAAAAATACCTTAATGAAAAATGAAAATTAACATAACATCAAATGACACAAAACCCAAAATGGTGGCTTAAACAAATCTCATACTAGTGATAGTTAAACATAACTTCAGATCTGACCACCATAATCAACAAGCCATTAAAAATGATACTATAGCTTGACTGATTCTATAGAATTAAACAGTTTTTCATAGTCGTGATGGCATCAACCTACCTGATACTTTCTGACCTTTATGAATCCCCAGTTCTAAGAAATCCATATGCAACCCTTAAAGCAAAACCAGACATGCTGCACCCATAGCTATGTTTGCTACCAATGCACCCTACAGACCATATCACTGTTTACCACTAAAAAAATCTATATTGGCTTGAGCTTACTAACTACCTATTCTACCCATAACCTAATTCATATACCAGATAAATATCCAGCATTACAAAATACCTTACAATATTATGCTCTTGCTAAGAACTTTTGCTCAGGTACCTAATCTTATCTGATACTAAATCCAACAATAATGCTGAGGACTCATTCTACTCTGATTTTAATTCAAAATAGGAATTTCATTTGATCCCACTTAAAACAGCCAGAGGAACTCATCCATTTCTAAAGCTTCTTCAACTACACTTACAGAAAACTTGGTTATGTTCATGCTCCTCACTAGTTTAATGAAATATACTCATTGAAACAGGAACACAAGCCACAAGTGAAAATACAATTAAAATCTGTACGTTACAGCTCTCCTTAAATATCTTTTACCTACTTGTTTCTACATCCCCTCACAATACTTTACACTCCTTTGCATTTCCACACTGTTCTCTCTACCTGCTGAAAACATGTTCTATGCCATTCTTCAAAACAAAAAGCAGAGCCAGCATACAGTGTTCCAGAATCTATTGTAATGAAATAAATTAGACCATTACAAATTAAAAAACAGACCGGTTTTGGCAGGAAAAAACACAGCCTTCCTCAGTGTCAATTAACACTGAGGAAGGCTGTGTTTTTTCCTGCCGAAACCGGTCTGTTTTTTAATTTGTAATGGTCTAATTTATTTCATTACAATAAATTCTGGAACACTGTATGCTGGCTCTGCTTTTTGTTTTGGATTTTGACTTTTCGTTGAGCCGTGCATTTGCCCCATGTGCAGATGAATTTCTAATTGGTTCTATGCCATTCTTGTCTAATATTAGCCTATAATATTGACCACATCAGCTTGAAATCCTTCTCAGTAACTGTAAACCTCACCAAGCTTTACAACTGTGCGTACCTATTCAGGTTGTAAATACCATCACACTTTACAATGCAATAACTGTTAGAGGTGTATCTTTGTTATTGTGACACCCTTCCTCTGGGGCAGTAATAAAGGAGACTCGATCCTCACCATTGACACCTGTGGGGAATGTTCACTGAGAACAAATATGGATGCACACAGTATTTTCATATGCAGCTCTCTGCACCAAACACAATTTCACTTAAGAGCACACAGGCAGCACACTCCAGACCTGGGGCTGAGGTTTCTTCTCCAAGCCCCAAATAAGACTTCACCTTTTTCTTTGCATAAATTAGTGCTCTGTGTCCCTGTTCCAAGTAGCTGACACACATTTTCAGACACACACACACACATGCACACACACACACACACACACACACACACACACACATGCACACACGCACACGCACACACGCACACACACACACACACACACACACACACACACACACACACACACACACACACACACACACACACACACGGACACACATACACACACCTGGGAAAGGCTGGCACAGATTTACTCACTATACCACCTTCACCCAGACTATAAGGTAGATACACTGCCACCAGCCAGCTACTTTAAGGATCTTACCAGGGTACCCATTTACTCTCAGAAAAAATACATATACCAATGGTAGTGTTAGCCAAGCAGCAAAGACTTTTAAGAACATGAAACCCACAGTGCCACCAAATAAATGCAATTACACTCAAGGGTTAAAATATTTTCTAAAAGACCAGTCACAATGAAAGGTTTAGCTATATTTTATAATAAATAATAAAATAAAAAACATGCAATTGCTAAACATTGGTGGTTCAGTGGTAGAATTCTCATCTGCCACCCAGGAGGCCCAGGTTTAATTCCCAGCTAATGCAGCCCTACATATTTCACCTATGAACATATACATGTCAAGCAGAGCACCTCACTGTCCTTCTTCAAGAGAAATCTTGATGAGTGGATAGGTAATAGAAAGTACATCCCAAGGATCTCTCAAGTGGCTGTACTTGATAGAGGCACTGGGAACTAACGTTGGGTGGCACGATGCCAGGTCACTTCTATGGGCTAAGCTTGTAAAGGCTCCAAGGCCATTAGCTTTATACACAATTTACAAGAAATATAAAAAAATAACACAGATGGAAAGACTCAGACAGATACAGAAAAACAATGTTTAACTAGTCTCACTATATTTTCCTAATTGACTGAAGAATTACTGTTCCCTAGTTAAGTTACTTACAAAAGCAAGGCAAGATGAAGTGGATGAGTATGTCATTATCAAATCTCAGTAATATCTAAAATAATTTCAGTACTAGCTATAGAATGACACCACATGTGGTCACCTGATTCTGTGGTTCCCATGCTATCCCCCCGACTAGAAGCTGAACCATGATCTAGCACAGATGTGTCACAATACATACCTAGAGCTTTGCTAAGGCATCTGGAGATTGTAAAACAATTCCAATCCTTTCATCCTTCCTGGAGAGACTAACCAGCCATTCTCTGGCACCCCAGTGTAACAATTAGTTCACCACAAAGGACAATAAGAAGCCAGACATTTCCCAGACATTGCATCTCTAACTGCATTTAGGCCTGTGAGATAAAATCTTTATGGCCTAAACCAAGTCATTAAATTTCTGGCTATTTTTCTTAAAGCAAGCTGAACTAAACTTAACCTTTTCCATTCCAGCACTGTCTGCTAACATATATACATTTCCTCAGTTCCAACAGCACAGTCTGATATAAATGTATATGTCTTTTCTGTCCAGCAGAACCCACTGCTGATACATTTTTAACACAAGCAGCTTTACAAATACATTTTTAATACAAGCATCTGTACAAATCAATTTGTATATCAATGAGTGAGAAAGTCACAATGAAAAAACAATCAGTCCAATGAATGACTTCTCAAACCTCTTCAATTAGAGGCATATGGGATATATGCAAATGACCCTTATGAACACCAGGTGTTTCAGCTAATTGGCGATTCTGAATGCCCATGACTTGTTTCATCATTTTAATGGACAATTTCAGGCCAATAAAGCCAAACCCCACTAGCTGTAGATATGCATATTTCAGTCTTGTTATGACCTCATCAGCCCAGTACAAGAAGAGTGTTTGACTAAGCATACGAATCACAGGGCAGTTATACCCAGCTGATGTCCATTACCTTTAGGGGGACTGCAAAATATCCCAAATAAACTAAAACAATGAGTGAGAATGTCACACTGAAAAAACAATCAGTAAAAACAAAATGAAAACTCCAGCCAAGCTGGAACTTCCAATGAGTGATCTCTCAAACCTCTTGAATCAGAGGCACATGGGATATATGCAAATGACCCTTATGAACACCAGGTGTTTCAGCTAATTGGTGATTCTGAATGCCCATGACATGTTTCATCATTTTAATGGACAATTTCAGGCCAATAAAGCCAAAACCCACTAGCTGTGGATATGCATATTTCGGCCTTGTTATATGAACTCATCAGCACAGCACAGTATACAAATGACATAAAATTCCTAATAAAACTCCAGCTAGCTATGCTAGCATATGCTACACATGCACTGCCCTACTCTCTCTGGCATAACTAGTGCTGCCTCACATCATCACAGTTATATTTGTCTATTATGATATCAAATCTTTGTGTATGTACTCATGTTCGAAGTAATGTGTTTTTTCATGTATGTATTCCAGTTTAGTCAGAGTCAAAGCCACGGTGATACAGCGGTAGTGTTGTTGCCTCACAGCAAGAGGTTTTCCTGTTCGATTTGCAGCTGGAGTGCCTTCTGTGTGGAGTCTGCATGTCCTCCCCGCGGTTGAGTGGCCTCCGAAAGACATGCGTGAATGGGCGTGCCTTTGCTGAAGGTTGGGCATTGGCTGGCAACTTGGCATCATAAAAAAAAAATCTACTGCCAATCATTAGCAGACCGGAGTTTTGCTGTGGCAACCCCTAACTGGGAAATGACAAACAAAAAATTCCAGTTTAGTCAGAGCCCTGTGCATGTCACTTTAAATTGTATATACTGTGTGATGTGTTATGTTAATCTTGTATTCTGTACTATATCAAATTGCATTAAAAAATTGTAATTTTGTTCACATTTTTCTGCCCTATCCACCAAAGAAAGTGTACTCTGCCCATTCAGACTTTCCCAGTCAACAAAATCAAACAATCAAACAAACAAACAAATAAATAAAACAATAAGTCTGATGAAATACAAGAAGAAAATAAATTAAGACATCTTTATCTGTAGAGGAGATGCCTTTGTAATTCAGATAAGCCAGATAGAAGGCTTTCCACACTACTGCAAAGACTTGCTGGTCAAAATATAAGGAATTATGAGTCTCACATATACAGTCTCAGCAGACCCACTCCTGTTTCACCTATCGTATACAAGTCCAATGGCAATGTGAAGTGCTGCTCTTACTCTGGTCAAACATAATTTGTATGAATAAATGAGAAACTGCAAATTCACTAGTGTTTAGTACTTACGTTCGTCATGGATAGGGGCAACAAGTAAATATTCCAATATATCCTTGTTCTGCCTGCCTCTGGGTTATTTGTACACAAAATGTAAGGGGTAAAAGCTGTCATGGGAACATAAGGCTAGGCTTCTTAAGATCTGCAGTTAAATAGCCTAGTAGGTACCTATGAACCAATGAATTATTAACAAGAATGCCTAGATCCCTTATGACAACATCTGATTGAAAGAGTTAGTTACCTATATGGTATACAAAATAATTTTAATTATGAAAAGTAATTGAACTGCATTGTCTCTTATGCCTCTACATTAACTTAGACGTAATATTTATAATGAGTGCTGCCTTTACTGCTCAAATGGTGGTTGAAAATGGTCCTTGTAAAAGCCCACTTACACAGTTAAGGAAATTAATACAGAAATAAATAAGTCCAGACCAACTAATGAGTCCTTCAGTCTGACAAGGTATATTATAGCAGAATCTGTCTGGTTTTGGATATGAAGCTCTTTAAAAGATATCAGGTTGCTGGCCTCTGAAACAGTTTGTGTTTAGAAGTTATGGTAAAATAACAACGGGTATTTTCCACTGATTTTTGAGCTTTAAGAATTCTAGTGGGACTACCATTTTCTGTTAATAGCCATTTAAACAAAATTTCATGGTCATGACTTTAACAAACAGAAACCAGTTTTGAAGTGAGAGCCTTCATTTTTACCTCAAATTGTTTCAGGTGGCTGTAATACACTAAAGATATGCCTTGATAACGTTGACTTCCATTATGTCAGATAGAACATAAATTCCGGTTCAAGACCACTGGGATATAAACAGATCTCCTTTATCATTCTGATCTGTTATTTTTAACTATTAAATTGACGCCTTATGGAGCATCTGTATCAATCTTTTTTTTTTCTCTTTTACAACGTCATTTAACTTAGGCTTAAATGCTTTTAGAACTGCAACTGGGGGGTAATTATTTTATTCTTTCCTTGCTAACAGTCTTATAAACATTGCATTATTTCAATGACGGACTGTCATGGGGAATGAAACAAATATTTTCATTACCTTTTAATCAGGATTAAAGGTGTAGATTTTCCTATCCAAGGAAGACTAACTTAGGCCTCTATTACAGAATGTGTACAAAAGAAATCTAATTATAAACGGAGTTTACTATAGTTAAGTGAATAATTGTTGCTGCTGGACACATTTTCTTTGCAACTTGTCTTTTTCATCATGCTGGGTTTAATCTACATGACTTTTGCAGAGTTTCTAATTGTGCTGTTTATTGCTGGAGTGAAGCTATTTGTATCAATCAGAGTGTGTATGTGCACGCGCGCACGTGTGTGTGTGTGTGTGTGTGTGTGTGTGTGTGTGTGTGTGTGTGTGTGTGTGTGTGTGTGTGTGTGTGTGTGTGTGTGTGTGTGTGTGTGTGTGTGTGTGCGTGCGTGCGTGTGTGTGTGTGTGTGTGTGTGTGTGTGTGTGTGTGTGTGTGTGTGTGTAGATATGCAGGGGGGACAGATCAAAAAGGTCTTTGACAAGAAATACTGGCAAATACTGTGGATTTGATAGATAAATGTCAGGTGAAATACAGTGCTCTTGGTTTTCCCTGGCTTACTACCAAACACTTCATGAAACTTAATCTTTTCCCCAGATAATGGCAATAAGGGTTACATAACTACATTCTGCAAGACATTTTGCAGGAGCAGTCTAATTCTGAATAGTGTCTACAGGGAGAATATATGATATTTCCCTTTTGCACTACTGTCTCAGATGTTTTCATTTTTATTTGGCTATAAATGCTTTTATTTTAATATAGATGAAGGTAAAAGCATGTTGTTACTATGTAGTTTTAAAGTGATGATGACTATGGCAACAGCTGAACATTACCCCATCATATTAACTTTTGTTTTTACCTTAGACAGCATAGCACAAAATTAAGACCTATGACCGCCTGTCTCCCAAATGCACCCTCTACACTGATAATATTATTATAAACTCTGAACTATTTCCCACCATACTTCAGAAAAAAAAAACTCCATCCTTTTTTGTAACTGGCTTAAAGAGATAGACCTTGTTATTAACTGCAACAAGTCAGCTACCATCCCATTTGGTACCCACCACAGGATAGCTTATAATCCTAGCATTAGAATTAAAGTGCTGTTTCCCACAGTAATCCACCTGAGTATCTAGGCATGCTTTTCATGACCAACAAAGTAACTGTCACTCAATATACAAATCTCATCGCAACTTAAATTCACCCAAAACTCAAGTTTGCCTATGTATATCCCCTGCTGCTATGCTTTGTATAAGGAGAGCCATTGTGCAGTATGTGGTGACATCACCCCTTAAATACTCTACCCAAAACATATATATCTTATGACTGCAGGCAATACAGTCTGTTGTTTCATATCATTGTCTTATTAAAGAGAGCATCATTGTATTTCTGGAAAATTGCAAACCAGTTTCCCGTGACTGTAAGGGCAACCTTTCAACTAAGCATCCTAAAATTCAAACTTTCTTATACAGGAGGTAGTATCTGTGTGTTTCCTCAAAGCATCATCATGATCTAATAGCATACCCAATACATTCATCAAATGAAAAAAAATCCCTTAACCTTGTCAAGCCTCCATTTAATAACGGCACAGGTGCGAAGGCATCTGACAAGATTGTTCCTGCAGCTTGGAATGCTCTTCCCCAAGATGTTCAGAGGCTCTAGGTCTGCTCTACATTAGGGAACAACTCCTTGGATGTTTACAAAAGGAATACAAATGTACTTGCATAGATAATGCCTAAACGATCATCACACATCAGCTCCAGTATTGCACACACATATATATATATATATATATATATATACTGAAATTCTATATACTGAAATTCTATATACTGGGAATATCCTTTTATGTTTATAATGCAAAGGTACAATGACACTTTGTGTGTCTTCCAACTTTGAATACTTCTTCCTGCGCTCTGTTAACACTGCCTTTGCCATGCATGTCTATCCACCAATTAAGAAAATTGTTATATGCCTTAACGTACATGCATTTAAAGCAAAATACCAAAAGTATTATCTATCTGTTGTGTACCTGTCTGTTGATATTGCATTGTGGGATTGCCATCTCGGCTTGAGTTGTGGCTGAAAGGGGTCTTTGGACTAACCCAACTATCCCATTAACAAAGCAATTGTCCATGTTGGAGTGAATGACTTGAGACGTACCTCCCTGGACTACATGAAAAGAGACATGGAAGAGCTCTCGGATCATGTGGCCCAGGCAGGTATGACCCTAGCCCTGAGTAGCATCCTGCCTTCGCCCAGAATGATACCACAATATAAGGATAAAATGATTGACTTCAACAATTGGCTAAGCTTATGGTGTCATTCAAAGGGGATCCAGTATCTGTCTGCCTGGAATGACATGATTGACAGACCACGATGCTTTGCCAGAGATGGTCTGCACCTGTCACCCCTGGGATTCAGGTTACTGGCTAAGGCTCTTGCCACCCCTATAGTGCCTTTTTAGGCAAACTTCAAAGGACAAAACCACCACCGTAACAGGTACAAGCATGCAAAATCTGAAGGTAATGCTACTCAATGCTAGAAGTCTAAACCTCAAAATGCACTGTCTCGAGGCACTCCTAAAAATGGAGAACATCGATATCTGTGCAGTAACTGAGACCTGGTTCAAGGCTCCAGAGAGCACCCCTGCAATACCAGGCTACAACTCTTACCACACTTTTCGGCCACCAAACCAGGACCGAAACACTAAAGGTGAAGGAGTGTCAATATTCACCAAGGATATTCAAACCACCAGGCTAGTTGGCCAACACAATGTGTCTGAAATTCTCCAAGTGCAACTAACACTAGGTAAGACTGCAATCCAAATTGTAGCTTGCTACAGATCCCCCACCATACCCCAAGATTCTCACTACACCTTTCTAAACATACTGGAAACTATTAAGATAGAACCAAACACTCTAATACTGGGTGATTTTAACTACACTGCCATTAACTGGGAAAACTACTCATGTCCCAGCACCTTTGCGCAACGGTTCTTGGAATTCATAAATTCCAATGCCCTGGATCAACTAATCCATAGTCCCACCAGGGGCTCCAATATCCTAGACCTGGTCATTACCAACATGGGAAATCAATGCTCCATACCTATGGTCACCCCCTTGTTAGTCAGGTCTGACCATAAGCTAATCACCCTTAACATCCACATCCCACCCCCCCCCAGTAAAGAAACCACCATAAAAATCTTCTCCAAAGCCAACTTCATGCTACTCAAGTCAGAAGTGACAAACTTCATGACACCCATGCAGACGGGAACTGAAAGTTCAACTGCTGAATCCTACACTAAGGCACTGTACGAGCACATCCACTCATGCATGAATCGTGCCATCCCAAATAGAACCAAAATGCTCTCATCCAAAAAAAGGAAGCCAATCTGGTGGTCCCCTGCCATAAATAAACTTTACAACAAAAGGAAGAAACTTTTGCAGAAAAGAGGAAAATCCCAGGATGCAAAAAACTCCCTTACTAGCCTCAGTAAGAAACTGAGATGCATCATAAAATCCTCGAAAGCTAGTTACGAAAATAAAATTGCCAAAGATTCCAAAGACAACCACAAAGCATTCTATAACTATGTCAAGAATCTAAATGGCAATGCTCAGATCTGCTCTGAGCTAAAACAGAATGGCATTAAATATACTGATCCGAAGGATATTGCCAATATCCTGGAAGATCGATTCAGTGCCAACTTCACCCCCCTCTCACCCCCTAAATGGCCCATCTCAATACCGGAAGATTGCCAAATTCCAGTAATAACGGCCACACAGGTACAAAGCGCACTCTCTAAAGCCAAGACTACAGCATCCATGGGACCAGATGACATCCCGGGCTGTGTACTACATGAACTACAATATGAACTGGCACCTCACCTAAGTGTCGTGTTTAATCATAGCCTCACCTCAGGTTTCGTGCCCACTGAGTGGCGCAGAGCTACAGTTATCCCAATCCACAAGGGGGGATCGACCTTGGATCCCGGAAACTACCATCCCATCAGTCTGACAAGCTGCAAGGCCATGGAGTGTATTATCAGGGAACTTATAAACAAAGACATTGGCAACCTTCAAACACCGGACCCCACCCAGTTTGGGTTTGTGAAGGGCCGATCTTGTCTCCTGAACCTGATTGACTTCTTTGAATCAGTCTCCAGAGCCATGGACAAGGGTAAGTTGATCCACACAGCCTATCTAGTCCTTGCCAAGGCCTTTGACACCATCCCCCACTCTGGAATCATAGATAAACGTACTAAGTTGGGCATTAATCCCTATGTCACCCAATGGGTTGCTAAATGGCTTACTGATAGAACCCACACTGTAAAAGTAGCCGACTCCAAATCCAGCTCCAGACAAGTGACAAGTGGAGTACCTCAGGGTTCAGTCCTGGGGCCGCTCTTGTTTGGCATCTACTTCTCTGAAGTACAGGTCAACACTAAGGGACTCTGGCTAACAAAGTTTGCAGATGACTGCAAACTGGGAGCCATTATTGAATCCCCAAATGATGTGGATACTCTACAAAAGGGCCTTACAGAAACAGATGCTTGGTGCCAGAGCCATGGGCTCAAGCTCAATGCCAAGAAATGTATTGTTATCCCCTTTGGGAAAAAACATGTATCCATGACTATGAATTACCATATAGGTGGCAGTACACTAAACACAGAAAGTGTGATAAGAGACTTAGGGACACAGGTGGACAGTGGTCTCACCTTCGATAACCACATCGCCACAACAGTCAGGAAATCCTTCTATGTGGCACACCTCATCACGAAGGGCTTTTCATCCAGAAAAAAGGAGGCCATTGTCCCACTGTACTCATCCCTCATTAGACCCATTATTGAATACAACACCCCATTTGGTATGCACCTCTCAAGACATCTGCAACAACTGGAAAGGCCTCAGAAATACCTCACTAAAAGAATCACAGGCCTAAAGCAGATGCCCTACGCTGACCGCCTTAAAAACTCCAGCTATACTCTGTCGCATATCGTCTACTCAGAGGCGATCTCTGCTTAACATACAAGGCCATGTCAAACCCAGAGCTGTTGGACATGCTACACTTAAAGAAATCCCAATCCCTCAGAGCTACACGCTCCAGGGATCTAAACCTTGTCATCACAATAAACAAAACATGCTGGAGGGATAGGTTCCTGACCCAGAGACTCCCCAGACTCTGGAATAGATTGCCCATACATGTCAAGCAGAGTGCCTCTTTGGACCTCTTCAAGAGGAACCTTGACGATTGGATGGGAGAAAGGAATTTCACCCCAGGGATCACGTCAGTCACCCTGCTAGACAGGGGTCCAGGAAAGTAAATAATGTGGGAAGAAATAGCCAGGGAATTGTTATGGCTAGGCTTGTATAGGCCCTAGGGCTGATAGCCTAGTACCAACCTATGAACCTATGAACCTATGTTCGGATTTTTACAGTGCTGTGCATTTTTTCTGAGCATCAGACTTGACAAACTGAATACTTGTGCAATTTATATCCTAATAGTGACAATTCAGCTTGAATATGAAAATAAACATGTCTACTCTGACCAAAAACATAGGCACATGGCTGAAAAAGCATATGATATGATGTGATATGACACCTCTCAGAAGTTTGAAGTTAGAATGACTCAAAAAGGCCCAAAAGTGCCCATCAATGCAGGATTTCTGGACAGAACCCGTACATTCCTGCGTATTAGGAAAAAGACATGAAAGTCAACAACACGGTGCACCAAAGTAGTTTGCCAGTTAGTAGCTGGGTTATAGTTCAGCAAATGCTGCTGATTTACATTATGTTTCAATTACTATTGGATTAACTTATTATTATGGAGATTAAGCTTGCTTGTACAACACCTTTTGAATTAGATTTTAGCTTGCCTAATAGAATGAAGTTCCAGATGTAGGTTATAAACAGTGTTCTACTATGAAGGAACCTAGGGGTGATGTGGTTGAGTGGATTGTATATAGTATATTAACAACAACTATAATTAGCTTAGTATGACCACCTCTTCATATTTATGCTGACAACAATTCTAGTGGATGAGCATTTCAAATTTGGCTGTTACAATTAAGAATGCCTAAAGATATTAACTGTTGAAAAGAAACATGCATTTTTCATTCGTGTTCCTGGCTTAGCTCTACTAAAAGAGTTGTGTTTGGTTTAGATAAAGTGATTATTTCAGGTTTAGACTTGATTTTAACATTCCTGTTGTATCAAGGTATCTGAGTTCAGTCCACGAGTATAGCAAATTTAGTTTGTTGCTTAGACTGTCCATGTTTAGGTAGACTAGCTCAATAACTTCTATTTTCTGAAATTTGGCCAGACAGAGTTTAATATTAGAAGGTACAATTATTATCAATGAACTATTTTTTTTTTTGCTGTCTATATCCTGACAATATTTTTGTTCACCTAAGGATATAGAAATATTCCGTGTCAAGAACAGAAATTTAGATTGGAGTCTTTTTCTTTTGGACATTGTATCTCATTTGGTAGAGATAGCTCAGAGATTCCTACCACCAGTCAGGATAAATAATGGTTGGACTGGGTTATATTTGGAAACTAGGTTATTGCAGTCATATGTGTGTTTGTTGGTGTTATCATTGATGATTTCTTGGGCTGGTTATTAGAATGGTCATTGCTGCTAGAAGTAGACTTTTGTGTAAACTAAGTTTGTTACATTGAAGAAAGCAATTTACTGAGAGGGATATCTAGAATGATTCACTTTGGAAATGGTTTGAGATTCGTTTTAAGAAGAGTGGAGAGCTTATACACAATATTAGCAGTTTAATACCTTTGTGTACATAACTCTGTATGCCTATAAACCTATCATACAATAGCTGCTCCTTCATAGCTTGCCTAATAGTATATATTAGAGCAATGATGATTATGTAGAACAAGAAATTCTTTGTAAGAAAATGCAATTTACATATTATTATATTATATTACTGGCCATCTGTAACACTACTTTTTTGTTTTAGTTCTGCTGCTAGATTTATAGAGTTTAACATCTTGCCACTTGTTATTGGCACTGCCTAAGTGTAACTGAAAGATTTTAAACATTGTACTGTCATATATAATTATATAAATTGTCTGAAAAAGCCTGATATTAATAATGTGATACAGGATATCATTCTCTAGAGAAATGCTCACAGGATTACAAGACTTGTAATACATTCAGGCTATATATTCAGATAATCGTAATTCATTGTACTTTTGGCTACACCTCTGCTACTACATAACTTGTTTATATTATCTTGCAGGGACTCACGTAGCTGTAATAATATAAGGCAAAATGAAACATCCTGTCAACAAAATTTTTTCTTGAAGTAATATGAATAAGAATGCTGACTGATTGCTATTCACTTATACACTGTAATAGTAACACTGTCCCCTCGTGAGCACACTTAAACAAGAATTGTTCCTTATATGACTGCTATAATAGCCTTCACAGAAAATCTGTAACTTGTTATGTTAAACTGGTACAATAATTTATGTCACAGAATTTTTAGTTTAGAAATATTAATAAAAGAAATGCGGGGAAGGTACATGTGAACTTGTTATATTTGTTAGGTGTGATGGGCAATCAGAGGGAAACCAATACCTGGAGACAAAGGTATGTGTAGCACTTAGAATTTTAGCTACACAAACCATTCAGAGACCAACAGGGGACATGATGGAGGTATCACAGGCATCAGCATCCAGAATCCTCCTTCAATTCCTGAATGCTATGCTCCTACATGCCAATGGCTACATATATTTCCCCTGTACACCTGATGACAGGGCAACAAATATGCAGTATTTTTACCTTGTAGGGCACTTTCCAGTAGTGTTGGGTGCCATAGACTGTACATAAATAGAGATCAAAGCAACAACTGCAGAACAGGGAAGGGTGTACATAAACAGAAAGGGCTTCCACTCCATTAACTGCCAAAACATGTGTAACGCTAACAGAATCATCATGAATGTGTGAGCAGGCAACCCAGGCAGTTATCATGGCTTACATATCTGGCACAACTCCCATCTGTATGAAATGTTTACTAGTGGGGATGTCCCATGGGGTTTTTAGTGGGGATTCAGGTTATGCACTGGAACTGTGGCTAATGACTCCCATCAGAAATGCACACACACCAAGTGAAAAACACTGTAATGAGGCACACGCTCAAACAAGAAATATCATAGAGCACGTGTTTGGGTTGCTGAAGTCAGAGTTCCAGTGCCTACATTCATCTGGGGGAGCCCTGCAGTACAATTCCTGTACATGTGCTGAAATCTTCACTGACTGTGCCAGGTTTCATCAAGCGGAAGGGCCATATATCCCACCACCACTGGCAAGATCACCACAGCAACATCAGGTGAGGAGTCAGAGGGTGAACCAGCAGCCGCAGTGGATGTGGCAGATATAGGCATGATCAATATGCCCTTGCATTGGCTAAGAGGCAATGCATATCACATGCACTCACCACCTTAGGGGCTAAAACTTTCATCTTATGCACATACATATAGTAACATTAATGTCAGGCAATGTTCAAAACCTTTGCTTATCCATGTAATGGTTGTGTTCTCTAAAACTGTAGCAAGTGCCAGATTTACAAGGTAAGTGCTGAACCTGGAAAAGAAAAGAAAAAGTATAATACAGTACAGTGTCAATAAACCAACAATGCAGCACCTCGGAGGTCAAAAAAAGTTTTCAAGAATAAACTGTGCTGTACTGATCACCTGGGTCTTTGGATACTATTGAGAACTTTTTTGACCTCCAAGATGCTGCTTTGTTGGTTTATTAGTTTTATTTTCAATGCCTTTTCTTCCTTTTGGTTACAATTCAGCATCAGTTAACTGAACAGCTTTCCTAACAGGTGCGTCTGTCTGTGCGTCTTTCCTACCGCATGGAATTCAATGTTCAAGGAAGGGAATTTAACATTGGTTGCTGTTTCTTTGAAGGGAATTTAACATCTGTTGCTTATTCTGCTTCACAGAAGGGAATTTAACATTAGTTGCTGCCCGCTTCACGGAATTTAACTTTTGCAACAAGTACGAGTCTGTGTGTGTAAAATGCCCTGCCACCATTTGTGTTTCAAGGAAGAGGGAAAGGTCAGGGGAGTGCTTGTTGATTTAAATGTAGGAAAGTAATGGCGACATGACTGAGTCCTGAGAAACTGTTTTTTATAAGACTGTTTTGGGGATGGGCTGAGACCCTATTTTAACAAACAGTGCATTGGGAGAAAAACGCTTGTGACCATATAGAGGCTTTGGTTCACTAAATAATGACAGGCGTTTAAGTTTCAGTCTTCCTATCTTTCAGAAAATGCATGGTATCACAAAACCTTTTATACTAGCAACATTCTAAGATTATACAAACAATATTTAAAATGTTGAGGAAACCAAAAGGAGCAACTAGGCTGATGCAGAGTCACAAGTATAAATGAAAAGCAAAATCCTCAGGTTAAAATCCAAATGAAAGGCAAAATCCTCAGGTTAAAATCCAACTTTAATTCCACTGCAGGTCAGATAAGCGCTTTCACTCATTCATTTGAGCTTCATCAGATCATGTAACAAAGACCTTCAAGTACATAGGCTACATTTATACAGTTAAAACATCTCCTATTGGCCTATCAAAAGCTGCTTCTTGTTTACATATTCATGAGTTAATCTAAGCTTAAAAGTATATGCACATATAAACATGCTGAGATGTATAAAATGACAAAGTAAATATAAAAAACATATAAAAACTCTCCATGAACACTCAAGATGCTCTAATAAATATGTATATATAGATATACATGTCAAAAGAAATATATTTCAAGGGGTAAAAACATATATGTTCCATCATTTATTGTAAAATCTACAAACATTCCTCCGTTTGTTTAACATAGGTTTAATGGAGGCTCTCTCATTGAGACCTAAACCCCTATCTGCTCTCAATCTAACTATCCACATACTCTCCTTGTTCTCAGTATGGTTCCTGATGTCACCTCCTCGTATACTGGGTTTAATATTCTCAAGAGCTCTAAATAAGAAATAATGTCCAGGACCTGCTTGGGCTACGTGCTTAGCTAAGGCATTGTGAGGTGAAGCCTTCCTAATGTGGTAAAGATATTCCCTTATCCTGTCTTTAAAATGACGATTGGTTTTGCCAACATAAAATGCATCACATATTTGGCACACTGCCAAATAAACTATTTGAGTAGTATCACAGGTAGCTACAGCACGTATGCTGAAGTTAGTGTGCATATCAGGATGTTCAAAAAATGGACTGGGGTCAAGAGAATTACAATAATTACAGCGTCCACATGGTTTTGTGTGTTCAAGAGGCATTGACCATTCGTCCCTTTTTGAATAGCATAGCATTCTCCTTAAATTTAATTTATTCCTATATAAAAAAGATGGTTTAGTCCCCACAAGTTTACAGATGGTGTCATCAGTACAGAGAATAGGCCAGTGTTTCGTAATAATATTCTTGATTGCTGGACAATCAGTACTATATGGTAAAGAAACCCTTACATGAGTTGGTCTATCATCTCTACCATTGTCTATTGTAATGGATCCACCAGTAATAACTGGTCCCAAATAAGGGGCTGCTCTGTTCAGTCTAAGTTTATTGACATCTAAGAGGTTGGACTCAATCTCTTGTGAGCTATAGCCCCGTTCTTCTAGCCTTATCTTGAGGTCACTCACTTCCATTAGGAAGCCTTCATCTGTGGCATTTAGCCTAGAGGTTCTCATCCCCTGGCCTCTAATGATATTCTTAAAAATATGCTGTGGGTGCATACTATCACGCTGTAATAGAGTATTAAAATAGCAAGGTTTCCTATAGACACCTGCATTAATCAAACCACATGCTAACTTTTCTATATACAAGTCTAGAAATTCTATCTTCTCTCTAGAGTGATTCATACTGAAGGTTAAATAGCCAGTGAGGTTGTTCAATGTAGTATGGAACACAAACAAATCATCAACACTGCCACTCCATAAAACAAAAACATCATCCACGAAACGTCTATAAAAAGTTACATGTTGTTTAAACATTTCTAAATTAAAGAGACTCTCAAATTCCCAAAATGCCAAAAACATGTTTGCATAGCTGTTGGCACAAGGTGTGCCCATGGCTACGCCACCTCGCTGTTGGTAAAACTTGTTGTCATAGGTGAAAAGATTGTTATTCAAGATGAGTTCAAGGAAATGTACAATGAGGTCTACTTTAACTGATGTATATTCGCTATGTAAGAGTAAATACTCAGTGATATAAATCAGGCCTATGTTATTTGGTAACACAGTAAACAAGGACTTGATGTCAAACGTTACAAAAATCAAGTTATCAATGTCACAAATGCCACCTAAACAGTCATACAAATCTGTTAAAAACTGTTTGGAATCTTTCAGTACAACTTTGTTCTTATTCAATATAGGTCGCAAATGTTTCTCAACATAGACAGAAAGGTTTTCAGTGATCCAACCCTGACCAGACACTATGGGTCTAATTGGTGGGTCAATGGAGTCTTTGTGAATCTTAGGTAACCCATGTATTGTTGGTACAAGTGGATTCTTAACAAAGAGATAGTCAAATAATTCTTGATCCAAAATATCACCTTTCAACATATCTAATAACATATTGTTTACGTGACTAATAGTGGCTTGCACTATTTGTTCATTAACTTGTAAATAGAAATCACCTTCCAAGAGTTTAATCATAGCATCATGATATTTGCTAGTGTCCATAACTACTATCCGACCACCTTTATCAGCTGGTTTGATGGTTATGGACTGTAATGACTGGAGTTTAAGTAAGCTAGTCTGCTCCCTCTAGTCAAATTACCATTCTTCCTATATTTCTTTAGAGAAAAATATTCATACAAATCATCCTCAGTTAGTTTCAAATATGCCTCAACTAACGGATGATTAGGTGGGACAAAGTTGCTAAGCTTCTTAAACTTTGGTGGTCTAGTAACGTTATTGTCTGTCAATTCGCTATCAGTTTTATCATTTTTATCATGAAATAGCAGTTTAAGCATGAGGTTTCGACAGAAAAGTCTCATGTCTACTACAGTGTCCGTAAAGTTACTGTGTGCACTTGGTATAAAGTTTAGGCCTTTACATAATAATTTCTCATCACATTCAGTCAACAAATATCCTGAGATGTTATGTATCATAGAATCTGCTGGTATCAAACTTTCAGCTGTATCTAATTTACTTTGTTCTTCCACATCTTCTTTATTGTCTGATGTGGTACATACTCTTCTGATAATTTGTGTTTCTGTCTCCCCCTGCTCATAGAGCATCCCCTTGTTATATTCTTGTCCTTTCGGACTGGGAGGGGAAAAGGGAGCTCACTTACTACTCCTGTAGTGATGGTGGTATGTGCTTTGTGAGGTAACTTAGATCTCACTATGCCATCATCTACTGACAACCTCTTATTGATCGGTCCCTTCACAACATGTACTGCTGGATATAAGTTAGTTCTGTCTGCAATATTATTCACAGTAATAGGCTGACTAACTTCTTTAGTATTTGTGTTAATAGAGCTAGGTCCACTCTCACTATGTAAAATAGTAATTACATCATCAGTATCATTGGAAGTAGTAGTGTTATTAATGTTAGCTATATTTTGTACCCTATAACTAGGCGATACATTGTTATGTACACAGTTAGTAATATCCACAGCTTCACAAGCATTATTAACAACATTAACATTTTCAGAACCAGTACTAGGTTCATTAGGTTTAATGGTAGCATTATAATGTCCATGTTTAGGCCAAACGAAGACTTGTCCTAAATTAAAATCTCTGTGATCTCTAATTATCTTGCTTCTCTTCTGTTGGAGAAGTTTTCGCTCTAAGGCTGATATTCCATCCAACAGGCTTTCAAATAGTGGTTCTATTACAGTACTTGGGAAACAAGAAAAAATTCTCTTCTGTTGTTTCTTAATGTTATTAATGAGTTTTTCCTCTTCAGAGGCAAAAAAGTCAATAAGTAACTCCATGTACTGTTTGCTTACCTCCAAGTTCAGGCGCTGCCACCTTGAAAGCAACTCTGGATAATGTTCCCCCTGATTGGGCATGTTTAATATACGTAATCCTCTCGGTACAATTCTTGTGTCCAAGCAATAACGAAAATGCAAACGCTGTGCTTGCAAACGTTTCAAATGTGCAAAGTCTTTCTCTAGACTGTCTAACAGGCGTTGTAGCTCATCCAAGTCGGGTGTCGCCGTATCCGCATCATCAAAGCGCTCCAAAGTGCCGAATTGCCAGGAAGTGACTGTTGAACAGATGAGATTCTGTTCAAACCTCTTCTGTAGATGAGCGACTGAGCCCAGGTCTACACCTCGGGGCTCGTAGTCTAGCTCAATATCTACAGTTTCACTCTGACTCTGCATAACAGAAAAAAATAGTGCAAAGGCACAGTAACAAAAAAATAGCCAAAAATGGCTGTATGCAGGGTAAAAATACAAACAAAAGTTATGCGCTAAGCAAACGCTATTCACTGGTAGTAGACTCTGCTCCAAAATCAGCGAGAAAACATGAAACTAATAAAACAGGAACAAACCACTCGCTGACAAACAGGATACACGCCCAGTGCTCCAGAAAAACTTAAATAATATTGAAGAAACCAAAAGGAGCAACTAGGCTGATGCAGAGTCACAAGTATAAATGAAAAGCAAAATCCTCAGGTTAAAATCCAAATGAAAGGCAAAATCCTCAGGTTAAAATCCAAATTTAATTCCACTGCAGGTCAGATAAGCGCTTTCACTCATTCATTTGAGCTTCATCAAATCATGTAACAAAGACCTTCAAGTACATAGGCTACATTTATACAGTTAAAACATCTCCTATTGGCCTATCAAAAGCTGCTTCTTGTTTACATATTCATGAGTTAATCTAAGCTTAAAAGTATATGCACATATAAACATGGTGTTTATATGTGCATATACTTTTAAGCTTAGATTAACTCATGAATATGTAAACAAGAAGCAGCTTTTGATAGGCCAATAGGAGATGTTTTAACTGTATAAATGTAGCCTATGTACTTGAAGGTCTTTGTTACATGATCTGATGAAGCTCAAATGAATGAGTGAAAGCGCTTATCTGACCTGCAGTGGAATTAAAGTTGGATTTTAACCTGAGGATTTTGCCTTTCATTTGGATTTTAACCTGAGGATTTTGCTTTTCATTTATACTTGTGACTCTGCATCAGCCTAGTTGCTCCTTTTGGTTTCTTCAATATTATTTAAGTTTTTCTGGAGCACTGGGCGTTTATCCTGTTTGTCAGCGAGTGGTTTGTTCCTGTTTTATTAATTTCATATTTAAAATGTGTTGCTGGTTTTGGACCTTTGACTCCTTACCCCCCCAATAAATTTTGGCATTTTCCAGATTTATTGTGCTACACAGATGAGAGATATGGTTGAGTGCCAAGTGCATTGTACAAGAAAGAGAGTGTCCATTGCATTTTATAAGGAGCTGAGAGCTTCAGTGGAAAGAATACTTTAGTGCTGCTTATACCAAGACTGTTTACAGTGTGTAAATAAATGATATCACTAATGTGCTAAATTTTTAAAAGCATTGTTAGTAGCACAACAGGTAGTATGCTCACATCCTGATGTGGAAGGCTGTGGGTTCTACTCCCACAGTATGCAGATGGATTGCTAATACTATACTGCGTTGTACTTTAAAAGGGGGTGGATGTTGCAGATCTCTTTAATGTCAAATTATTCAAATGACTTTTACTTCTGTAGAGATTGTGCATTTACTGATATTGGTGGATTGTAATGATAGAAGTTTAAGTAGACCTTTATTGATTAAATGTTCTGAATTCGGCAGTTTTGTCATTCTTGGCTCATAAATTTTGTTTCATTGCTTACTAGAAAATGCTTCAAACTACAAATTTAAAACACACTCTAGCAAGTGGTGCTGTAGTGCACAGGGAATATCATTTAATACAACCAGGAAGGTGTATTCATGCATGCATGGTCTTAAAAATGTGCAAGGAGCCTATGATTTGAAAAATGGCCCAGAGGAAACCATTGGCCAGATGCATATTATTTGAATGTGAGTTTCAATGCTGTTTCAATGAAAGTGAGTTTCAAGGGCAGGGACGTTTTAATGCTAAGTCTGTTTTCATTGTAGGACTGTATTGTTTTGTTTAGCAAATGTCTATCAATGTTTGTACTATAAAATTTGAAATAAGTTTTAATTAAATACAAATAGAGTATGTTGATAGATTACTACTACACTAACTGCCCTTTTAAGCTTAGCCAATTACTCCATGTAAGAGTCAAACACTGCATCTTGTGTTTACAAGGTACCCACTTTAACCATTATACTGTTTAGTACAGGGCAGCTTTTAAAAGGTAAGTACATATTGGGTGAGTGGCAGGTGCACGCTTTAAAGATGAGTCATCTACAGGAAGTGATCGATCCCTGGTGCAGAGAAGTGGGGGGCTGCCTACATGGGAATACAATACCATGTTCAGTTCTGTTATATTTTTTATCTGTGTATTTTTGTGTGTGAATATGTTGTCTACAAGAAAAAGGAACTGCGATGTGTTCCCTATTGAAACAACAATACGAGTTGTCAATCGACTAGAAAAGGGTGAAACTGGACCATTTCCTGCAAAGATTTTCAATATTGGAAAAGCTACAATCTCTTATTTCAAAAGTAAAAAAAAGATATAATTTTGAAATTTGCTTCAAATTTGGACTGTGAACACGGGTACAAAAGAAGAAAAACTATGAAAAACCTGAAAGACAAAAAATTAGAAGAGGCTATGCATTTATGGTTTGGGCAAAGAAGAAGCAAAAGGGAACCTATCTCTGGTCTGCTATTGTGTGAAAAGGCACCTGAGTTAAACAGTAAGCTTGATGGTCCATCCAATTTTAATGCCAGCCCTGGCTGGTTAAAGAACTTTAAATCTCCTCATAGTATATGAGAATTAGAGTTTCAAGGGGAATCTTTATCTGGTGATGTGCCTGTCGCTGAAAAATTTAAAGAAACATTCTTGCCTGTTTTGGAAAAAGAAGGCTATTCACTCAATGACAAGTATAATGCCAAATGAAACTGGTTTATACTGGAAATTATTGCCCATGGTAACCACAAATGCTACTGGAAACCACCTCTAACCCTCAAGCCAAAAAGCCCCATTGTTTCAAAAACTTGACATGTCTCTCACTGTGCTACAGAGCACAGATGAGTGCTTGGAGAAATTGTGAAATATTTCTTGATTGGTATGCAAATGAACCCGTAACAAATGTAAAGAAGTTCAGAGAGAAAGAAAAAAAAAGAAGAAAAGTACTTCTTCTGCTAGATAATACACCATCACATCCAGAAGTGGAAAAATTGAATGCAGTTGATGAAAATTTTGGATTGATTTATTTGACTCCAAATGTAACAGCATTGTTTCAACCAGTGGATCAAGGTGTTATAGAAAAGCTTAAAAAGGTGTACAAGAAGCAACCCTAAGTTGTTTATTAATTGTGGAAGATGAGGGAAGTCTGGTGACCTTTTCAGAAAGATTTAATCTTATTTTTATTTATTTTTTATTTATTTAACATTTGTTTACTGGGAAAGTCTCACTTGGAATGAAGCCAATTTTCAGCGGAGGCCCGGGGAGTAATGCTCTAGATGCATGTCTTTGTAACGTGAGAGGAAACCGGGATACCCGATGAAAAGCCACATGAATAATCTTAAAGATTGTTGTTATATGGTGGGTGATGCTTGGAACACATTCTCATGAGATAATGTTAAAAAGGCTTGAAATAGATCGCTGGATGAAAAAGGAGAAAATGAGAAAACTGATGTGGACACCAATGAGGGCCTAAATGAAATTGTGGACACATTCCAGGAAATCCCAGAATTTTCCAACTGTGACAAAGATGATGCACAAATGTGGTTAGAGAACAACAATGCTCCTGCTTTTCAAATTTTGAATGATGATGAAATGTTGTTATTTGGGCAAGAAGAAGAAGAAAATGTAGTGACCAGTGATGAAGATGTAGATGGAGATGGTGAAGAAAACAGAAAAAAATGGACCAAGTGCTGAAGAGGTGCTTACAGCATTGGAAACTGTAATGTCCAGGTATGAGTAACAAGAAGAAAGCTGTCCTACTCAACTTCTGCTGTTGAAGAGAATGCACGATTCAGCTGCCAAGAAAAGACCATCGAATTTGGTTCAAAAACGATTCCTGATTATTTTTTTATAGTGGATTATATGTACTTGAGTCCTGTTTAGTACCTCTTATAATATACTGTTCCATTTTATACTTACAGTAAATTTGTTGTATTTTTCCATGTTTAATGTTCACCAAAAACATTTTTAGAAGTTTTTCATGCTGTGCAATTATCTGTTTGATTATCCGAACAATTTGATAAATAAATATTTTACTACAATGACATACTGTACCATTTTATACTTACAAAATATTTGGTTTATTTTTCTTGTTTAATGTTCATCAAACACATTTTTAGAAGCTTTTTTATCTAGTTCAATTATATGTTTGATTATCTGAACTACCCTAGGTCCCAGTAAGTTTGGATAATCAACTCTCTACTGTAATACAAAGGAATGGCATATCCTTGCATATTGTTACTTGGTAATGTAAGTAAGTAAAAGGTGGTTGACTTTTACAGCAATGACATCAAGATGTGACAGCAGTGACTTATGTGAATATGTGTGTCCTCTATCAATTAATAGGCCTCAGGCATCAAAGATTCATATATGTCAAAACTAATGATTATCACAGAATGTCCACAGTTAGGAAGGTTTACTATCACATACTCGAATCTACTCCATTTGAGTGTTAAGATGTCCAAATCACATGTTCAGAAATCTCAACACCAAACACAAAAAATATAAAAAGCAGCATTTTAGTAAAGTTGAAATTTCGAAAATGTCGACTTTCCTGAAATGCTGCATTTCCGCTCAACATTAACACCCTCTAGTTATTTATACAAACTCCGAGATCGCACTACAGTGAGGGAAAGGGTACATTTCCCAGTCCCCACTATAGTGTGATCTGCACCACAATAACGAACCTTACAACAGTGGATGCTTGCTATTGTAAGGTTCAACATTGTGGTATTTGTAATTTCAGTTCGGCCAAAGGCAGTTTCACACAAATGTCAATCGCACGAAGTGGGATCGACAAAGTGATTGTAAGCCACTAGGAATCATACTTTAGTGTTGGAAAATAATTAAAGAGAGAAGTTAGAAACTAATGACACACATTTCAGTTTCGATCTCCATATTCCTCAGAAAAATCTTGAAAATAGTGATGCAAAAACTGTTATGCTATCAACTGCCCATGTTTATAAGACCAAAGTATTTAAAAAAAGTCACCTATTGTTTAGCCTTTTGTCCCACTTTTATTTATAGCTTGTACCAGCTTTGTTGCTGAGTTGAGTTTTGGAGGCATGTACACATTACAAAAACTTGTAAGAAAGCAGAAACTTTAGCAAAACAGCATCACAAACACAGACATACTAAACACTAAGTCACCTATGGACCCTGAGCATCAGACCAAAGGCTTATGTATCCCTGAATCCTAAAGTTAGAAAAAAAGCATATGGCACAGTTATCATCATTTGCACAGGGTGTTTTGTGTGTGTGTGTGTGAGGGGGGAGGGGGCCTAGTCTGACACAAAAGGCAGTGAGTGCATTTGAGTAACAAAGAGAAACAGGCAGACATTCGAGTAACAAAGAGAAACAGGCAGACATTTGGATAAAGTATCAAATGGGCAGTGAAACAGAATGAGCTTATGAGTGTCTGCAAGAACACAGCCAAGTTCTGTGCTAGCACTACATCCTGGTATGTTTGGATAGGTGCGAGCCATCCATGCTAGAGGTGACAGTTTATCATCATCATCCCTGACCCCAAGAAATGGCCCTGTCAGAAGTCGCACTGGCTTGTCCACTCTCATGGTTAGATGCACTGCTGCTACCTGAACATGACTGATGTCTGTTGGTTGAGCTCTCCTCAAGAGTACACCCAAGACCGTGACCCCATGACCTGCCATGTCCGGGTGTGGACATGTCAACCATTGACAAAGGAGTTGAATTAGTGCCACTATGGGATCATGACCAGTCAGAGTCACTTCAGCTAACATCAGATGATATGGCTGACCTATACCAAAGTGGATGCCATCCCCCTCCCAGCAGACATTCTGTCACAGACACTGCCCATTCCAATGTGTCATTCATCTGATCCATTGAATCGGCAACATTTTGGAGGCAGTCATGCATGCTAGCCTGTGCCATATCTACAACCCTGAGCATTTCCTTGGAGGCCCTATTGGAACATGCTTGTGTCTAAATGATGGTAATAAACATATGTTGAGTGGCACAGAAAGACATACCTGGATCAGGTGGAGGATGGATAGCAGGCCTCCTCTGAGCAAACAGAAGAACCCTTCTGCATGGCACCTTGGCTACATTTTGGCTATGGCCAGAGTCAACAGGCACTGAAGCTGCAATTCACACACTACCCTAAACAAGTGTTTCACTCTCCACCTGTCAACTTTCTAAGGGCTCACAGGAATTGGTTTGCATAGGCCTACTGGCTGTGTCTGATGGAATTATAGGGGATGGCTGAATGTCAACCTCAGTGTCAGATTTAACTTCTGCACCCACTGAGTGTGTCTGTGTTTAGCCACCATCATCATCAGAGTCTGCTGATACTCTGACATGAGGCGTTAAGGGTCCTACACTACCACTGTCAGGATCACCTGTGATAATAAGCAACAAAGGCAAGAAAGAAATTAATAGCTACACTACAATAGCTTAATATATACAAAGTAACACTAGTGCCATTATCACAGACGGTACAAAAATACACCCATAGTCCTGACACCCACCTTCCACATACAGATAGGTGAATACTTCTGTGAAATAAAAATGTTTGGCTTGCCATGTGCAGATGACTCCACACTTGCTAGGGAAGATGGTTCTAGAAGAATGTAAGCAAAATGTAAGGACACCATCATCACAATAACACAAGGGGAAAACTTTTGGCCTTTATATTTCCATTAGTAATCCATTTAACTTAAACCTGGATAACAAGTCCACCTCAATCCCATGTGTAATGAACCAGAATGTGTTGTAAACTGTATCAATCTCTAACTAGTTCTCCAACCAAAAAATAAATTTATCAGTCCAATTTAAATATTGCTTTCAATATTTTACTATACAAGAAATATATACAAATTGACATAGTTTAGCCTACCTGGAAGCTCCTCCTGGGGCATACTTGTCATCCCTGAAGCAACAGCACCAGTATCAATCACATACTGCTGTGCACTTTCCACTGAGCTCTCTGGATCCCCAAAAGTAGATAGGAACTCTTCATTTGATGTCAGTGATGGCTCTGCACCAGGCCCCATCCCCTTGCAGTAGCTAGTTGTCCACAGGACACTGCAGCTGCTCTTCTCTGGGCTGATGAAATCATCAGCATCACCATCAATCATTAGCTAACCTAACCACCACCTTTCCTATGGTTTAAGACCACCACCTCAAAAACAGCTAATGACCACATCATCCCAGAAAACAATCCTACACACAACTCTAACCTAAAATTCTCCCCATACCTATTTCCACAATAAAAAAACAACTTTTACTTAAGCTTAAACCCTGTACTCTAGCCCCTGACAATCTACCCCCACACTTCCTGCAGCTAGCTGCAAACTCTATAGCTTATCCCATCAGCATACTCATTAACAGATAAATTAAAGAGTCCTTTGTCCCAGACATCTGGAATTAAGCATTCATTCTCCCCTTACACAAAAGTGGCACCAACACAGACACCACAATCTTTTGACCCATAGCTATTCTCTCACCCTTTTCTAAAATACTGGAAAAATGCATCCATGCCCATCTCCTGAACCACCTGCTTGAAAATCAAATTCTGTCACCCACTCAGCATAGTTTCAGACCAGGGCACAGCACCACTACAGCCCTCCTCTCCTTTCTTGATGCAGTTAACCGGGCATGGGATTCTGGTAAAATAATCACTTCTCTTTTCCTCGACCTCTCCAAAGCTTTCAATACCATTTCCCACACTATCCACCTCTCTAAAGTATCTACCCTCCACATTGCCCCACCTACCCTACAGTGGTTCAATAGGTATCTCTCCAATAGGCAGAAATCCATCAAATGGCAACAGTCTTACTCTCCCTTCCTCAATACTTCCATAGGGGTACCCCAAGGCTCCATACTTGGTCCTGTCTTATTTAGCATCTTTATTAACAACGTTCACACCACTATCCCACAATGCTCACTAATCCAGTATGCTGATGATTCTACAGTAATATGTACTGCAAATTCCATCTCTGAACTCCAGCAGATCACCCAGAATGCCTTCACCTCTACTCAATCTTGGATGCTTAACAATCATCTTGCTCTAAATCAAAAAAAAAATAAACTAGTAATTTTTACTCCTAAGAAAACCACTCCCCTAGATAAAAAAACTCTTCAGTATACAAGCCCAAGATAATACCATTATAGAAGTTGTTCCCCACACTAAATTACTAGGCATTATTATAGATGAAAACCTAAACTTTGACCTACACATAAACAGTAACATCAAAAAAACACACCCAAAGCTCAGTATGCTGTACAGGCACCAACACATTCTTAGCCTCTCTACTAGACAAACCCTTGCAACTACATTTTTATTACCCTCTCTCATTTATGGTGCCCCACTCCTCACTAATATCCAAAATTCTACAAAATCCAAACTTGATATATGTTACAAAAGAATAGCCACATTTGCCACCAAGGCCAAATTCTAATCTCACCACTGTAACTCACTGAAACAAATAGGCTGGTTGGAACTCCCCCATCATCTCTCATTCACCCAGCTAACTACAGCACACAAGATAATCTACAGACCTACAGACTGTCTTGCTCTCTCAACTCTATTTGCCAAATACCAACCAAGCAGGCAACTAAGATTGAAAATCATCTACTTCTAAAAGTAGAAAAGCCCACCATACTGGTTGGTCAACTGCTCTACTCCTTCACCATCACCAAACTATGGAACTTGCTTCCTCCTTTTATAAGAAACATGGGCAGCACCACCACCTTTAAACAAACACTGAAAAATCATCTCAACTCTTCCTGGCTGTGTACTTGCTTTATGACCTAACCTCTTCCTTCTCCTTATATTATAACTAAATTCCTACGC
This sequence comes from Protopterus annectens, assembly GCF_019279795.1. Lineage (NCBI taxonomy): Eukaryota > Metazoa > Chordata > Ceratodontiformes > Protopteridae > Protopterus > Protopterus annectens. The sequence goes on from NC_056737.1 coordinate 958,466,117, forward strand.
TTTTTACTACTAGTGACTGATGTTACTTTCTCCATATTTATTATTTATTTTCTTTCATCACTTGTTGATACTGGTACAATAATGCTGATTAATTTATCTCCGTTTTTACCACTCTGAATTCATCTGGCAACCAACTAAATTCCTGCTTTTATGTAGGTATGTTACTGTAATTAAACCAACTAAATTTCTGACTTATGTATATTCTGTATATATTACTGCAACCACTATGTGTAACATTGTTTCTACTTCTGTACTGATTAATGTTTAATTTTTTTTCTGCATCTATGTTCTTGTTGGAGCTTTCCTCCCCGGGCCTCCACCAAAAATGGGCTCTTTTAGGCCCATTGGACTTTCCTCGTAAACAAATGCAATAAATAAATAAATGTCAGTGGTCCTGTGACACACCTGACCATATGTTCTGCTATGTCCCCCAACAGTGATCACATTCTTCATGATCTGGTTCCAAATTTGCATGCTTCCAGACATATCCCCATGTTCTTTCTCAAGCAGAAAGGCACCATGTTGCCAAAATGCTTGGATGATGATGACATTTTTGGGGTCACTGAAGGGGGGGTTTGCAGGACAGTGGGATGCTTGGGTGTCATAGTTCTAGGTGACAAAAAACACAAAAGAAGGACACTACACACAAATATCACATAAATAAAAGTTTTGTTTAAATATAATGCATATTATTAGCTTTTCAATATTACTCATTGGAGAAACAAAAACCGTTCAAGTTATTCAAATATAAAAATGAGTTATGTGGTTGTAAGAAATCACAGTCATACATAAATCAAAGTTTAATTCAAATCAAGGAGTAATAATAACAAAGCCAACCTCTGTAAAAACATTTTGGTTGTGCCAACACAGAAATGGAACCTGGCTCCCTCAACCCCAAAACAACAGACAAATGACATTTTGTACCAAACAAAGAAATAAAACATCAGTGAAGTGTTATAACTGCTATCAAAGAAACTGTTCCAAACATGTGTGCACATTTACCACAGAACATTCATTTTATGCAATTGCCAGTCACCTTTACCTGTGGCCAGCACTCTCCTAGAGGTGTCTATGGGTCATCTTATAAGTTTAACACCCTTATCATTGACAATACAGGATAGTTACGTTTCACTGAAATAAAAAAAGAAAAGTATAACGAGAAACAGTAACACTTGTGATGAAAGTTAAAGCTGTTCTGAGAAAGTAAAATGCCCTGACAAAAATGTGCAAACCATCAGAAAACTTCTAAGAAGTGCATTCCAATAAAAGTAGCATTTGCTATTACACACACACACACACACACACACACACACACACACACACACACACACACACACACACACACGCCCACGTGTGTGTGTGTGTGTGTGTGTGTGTGTGTGTGTGTGTGTGTGTGTGTGTGTATGGTTCCCCTTTATAATCTCAAAATAGTGAAATCTCGAATTTCAATATCCTGAGACCATAAAGGTGAACGTTCAAAATCCTGAAACCCAAAACCGCGAAATACAAAATATCTAACATATACACACCACACACCAAAATACACTACCCTACCCACCCACACATACACAAACACAACAACACAAATCAACACACCTACACTACATATAAGCAGGTGGGCAAGCCCCCCACCACCCCCCATGTAGGGGGCTGAACCCCCCACACCCCCTACATATATATACTAACTCCGAGATTGCACAAACAGGAAAAGACAGCAAACTCACACCCAAACATTCCACAGTCCCTCGCACACACACACACACACACACACACACACACACACACACACACACACACACACACACACACACACACACACACACACACACACACACACACACACACACACACACACACATATCACACATACACAGACACCAGCACATCCAACACTTACACACTGATACTTTCACCTGCCTACCCTAACCCACACATACAACTTACAAACACACTCACATACATTCAAAGTCCTACCTAAAACCCTTGCAAAACACTCATTTACCTTAAATCACACCTAAATCCACACACAACACCGTACACCATCCACACAAAACACCAGACGTAACGAAGAGTAAAGCCATAACCACAAATTTGAGATATTCAAATTCATGATTATGCACTTTTGCTATTTTCAAAATTCACCTTTATGGTCTCGGGATACTGAAATTCGAGATTTCAGTATTTTGTGATTATAAAGGGCAGCCATGTGTATATACGGAACTATGTCAGATGATAAATTTTAAGAAACTCAAAATTCATAAGGACAACACCATATAATCTAGTTTCTGAAAGCTTAAACATAAAAAAAAAAACATAAAAGTCTAGTTTTTTATGTTTATGCAGGAGGTCAAGCCTTCCTGCACCTCCCACACCCCCTGCAAATTATATATACCAACTCTGAGACCTCACTATAGTGAAGAAAATGGTACATTTCCTGATCCTTACTGTACCATGATCTCCATTCAAAAGCTTTGATTTTTCAAAAACTCAGTCAACCAATATATACATATATATATATATATATATATATATATATATATATATATATACATATATATATATATATATATATATATATATATTATAGACAGTGGATATAAAAAGTTTAAGCACCCCTGTTAACATGCCAGGTTTTTGTGATATAAAGAAAAAAATGAGACCACAATAAATCATTTCAAAACTTTTCCCACCTTTAATGTGACCTATAATCTGTAAGCACCTTTTGATTTAATTACAGCATTCAGTCTTGTTGCTTGGGGACATTGTCATGTTGAAAGGTGAAATTCCTGTTCATCTTCAGCTTTCTAGCAGATGACTGAAGATTTTGGGCCAAATGTGACTAGTATTTGGAACTGTTCATAATTCCCTCCACCTTGACTAAAGCCCCAGTTACAGCTGAGGAAAAGCAACCCCAAAGCATGATACTGCTACCAACATGCTTCACCATGGGGATGGTGTTCTTTTGGTGATGCAAAGTGTTTTTGTGCCAAACATATTTTTTAGAATTGTGGCTAAAATGTTCAACCCTGGTCTCATTAGACCATAACACATTTTCCTACATGCTTTTGTGAGACCTGATGTATTCTTTTGCAAATTTTAGCTGGGCCTGGATGTTTTTTCTGTGTAAGAAAATGCTTCCATCCTGCATCCCTACCCCATAGTCCAGACATATGGAGAATACAGGAGATTGTTGTCACATGTAGTACACAACCAGTACTTGCCAGAAATTCTCACAGCTCCTTCAATGTTGCTGTAGGTCTCTTGGCAGCCTCCCTGACCAAGTTTCATCTTGTCTTTTCATCAGTTTTGGAGGGACATCCAATTCTTTGCAACATCACTGTTGTCCCATATTTTCTCCACTTTTTGATGACTGTCTTCACTGTGTTCCATGGTATATAAATACTGTGAAAATGTTTTTGTGCCCTTCTCCTGACTGATACCTTTCAACAATGAGATCCCTTGGATGCTTTGTAAGCTCTCTGTGAACCATGGCTTTTGGTGTAGCAGACAACTGAGTAAATGTCAGGAAAATCCTACTAGGACAGCTGAACTTTATTTGGAGTTAATCAGAGTCTCTTTAATTGATGTCAGATGTGTACCCAAGAAGACTGAATGCTGTAATTAAATCAAAAGGTGCTTCAACAAAGTATTAGTTTAAGGGTGTGCACACACAACAGATTATTAGTTTAAGGGTGTGCACACTTATGCAACCAGTGTATTGCACATTTTTTTTTTATTTTTTATATTTTTCCCTTAACAGATTTGTTTGTTTTTCAATTGAATTATACAGGTTATAGGTCACATTAAAGGTGGGAAAAGTTTTGAAATGATTTATTGTGGGCTTATTTTTTATATCACAAAAAACTGGCATTTTAACAGGGGTTTGTAAATTTTTATATCCACTGTATGTATATGTATGTATGTATATATATATATATATATATATATATATATATATATATATATATATAATAGGTGTGTGTGTGTGTGTGTGTGTGTGTGCATGTGCACATGTGTGTGTGTGTGTGTGTGTGTGTGTGTGTGTGTGTGTGTGTGTGTGTGTGTGTGTGTGTGTGTGTGTAGATATATATATATATATTTTTTTTTTCTTGTCACCTGTGGGCAAATCTAGTAGATAACTGAAAATGTACTCATACCTTATAATAGTCTTCTGTGCAGATAAAATTCTTCTTCTGTGTTAGCCACATAGACAAGTCTCCTCAACTTTGGGTTTCCTTTCTAAATGTTTCTCTTTTTATGAATAAGCAAAGGAGTGTGGATTCATTAGAATTGCTGAATCCCAATCTGTCAGCTCCATGTATCAGATGTAAACATAGTGCAGACACTCCCTCAGTGTTTGTTGCTAATGGATTGCAACTGTGAATGATTACTGGCAGGGAGAAGGAAAACATCCTTGCAATTCAGACACCCTTATCTCCAGTGGGTGTGTCAGCCAAGTTAGACTTACAAAGAGTAGTAGTAATTGCATCAAGGTTTTAAATGTTTGTAATCAACACCCATTTCACAGTTTCTGTTCAGTAATATCCAACTTTGCCTGCATTTGTTGAAAATTGTACATTATTGCCATTAAATATTCCCAGACATTTTAATTACAATGATACAAAATATCTTACATACTACATGTCTAAGATTACTGCTCAGATAAGAGAAGAATGAACACCATAGAAGAATAAGACAGAGCTGCATTTTGGCAAACAATCATCATAAATGGCTGCGTGATCACTTATTGCACATCTGTAATTAACACATGTACAAGCACCCCAGAAGTGTACAGTTGCCATATATCTTGTTAATACTGTGGATAATTTTGCAGTTGTTAGTATGCACAATGAGTTTCATTCTTGCTGTAAACTGTTTCTGTGGCAAAGAGGGGTATGACACACTTACTGTGTTTTATAGGGTCATTGGTGTGAGAGTTCAAATCCAGACTTGTGTAAAAACTTTCATTTGTACTAACATTTATTTTGTAATGCTGTTTATTTCATATATATTATTATTTTTTAATATCAGTGTTGATGTGATGTGTGTCTTAGGGCAAACAGGGGAAACAGAGAAATCCAAAAAAAATGTCATGTAATATACTTCTGTGATAACCAGTACATAAACTACACCTGTGAACCACATGTATGTGTGTAGCCCATCTGCTAAACACAGCAATCCACACTCTATATACTATATGTAGATCCTGGTTCAAGTCCCACATTTGTCTTTTAAGGATCAAACTTAAGAAACCTGCTCACAAGGAAAAAACAGGTTTATCTTTGGTTCTTACATTCCCACACTTGAAGCAGACAGAACACCTCCAGACAAGATGCATTCTCTGATTTAAAAAGGCTACATTGTTGGATCTTTTGCTTTCCAACGTGCAAACCCACTAGCCATCTCCCCCAACACCTGCAGAGAGGAAGCAGGCAGTAGACAATCTCTAAATGGATACATTGTATCCTCTATGGTTTGTCGCCCTGCAAACAGGTTAAGCAGCATTGTATGGCAGTTAACACTCAGAAGCTAAGAATGAATATGAAAAATATCCAGCTGCTTTCTAACTATTCCTATGGCAGCAGGTGTAATTGTAGGCTTTAAATATAGATGATCCTGTGTTCTAATATGGCAAATTACAGTCATTTTTACCGTTGTTACATTTTATTTTATATTAAAATTTGCATAAAACAAAAAATTATTATACACTCCCAATTTGATTAAGGGTTATACACTCCTCATATGAATTATTTGTGTGGGTGAGGGTATAGTAATACTTTTCTGTAATCATAATTGTGTTCTTTGGCCTTGGATGGTCTTCAGACTTCAGTAATATTCATCCGCACCAGAATGTATAAACCAGGACCTTGTCAGGTTGCACACATACATGGTTAACCCCTCAGTCTGTCATATGTACTGATATGTAAATAATGAGTATGCCTGCATAGCATGTCTTCTGTGGTGAGGATGAAAAATTACCGCTGTGGAAGAAAACATTTTGTCCCCTATGAATAGGTTTGAATCCCACATTGTAAACATTCATTTTATCAGTGTGTAAAGTGACACAATAATGTGTCAGGTCATAAAATGTGTGCCCCAGTGCATGTCTGCAAAGTTAAATCGCCTATCAGTCACAGCAGCAGACAACCCTCAAAGTAATGCCAAGTGTCAGATTAACCTTCCAGTTTCCAAAACTGCTCTCAACACTGTTTGGCACTGTTGCTCTCTGCTTAATGTTGTGCAAACACAGTTGGCATCATTGTTCAGGTTTGTGCTCTAGCAGTAAACATGATAACAAGCACTGTTGTGAAATCATTTTTTAGATATTGCTGTTCTCCCTGGTTGGACATGTAGAAAGGGAAGGTGTCCAATTTAGAGCACAGATGTGGGGTGTTGGAGTCAAGAATCTTCATTGGATTCCTTGTAAAGCACCACAGCCAAAGGCTTTTTTAGGGGGATTATACTGGCTCCCAGTACAGGTCAGAGGCTTGTAATAGTCTGGCCAAGACTGTCTCAAGTGCAACTGGCATTCCACATACTGGAGAACAGTGTAAGCATTACTTTAGTGACCTAAAAAGGCACTAGAGAGATACACTCAACCAGTGGCTGGATGAGCTCAGTAATGGTAACATCCCCCAGCTGTGTAAATATACTGATAAAGAGATTTTATAGTAGATAGAAATCTGCATATAGGCAATACTGGTATGAATAATGATCTTCTCGTGTTCTCTTCTCTTTATTTCACAGCCAATACAGAGATTAGGGTGAATAGAGAGATCCAAGCTGAGCGTCTACAGATTCTGAAAGAAGCAAGATGTATGTATGCAGCACAACTGAAGTTTTATTTTAGCCTTTAAATTTATTTTTTTTCAATACAGCTGTAGCAAAGTAATCATGCATATCTAATTGTAAAAGCAAGCATGCATGCTTCAGTCTGTAGCACAAGCCAACTGTAGCAGTCAAATCTAAGACTGTATCAGATGTTGGGGATTCAAGTAGCACAAGTAACAAATGTAAAATAGTAAAATCCTTTAAAAATATCACATGAATTAATTTCTATACTAGTGGCATAAATGCCCTACTGTTAATTTAATCTGTATAATTGGGCCAAGCATATGTGCAGTATATACACATTGCAAGGGTTACTTTGAGCAATCCTTAATTATAATTTATAGTTGTTAAGAAGTATATATATATATATATATATATATATATATATATATATATATATTTTTTTTTTTTTTTTAAGTATATATATAAAAGGTCAGATAAAATACTTTATTATTGTGATAATGCTATGTCACATATGATGGTACTAATTGTATCTCTTCTTTTTTCTTTCACCCCAACACTTATCTATTTTTAATTTCTGTGTGTTGTCAAAATGTTTCCATGTCATTCATCTAACAAATCAATAAATGCTTTACAGCACACGGTAGTATGCCAACCCCAGTAGCTCAGGTTTCCCTACTCCACCATCTCAGGCACCATTGCCCAGTACATCTGGGACCCAGCCTGAAACTACTACTTCTGCTGCCCCTGTATTACCTATGCCCTTAGCACTACCCTGGCAGCTGTTGGTGTGATACACTCTGGGTGTACTGGCAGATGTGGGGAATTTATCACCTCCCAGGAGATGGTAGGGTTGGTGCATATGGTCGTGCAGAGCACCACTGATGCATGCCTATTCCAGATGGAGAGGCTGCTTTAAATTATGGTCCACAGGAGAAGACATCAGGCACTCCAACAGCCAGTGGTGTAAGGGTGCAGTGATGACAGTCCTATGAGTGAGGACTAGATTCTCACTTTTACCATATTTGATGGGCATGGTCATCTGTTGTCCCATCCCTAACCCCAACCATGGTGCCCCCAACCTGCCATGTACCTTACCATTCCTGTGTCTTATTGTATTTGCCTTGTTTGTCTGCATCTGCTTTCTCACCTACTCTACTTACCTGACCCAGAAAAAACTTACTTCCCTTACCCAACATTCCTCTCTTACTGAAGTAAAAAAAAAATGGGCACCTCTACTAAAAAAAAAATGGTCCCAAACAAATCTCTACACTTCACACATGCATCTTCTTGACACACTTGATTTGGTCAAATTGGGTATACAACATGATTGCACTGTTGCCACCTCTCTTTGTTGTGGTGAGAGTCCAAATTCAGTCAGGTATATTGTAGACATATTTCCATTTTGCACTGTTGAAGAAGTTGATAACTATGGTTTCTTCCTACGTCCCTTTGTTCTTCTCCCTGCTTGCTCCCATTTCACCACTTTCCTATCTACACCATTTTAACACATTTAATCTTTTAAAAAATAGAATCAAACACAACACACATACATATATAAAAAAGCAATGGAGCCCTTCAGTTTTTGGCCTATGTGTTTGTGGGGAGTTTGGCATTGTACACCAATGCCAAGAGATGGTGAGCGACTCTTCATTGATGTGGTTTCCTCCACACAATGCCACTTAAATATGCTGCACTATAGTAATACACAGTGAATGCAGGATAAAGAATTATTTCATTGCAGTATACATACATATTTGAAACTATTAGATAAACCTGGATTCAAACCTTACATCAGCTAGGCAGCAGGTGTGTTCCTTACATTCAGTACTGCATAGTCTGCTTCATGTGTTTGTCTGGGGGTAAGCAAACCAATAGAACTGTGTATCTCATATGTGCAAACACTTTGCCATGAATTGTGCAAATCAGCTGCTAGGTGGTGCACTATGGAAAGTGTACAATAGCATGTATTACTTATGTAACTTATGTTTACTGTCCATTTAGTCTTCATTGCATGAAGGCACATGTAAATACACAAACAAGGGGAAAACACTTTTTAAGGAAAGAAAACATATATACACTATAGCCATGTGTTACCTGCAGCCATACACTTGAATCTTGGTCTCTCTGTACTTCTTCCCAAATATATCAGCTGCACTATAGATATAAATAAAAAATGCTTTATTATATACCATGGATATCTTTATACTGACAATACACATTCAGATTTTCCAAAACTTGTAGTAATGTAGACAGCTGTTTACATATAGTTTGCAAAGCTGTCTATTTAAGGTATACCTGCATATTGCAAACCCAACAGCAAATGATACACTTTGCACACATCAATCTGGTAATGTGCAGATCCTTAATATCTTGACAGTTGTACAAGGATAGCTATCCATTACATTCAGGCCTTCCAAAATCTTCTCTCAAACATCCAATGATGATGTTGCCCACTACAAATTGTCCTGTAGCCCTCTAAAAGTCAGACTTGTGCTGGAATGCTTGTGTTAAGTACTGAGTTCTCTAGCTTGTATACTTTTTCACTGTAGTCAACTGGTGTGTGTGTGTGTGTGTGTGTGTGTGTGTGTGTGTGTGTGTGTGTGTGTGTGTGTGTGTGTGTGTGTGCGTGTGTGCGTGTGTGCGTGTGTGCGTGTGTGTGTGTGTGTGTGTGTGTGTGTGTGTGTCCAGTCAGAGCAGCATAAGTGTGTATCTTGCAATACTCACTATTATCCCATGGAGTACCAATATTTTGAAAATTGTACATGCCTACACATCCATTTCATTCAGGCCTCCCAGCATGTTCTCTCAAATATCCAGTGATGATTTCATCCACTATAATCTGGCCTGCATCCTTATAAAAGCCAGACTTGTGCCTTGGCATTTGCGTTAAGTACTGAATTCTCTTGTCTGTATACTTAGGTAAGGGTTCTAATCTCACTACAGTCAACTGGTGTGTGTGTCTGCCTGTCTGTTTAGTCAGAACAGCATAACTGTGTATCCTGCAGTCATCACTACAAATGGAGTGCCAATATTTTGACAGTCATACATGCCTACACATCCATTTCATTCAGGCCTCCCAACATCTTCTCTCAAACATCCAGTGATTACGCATTCCACTAGAAATCGTCTTACAAAAGTCCAACTTGTGCCTTGGCACTTTGATTAGGTACTGAGGTTTTTAGTCTTTGTACTTAGGCAGGGATTCTGTTCTCACTGCATTCGACAGTGTGTGCCTTGAGCAATCACTATGGTGACAATATTCAAATGATATGGGAATCCACAGCTATGTCACTCCCCCTAACATCTTATTGTAGTATACAATGATGATGTCATACTGTATAACATGCACTCTGACAGTACTCAAGACAATCCTGTGCTGTGACAGTAACATTAACTACTGTGTTCGCAAGCTACTTTACTTATACATATAGGGTTGTAATCTGACAGCAGGCAACTTGCATCTCTGTACATACAACTAACAATTTTACATAGGGATGTGATTCCACATCCATGCCCTACACCCCTTCCAATATGTTCTCCTCAGCATACAATGATGCTGTCATTCTCCATAAAGTGCAACATGACAGTGTTGCAGTCAGACATATGTGGTGTTGCTACTGTGATATCACATGGCATACATATTCTATACCTACACAGGTTTAGTCTTCAAATCAGGCCCAATCTACTGCTGTGTGTGTTTTGCTGGTGGTACATTAGAGTCATTGTGTGATCTTTGGACTAGCTCTTCATTTCACTACCACTTGGAGTATCTTTCAAGTATCCCCATGCATCTTCTTTTTCCTCTGGCCACATGACATCCTTCCTGCAAAGGAGTAAAGGATGTCTTTATGACAAATATCCATACACACATCATGAAGCAAAGTCCTTCCATGAGCCTCTGCAAACCATCTCAAGAGCACTGCAAGTGTGATTGCTAATGCGGTAATGGTGTGGTGCGTGTGTCCCACATGGACAGCGTAGGATCTAATGCATTCCAACAAATATAAACCTACACACATTAGTCTTACTATCTTCCATAACATAGATATAGGGAATTATTTTTACATGGTATAGAAATGACTAGGATTTCATGTGATGTTGGCCATTAGCCTAATAATGTCATATGACCCTATGAACATTTGACATGTCAATGTTGCTGTCATTGACATGTATTATATTGAAGTGTGGATGTACATGGCTACAAGAGGATATTACAATCTGTGATGTGAGCTAATGTATTGATGGCCATTGCTTCTATTGCATTACATGCACCTTCTATAACAGCTGTAGTAATATGCCCCCTGAGAGCTGTTGACATAGGTGCATAGTTTCATGGCTGGCTACTAGGCTAGTGGCCCTACAGCTCTTACAAACCTAGCCATGTTCACCCCAAGTAGCCCCAACTGTCCTTACTAGGTGGATGTAATTTGCAGAACGGGTCTATGGTCAACACCAACTACCCCTTTTCATGAGGGACATGGGTGCTACCCCTGGGGTGAATTTGCAGTCTCCCATCCATTTGTCTAGGTTGCGCTTGAAAAGGGTCAGTGAGGAGCTCTGCTTCATGTGATCTAGAAGTGTATTTCAGAGGAGTGGCAGTCTCTGGGAGATATATCTGTCTCTCAAGCATGTTCTGTTAATGTCACAGGCTAGGTTAAGATCCCTATAGTGAGTGACTCTTGTGCCATTAGAATTGCAAATGTGCAGCATTTCCATCCAGGCAGGGTCAGAGACTGTCCTGTAGACTGCGCACCAGTCACATCTCAGTAGCCTATACAATACAGACTGCAGTTACAGGGCTTTCAGTCTATCCATGTACATCATGGCATGGTTTGAATGCCCACTATTTTCTTGATGACAAACTACTGTGGTCTCTCCAGCTGCTGTAGGTGTCTGGTGAGGTACATACAAAAGGGAGCATTGTATTCTATTACTGGTCTGATGAGGGTCAAGTACAGTGGTGCTATAACATCCTCAGATTTAGATGCGATGCCCTCACTTATGAAGTGCACGACATTGAACTTTCCTTACCACTGTAAACTTGATGGTTAAAATTCAAATTACTATATACCAGTGATCCCAGTCTTGCACCACTGGGTTTGAGCTGGGGGGTGGTGTCAATACTGTAAATAGTGGGGAATTTCATTTTGCCAAAGGCAGTAATAATGGTACTTTTTGGCATTTAGTTGTAGACTGTAGCTTTGACACTGATTATTTGTCTGTGTTAGCCCCTCCTGTAATATGTTAACATCATTGGGAGACTCAATGGTTGCACCCAATTTGAAATCATCAGCAAGCTTGGTAAGCCAAAGGCCATCTACTTTCATCTGGACTTCCAAGAAATAGATTCTGAACAGTAAAGAGCCCAGCACACATCCTTGTGATACACCACTGGTGATGGCTCTACTGGTAGAGGTTGAGTCACCAACTTTGACAGTATGTGTTCTGTCTGTAAGCTAATTGGCTACCTATTGAGTGATGTAAGGGTTAATCCCCAGCTGGGAGATTTTGTCAATGAACCTGAGTGGGGGATTATTTCAAAAGTCTTGGTAAGTTGTGGATAGGCGATATGGTCTTACCTTCATCCAGGTCTTCGGTGGCTTTCTCAAAGAAGTCTACTAGGTTTAATAAGCATGATCTATCCTTAACGAACCAAATTGTATGAGGTCTAGAGTTTGAAGGTCACCTATGTCCTTGTTGATAAGGTCCATGATGAATCTTTTCATGGCCTGAAGATGAGACTGGTTAGGTTTATGGGTCTATAGTTACCAGGGTCAGTTGATGGCCCCCATTTGTGCAAGGGGATTACTGTTGCTGTTTTCCACTCTGCTGGAACAAAGCCAGTTCTCAGGCTGCGGTTAAAGAAGAAGAAGCTAAGTTGGTCTGCTAGGACCTATTTTAGATTGTTAGTAAGTAACCTGGGATGTTATCTAGTACAGTGAGAAACAAACTAAGAAAAATAATAAATGCTACTAAAACCTCAAAAAAGCCACCCAAAAACCAACACATTCAGGTTTATTGAAAAACAAACTAACATTGCATAAAACGCTTTTCGTCAAGCTAAATGGCTAGACTTCTTCAGATACTAATACTCAAATTTTCTTGTGTTAAATACGTGCTCCTCAGATGTCACATGACCAGTCATGTACATACTTGATTAAAATACAAGTGTTTAATTCTTAAGTTACGTATCTTCTTCTACAAAAGGTATGAATAAGCAATTGTCCCAACTTGTAATTGAACAATTTTAAAAGTTCATCCAAAATATAAACTACTAACAATATCTAGGATACTACTTGGACTTCACCAGTTTAAATTCAAAATAATAGATAAGGTAGTCCCAGACATTAGAGAGGGTCCAAGTAGTATCCTACTCGAACAACTGGAGTTATTTTGGCAACTTAGTTTAAACGCATGCCAAAACCCAGGTTTAAATGAAACATGCTCTATTTCGTGTTATTTGAAACTTAAGAGCCTGACAAGATTACTGGTAGTTAAGAGAGAATATGTGTTTTAACTGTTTTTAGATACTATTAATAGTTTATATTTTGGATGAACTTTTAAGATTGTTTAATTACAAGTTCATAGGTTCATAGGTTGGTACTAGGCTATCGGCTATAGGGGCTACACAATCATAGTCATAACAATTCCCTGGCTACTTCTTCCCACAATATTTACTTCCCTGAACCCGTCTAGCAGGGTGACTGACATGATCCCCAGGGTGAGTTTCCTATCTCCCATCTAATCGTCAAGGTTCCTTTTGAAGAGGGCCAAACAGGTGCTCTGCTTGACATGTATGGGCCATCTATTCCAGAGTTTGGGGAGTTGAGACAATTGCTTATTCATACCTTTTGTAGAAGAAGATGTGTAACTTAAATGTTAAAAACTTGTATTTTAATCAAGTATGTAAATGATTGGTCATGTGACACCTGAGGAGTATGTATTTAACAAAAGCAAATTTGAATTTTAGTATCTGAAGGAGTCTAGCCATATAGCTTGATGAAAAGCACTTTATGCAACGTTTGTTTGCTTTTTAATAAACCTGAGTGGACTGTATTTTTTGGTGCCATTTTTGTGGTTTTAGTAATGTTATCTAGTACCACTGAGACTGTGTTTTAGCCTTAGAAAGAGCAGATATGACCTTATGTCTAGAGATACTAGGCAGAGGACTGTTGTCAGGTATGCTTTCAGGTATGACCTGTGGGCCTATGGTTGAAAAGTTTGTTCCACATCTGTCGGCTAGCAGATTGGCAATTTCCTCTGGTGCAGCTTCATGTTTCGAGTCCTAGCATTAAGCAGCAAAAACTTGAGTTTGCCTCCAGTCGATTTTTTTACATCAGAACTTTTGTTGCTTTGACATTGCCTAAAAAGGTACTATGGGAGAGGCAAGTGCTTTTTCTAGTATCCCACAGTCTAGATGACATAGGTTCAGACCATCTCTAGCAAATCAGCGTGGCCTGTTGACCATCTCATCTTAGGCTGAGAGAGAGACTGGATACACTTGGACTGACAGCAGAATCTAAGCCAATTGTTGAAGTCGATCATTTTTTGTTTATATTGTGGCATCATCCTGGGTGATGATACATTCTATATATACATTCACTTTGCAGTCTGTACTGTACCATGTCGATATGTGATTAGTGTTCATGCTACACCTGTCTTCATTGACATGCCTTCATCTGCAGTACATTACCGTGTTTCACCTGTCCTCTTTCCCTGTATTCATTCCTATAGTTCATCTGTGTGTGCTCATTCAATACTCACACTTCCCATGAGTTATTATTTATAATACAGTCAATGTATCCTTACAGATCATTTATGCAACTTTTGTTCAGTATGCCTAAGACAGCGTTCCAAAATACTCTTCGCAGTATACACTTTCATGTAGTGTGTTTCGACTATATACATTGCTGTGTTATTAACTCTGGTAATCACTCTTGCATTTTGCACAATCCTGGAGACCTAGATTGCCTGTAGATAAACAGGTTTACACATCTGCTACTGTCCATGTTGCTTTACATGGTTTCCTGCCTGCCAACACTGATGCTGGCCACAAAACAGTTCTTGTTTATGTTTAAAGGAGGTGTGCAATTAGCATTGCTGCTCACCGTGCAAACAATAAAACTCCATGTAGGCTTCGCGCAAAGCCTATATGGAGTTTATTGAATCCCCAGGATGGAGAAATTAATATCTGAACCCACAAATTCAGAACATAACGTAGCAAAATCCAAAAAGGAAGAAGTCTTGAGAGCCAAATACTGCAAAAGGGTTTATTAACAACATTACATAATATTGTTAATAAAGCCTTTTGCAGTACTCGGCTCTGCAGACTTCTTCCTTTTTGGATTATGTTACTTAGTTGTGGTGCTGTCTTGTTTTACTGGCATCAGAACATAATGTGGCAAATAGCTGTGATATGCATTTCTAAGGAGTTTGCTACAATATTTCAAACATGTTTCTGAGATATGGTCAGATAATTATTATATATATCGGAGTGCTCATTTTTCACTGCTTTGTTCACAACCAACATATCTGGCATTTTGAGAGAGACACTCAAAATATATGTGACATATAACTACTGAGTGCATTAGAAAATCATAATTAAAAAAATTACACTCGTCTCAAATAAGCTGATAAATTTTCATTTAACATGCTATAGCAAAATCTTGTATGTTACCTGTTCTGACAAACATGCACATATTCAAGAATATGCTGCCTGCTTGTCCCAAGGACTCGCACCTCAATTTGCAGGTTGTATTAGGCTAACCATTAATTAGTCTTGTCTTGTCCTAAAAAATTTGTAAGGGTATCTTAAGAGATATTGACATTTGTATACAGAGACAAATGCAGGCCAGAATGACCATCTGAAATGATAATCTGTAAGGATTTATTTCACCTGCATCCACCCCGACTAAGTGCATGTTATATATTTGCAGCCATGCGTTTGCTTCCTTGTTTGGCCGCATGTGCTGATACTCAAGCTGAATGTGAATTCAAGTACATCAGGATGAGAGTCTGTTGTGGGATTAATGGGTTCAGAGGCAGCTATGAGTAGGGTGAAGGAATATAATGACACTCATTGGGGAAAGTATTTCAAACCATCATTAATGCAGGTTTTGTAGGATATATTCAAATGATTACATGTTCTGAATGCTGAAAGAAAACAGAGCAGATATCCATTGAACGTTAAATATCAATTGGCTTTTTTCCACTTGCTTGTAAGCCATGAGTTTGTTACCCAAGATTGCAGTAAGGCAGGTACTCGATTTTTGCCCTTTACTCACTATTCTGTAATCTCAGCGCTGGTATATTGAAATTGCAAGGAGTTATGTGGGCAGCCTCCACATGTGGGCGAGAGGCAGGGGGTCTTATCCCCTTGCCAAGAACATGTAATGTTTGCTTTTTAAAAGTTGACATTGTGGTTTTTGATTCCATTTGATCTCTTTTCTTTCGACATTAAGAACATTTGATGTTCTGAATGTATTCCATTTCTTAGTACGTCAATAGCTGAAGACAGTAAAGCAAACTATTTTGGGCCTGCAATAGAAACTTTGAACTGAAAGTTAGTTTAATGAAAAGGCAGTGAGTTTGTAACTATGTCAGCATATATAAATAATACAGTAAGCCATGTTGCTACAAGACACTGGGAATAGGGATGTGAATTTTATGTAATATCCCATGTGTTTAATTTAATTTATTTATTTGTTTTATGTTTTAATTGAGTATGCAAAAGGCAGTAGTATCTTTTATTGTCATTTATGCAGTCTTATTTTGAAATAGTAAACAAGAAAAACACATGCAATTTACTGTTTTTAATGCACAGGTTTAATTTTACTCTTTTAGGTAATCAGAAATAACAGTGGTTGTGACGAAGCCTTTCACTGTGTAATTGTTGCTTATTGCTGAGTATTGTAGCCAATTTTCCCAATCTTCTTTGTTGACTGTGATCCTTTTCAACATACATGACTTTCAGTGTTTCAGGTAGGAACACAATATTTATGCAGTAGGTTTCTAGCCTCCTGTGCAATGCCTTTTTACAGAGTTTGTATGTATGCGTCATTACTCAGGACACTCTGAGATACAGTCCAGAAGGCAAGAAGAAATATGGAGAGGGATGTATTGTGCCTTTGAAAAATGTATTTCATACTTCTCTGGTCTTTCATTTACATTTACTTACTCCATCCACCAAAGTAATCTAAAGGTTCATTCAGGAGAGGTATCTTTTAACAGCTGTATCACAGGAAAAGTTTTGTTAGGGATAGAAAAAAATGTTAACAGATTTTTAACTAGGAAATTGAATCTGGCATTCTGACCATGCACACAAGCCAAATCTTGATTCTGTACTTAATATCAAATTGTTTGTCCCATACTGGACAGGCAATCCTCAAGTTCACTTTCTGTGAAGTATTTTTGAACTGCTGTCATGGCGACTCTTAACAACTACAAAAGACTGACTAAAATTTATCTCCAATGCAGTTGGCCATATCACAGACACTTTTTAGCAGGTTTTCATAGGTAGCAATGCATAAACCATAGACAAAAGTCTGGCATTGGATCCTCTGGTTACTTTTGCATGCATCGTGTAAAGATGCATTCAAGTACTAGCTCTGGTACAGAACATGGCAGAACCAGAAAATGGACATCTAAAGGTCTGTCAGGTACTGCCCAGTAAGTAATCAGCAATGGTACAGTAATTTGGCCATCCTCATCATCAGCACTGAGTACAAGGACTTCTCCTTCTCTGAGGAGTTACTCAGCAAGATCAGTTTCTGACAAAGTTAACAGTGATTTAATGTATGAATTATTAAGTCACCCTTTTTTGTTTGTATCATCTGCTTTTTAGTACATTTTGGTGGTAATCTTTGTTCAGCATCAGGGTCAGCTTTATAATGAATTCCCTGGATTATGCCACCAGGTACATCCTTTGTGGTTGTAGTCAGTTTTGTCACATTACTCATGAGTTGCGTAGTCTGTACATTGAGCAAAAAATGAAGCCAGAATGATGAAATTAACTTCTCTCACTTGCCTTTTCTCTTGTTGGTATAACACTAGTGTCTTTCCTTTTGTCTCTTGCTCTATGCAACATTCATAGTCATCCAAACTTATTTAGGATTTCTTCTCTAGATGTCATAGGTCAAAAAGACTTGACCAGTAATCCTCAGGACTGTCCTGAGAAGAACATGCCAGCAAAGTCTCAGCTCCTTCTTCCCTGTCAAAGGTGGGTCACTGGTGCTATCTGCATGCTGTATCTTCTGTGCTGGCTGGTATGTGCCAGAATTTTTCAGCCGCGGTGGTGCAGCTGTAGCATTCTCACTTCACAGCAAGAGGTTCTCCCATTCGATTCTCGGCTGGAGTGCCTTCTGTGTGGAGTCTGCATGTCCTCCCCGTGGTCAAGTGGCATTCGAAAGACATGCGTGAATGGGCATGCCTTTATTGAAGGGTGGGCATCAGGCTGGCACCTCAGCACCGTAAAAATCTAATGCCAATCATTAGTGGACTGGAGTTTCGCTGCGGTGACCCCTAACCGGGAAATGCCGAAAGAAGAACAACAACTCATTACCTTCAGCTGCACAAATGAGTTGCTGGCATTTTGGGCAACTCAAAAGCAAGTAGGATGTGGGCAAATGATATGTGAACAAGTGTAGCATCTATATCTGCAAAGGATAATGCTTAAAATAAAAGTGTAACAGTTTCCACATAGGAGTAAACATAAAAATGATCAAAAACATAAATGTAGTGTTGTTGGGACTTCAGACTTAAAAAAAGTTGTATTTCTGCATAAAAGTGATACTTGCATGTTATGTTATGCAGACTAACATTAAATCCTGTGTATTTTCAATACAATTTATGTTCCAGATGCTTCTTGTGTTTGAGACTAGAAATAAGGGAAATTATTAGATAATTATTCCAGGAATATCCACTGAAAATTTCTTGTGGATATATTAAACCACTGTGTGGCACAATCATGCACTTTTTAATGCTGCCGCTTCCCATCACTTGGTTTGCCACTTTGGTTCTAAGCTGGGTGACTTATGTCTCCACTCAACGCATCCTTTATGCTTATTTGATGGTTTTGCTAACTGTTCCAGTTTCCTCCCATATCCTAAATATATGCCACACATGAATTGTCAGTCATGTGTTTGTGTGTGTGTGTGTGTGTGTGTGTGTGTGTGTGTGTGTGTGTGTGTGTGTGTGTGTGTGAACACACACCGCATGCATGAGCTTGCGTACTATTTGGGGGCTGTTACCAAGACTTCTTTATTTTTCTTATACTTTGACAGCAGGGATAGGCACCATTTCCAGTGCAACCCTCAACTGAATTAAATGGGTAATTAGAGAATTAATGAATGAGTTATTCAATGAATTAATGATTTAATGATTTAATCAATTTGTAACCTTTTTAGAAAAATACATATTTGTAAACAAGTAGTTTTTGCTGCTCCCTGTGTACAGAAGCCTGCCTAGATTCCTGAGATAATGTCACTGCATTCATTGTGTGCATATATATGTACATAGCTTCAGGAAAACACATATGCCTACACTTTTCATTATAAATTCAAAAGTAAATAAAATATTTTCCTTAAAAATGATATCTACAAGAAAAAAATGTGAAAAGTGACTCACAAGGAGTCAGAGACTCATAATCATTCATGTATGTTATTTTTATTAGTTCAGTAATAAGAGATGAATGAATGGTGCAATATGCCTCACACTCTGTCTTAAAGAAGATCAATGACCTTATGATTTTATTTGTGTGTTTGCTTGCATTTTTGTTTACTTATGTTTGTTAAAAATGATTAAGTGCAGCCCATGTCTGTGCAGAAACCCAAGGAAAAGGTACCACTGCATGTAGGTGTTTTATATTCATATGGCAACCAATATACATATAAAGCTGTGGGAAGTAAGCATATTTTATAATATGTAATAAAGATCAAAACAAAATGCTAAAACATAACACTCATAGTCATTCTTCTTTAAGAAAGGAACATGCACCTCATTAGGCATGTTGAGTACAGTAAAAGCTGTGTAAGATATGCATATGGACATGCCATTCGGCTACTGGCAGGACCCATTACTGAATAAGTGGCTTTGGAGGGCTTGTTTAAAGGCCCCTGCATTAGGGCTTGTAGGTCATTGCTCCAAAGGCATGACATGCAGATTGTCATTGCTGAGTCTCCAAATTAGGAATAAGATTTATGGGTTACAGCAAGTTTTTATCTACAGTAGACTTCAGAGAGGGATATGCCAAATTATCATGGAGCTCAAGCAGGGTTATTTATCAGGGAAATAAAGCAGATTATTGGCTTCATTTGGATGGCTTTTTAGAAGGGGACTATGATGTATTCAATAGGTGTAACCAACAGTCATTATAGTTACACTCATGAAGGCTTGTTGTAGTCTTAAAAGAGAAAATGTTAGATTAGCAGAGATAGATGCTATATGCAGAAACCTGGAAGAAACCAAGACCTAACTGTAGTTAGATAAATACATCAGCCATGAATTGTTTAGCACAGTAAAGTTGTTCCAGCTTTACTTTTCAGAGCTTCTGATGAAATACAGAAATCAGAGTTTGACACAGACTCCGTGGTGACTTGTAGGTCGGTTGTCTTGCTTTTCTGTATGAGGGAATTGTCTTCAGAAATCTTCAGTTAGCCTGTGCCAGTTTGGGCAGGAGTAAAAAGGATGTTTTTGTTTCTTTTTGTTTAGGAGGAGATGAGGTATTGTCATCCTTTATCTGATTCTGGGGAAGATTTTGAAAAGATGTTGAATGATGTAGCTATTATCTGTGTTGGATTTAATTGTGGTATAATCATATTATATACAATGAAGCATTTTTGTATTCAGATGTTTTGTGTGCATCCAGCACAATTATCGGTAATTTAATTGCTAATCACTACATTTTCAGTGTAAACATTTAATATTAACAAAAATAACACAAGTTTGCCGAATAGTACAGACAGGTCAAAACAGAAATCACAAAATTAATTATGATTTTTTTATATGCCCTTTGTACCTGCTGATCATCAATTCCTACCAGACATCACAACTGTCCTTATTTTGGAGTAATGTACTTATTTTTAAGCCTGATTTATTCATGCACATGTTGTAGCTATTTTTTGAAAAATGTCCATCTTTTCAGGATTGATTTACCCCTTGACACAAATTTCTGAATCAGTCTTTTGACACATTACTTTGGAGGTGACTAGTACACAGAAGGCAACACATCATGAACAAGAAACTTGTAGCACAAATAACTCAAAGAAAGAAGACACACATTTTACAAACCCCTTTTCAGAAGCAAAAATAAATTATCTCATATGGTAGAATGTTGGAATAAAGTTCATTAAAGTCTATGGATGTACATTAACTCTTTGATAATGTGCTTATATTTTTCATTATTTTTGTCATGCCCTGTTTTTTAAAAACATTTCTGAGAAGTATCCCATTTTCTTACTGGAAGTGAGAAGGTTTATGTGCTACTTGGTGTAATGTGGATATCCCACCACTGCTAACCAATATGCGATGACTCTCCACTACTGGACCAGTAATGAAGCAGCCTCAATCCTCACCACTGGCACCAGTGAGGGAAGTTCGCTGAGAGGATAACAGGTACACACACAATATTTCCAGATGCAGCTCTCTGCATCAAGTGCAATTTCCCTTAGGAGCACACAGAGACCACAGTCAGTCTGGGGTTGGGTTCTCCCTCTTCATCCAGATTCCCAATAAGACTCCATACTAGCACAGTTATAGAGCTGTGATCTCAGCTGAGTATCCAAGCTAAGGCCTCCAGCACCCTCTCTGTCCAACCAGTGCTTCATGTTCCTGCCAAGTAGCCAACGCACACTCTTTGAGATTTGTTTTACACACACACACGCACACACGCACACATGCACACAGGTGCGGATACACACACACTCACACACACACACACACACACACTCACACACACACACCTAGGAAAGGCTGACACAGATTTACTAGCTATCTCCTTCTGCCCGGACTATAAGGTAGTTATGATTGCCACCAGAAGCTCCGGCCAGCTTCCTTAAGGCTCTTCCAAGGGTACCCAATATACTGACTGAAAGTAATATTAATACAAGTGGTAGTTTGACCAAGAACAAGGCTATTAGGAGTGGCACACACAGTGTCAACAAATAAATATGCAATAACTCTCACAACTTAAATACCTCTACAAAGATCAGTCACAATGAAAGGTTTAAATATATTTAATAATAAATAAAGCAAGGCGGTACTAATTATATATTCACAGTAACATCAGAGTTCAAATCACAGAAAATATTTAAAATAACATTTGAAGGACAGGCTCAGACAAATAAAGAAAAACAATATTTAAACTAAGCTTCACTCTATTTCTGACTGTATCTAAGAGAGTTACTATTCCCTATTCACTTATAGAGCAAGGCAGATGATGTGGTGAATGGTTCTTCTTGATGTCAGGCCTAAGGCAGAATACAGAATGCCCTGTCTCACCAAGAGACTTCTCAACACAGTATCTAAAATATTACTTCTGAGATAGCTTGCAGAATGGCATCACTTTTGGTCATCTGGCTTCTAGTTTCCATACAAACCTCCCCATTGCTGGAAGCTGGCAAGACTTAGCACCTACCTGTAAAAATACAAACACAGGGCTTTTGCTCAGATCTGTGGCAGGTGCTGGAAGTCATAAAACAATTTCATACCTCCATGCTTCCAGAGTAGTAATTAGTTCAATCCAAAGACAATACAGAAGGCTTCCTAGTACAGACTTTGCATCTCTGGCTGCATTGAAACCTGTAAGATAACATCTTTATAGCCTAGCCCATAAAGTGATTTAATTACAGATATTTTTCAAAAGTTTGCTGGACTGAGGTTAACCCTCCAGTTTCCTCTGTTGAAACATATACATTTAAACAGTTACAACAGTGCATGTGCATTTCTGTTCTCTGCAGTAGGGCACACTGAGGATACATTTCAAATACAAGCACTTAACAAATACCTTTTCAACGCAAATCTCTGCAAAAATCAATTTGATATACACTTGACATACATTTCTAATACATTTGTAACACAAGGATTTTGTATAAATCAGTTTGATATTCACAAATGGCATATCATTATTTACAAAATTCCAGCTAGCTGTGCTGGTAGTACCTCCTTTTGTCATACTTGATATTCAAATGTTATGATAATTAGATGTCCAGGTTTTTGGCAGGATATAATTATGTTTCAATGGCCTTTGTATGTATTTTCTGTGTCTGGAAGTGGAGAGATATGATTCCTATTGTTGTAATAGAGACCAGTTGTTTTCCAGACCTAGGAAGAAAGCTAGTCATAGACTGAACATCATCTAAGCAGTCATGAAGGATTTTTCTGATTTTATTTATTTTTTTGCTCTGGCCACTGCTGACAGTAATCATACAGACTCACAGATGGAAAAGCCTGTTATCCTGTTCACTGTGTGTGTGTGTGTGTGTGTGTGTGTGTGTGTGTGTGTGTGTGTGTGTGTGTGTGTGTGTGTGTGTGTGTGTGTGTGTGTGAGTAAATTTGTGTGTGTGTAAGCCCATTAGTGTGATAAAGGTCACCAAGCAAATACAATTTCACAAACTGAAGAGTTTAGCCCAATGCATATCATGCATGCTATACTCCTCTCTCTTCAGTATATCAGGGGATTGCAGAAGGAGCTGGGTTGCCTCACTTTTCATAGAATTGGTGAACTATTCTAGGCCACTAACTTTACAAAGCCATTCCAACTTGTACAGCATTTGTGTTACTAATTGATATGTGGAAATTCTGGATCACTGGCAGGGTTTCATCCTTCTGTGCCATGTAACCAACCTTGAGAGAAATGATACTGCAAGCTACCTTTTAAGAGATCCCAAAGACGATTTTGAAACAGATTCTCCCTCATTGAGAAACATTAAGTTACATAAGAGACAAAGCTAACTACAGTTTTCTCAATGTAAAAATGTAAATTTTAAGTATCATACCAACAGGGTCATGCATACAAAAAGAGAGATGTTGAACAAATGAGAAATGTGGTTCTTTGGTAAATACTATACTATTAGTTTGCAGACTGAAGCCTAACTAATAACCAAATATCAGAATCAAAACCTTTAATATGTATCTTTGAGGTAAAGTCCTTAACTATAATGCAAATTCCACTCCTTGTGATATTATAATATTAATCTGAAATTGTGTGTTTTTGACCTCTCTTCATTTAGTTAAAGCTACTTGTAGAAAGTAGTGGCCAAAAGAAAGACAAGTAAAATTCAAAGTAACGTGGTGACAATTATGTTCACTACATTTTTCTTATACCCTATAGTGAATTATCCCATTCATGGGATTACAGGAATGTAGCAGGTAGCCTTACATAATACTATATGTACTGTTACAAACAAAGTGAGAAGTTAAACTGTGGTTTGCAACCACAGAGAGGAAATGAAATCTAAACGTTAAAGTCGTAACTGCTCAACCTTGACTGCAGCTTTTCTTTTCTAGTATGAAATGTAACATGTTGTGCATTTGAAAGCATTTGCTCTAATACTTTATAGCTGTGGCAATCAGTTGTATATACAAGCAATTTAAATGGTAAAGGTAGATTCTCCAGCTGCTGAAAAGTAACAGATATGAAAGAAAAGCTGTATTTGAAGCTCAAAAATTATTGGTCTAAATGCTATAACCTTCTTGGGATTATTTAGATGGACAAACACAACTAATACCATGAATATGTAAACAGACCCATGCCAAAGCATTTTGATAACTTGGTTAGAAATAAATAATTTTATATATTAAATATGAATGTCATGAAAACTTGCCAGAGGATTTCAGTCATACTGTGCCAGGATTTGTGCATAACAATGAAACAATGTTTTCTGGTGTCTACAGCCAATATATATACTGTAAAGAAGTTGCATTTAATAGCTCAATGGAAGTACATCAGCAGTTGCTTAGAATGTGTGGTAATAATATTAACAAGAATAAATCGGACATGGTGCCATTTGATGTAGGCAAATGTACACAGAAGGTTCTAAGACAGAATGAGGGGGACAAGCAGTGAGAGGTTATACTTGGTTAGTTAGGCAGTAGTTTTCTTTGGTTTCACTGGACATGCATAAAATATAAGGTGGGCATGAGGGTTTAGGAGCAGAGACATGCATTTAATGGTAGGCTGGAGTAATGTGTCAGGGAACAGAAACACGACCTACTGACAGCTAGGAATCAGTAGAGTCCCTGTTCTTCTGTTGCAGTCTCGATGGGCGATTATCTCAGTGATTGGCTACATCTTCTTCAAAGTCTCTGCAGCCTTCAATTTTCTTTTAGAAACAGGACAAGGTGGAAAAAAAACTCTGTTATCTTTATTTGTGTGATTTATAAGCCTTTCACATGACTATGGACAGGAGTTTTGTGTAGCTACTCTCCCAATGGAGTTTTAACACATACTAACTCAAATACCCCTAACGGGGTCCTGGCAATGGAGTTTAACACATACTAACTCAAATACCCCTAACGGGGTCCTGGCTTTGCTTCTTGTCATATATTACAGGTTGCAATGCCTGCATTACACTGCTTAGCAGGACAGTTGCAGTACTAGAGCTCTGTCCAATGGCATCTAGTTTACAGTGTCAAAGTTTTATAACATCTAACTTCATATGGTCAAGACAACTTGATCAACATTTTAAAAATTTTGAAATGCAAATGTCCACTAAAAACAATGTTTCTTCAGGGTGCTAAGCCCCCCCCCCCCCCCCAGAATTCTCCTCCGCATGGCAGGTGCACCTCCTACACTCCCTCATCATCTTCTTTCGGCTGTTCCCGTTAGGAGTCGCCACAACAGATCACCTGTTTCCATTTCTTCCTGTCCTCTGCATCTTGCTCTGTCACACCAACCACCTGCATGTCCTCTCTCACCACATACATAAACCTTATCTTAGGCCTTCCTATTTTCCTGTTACCTGGTAGCTTCATCCTTAGCATCTTTTTCCCAATATACTCAGCATCCCTCCTCAGCACATGTCCAAACCAATGTAATCGTGCCTCTCTGGCTTTGTCTCCAAACCTTCCAACCTGGACTGACCCTCTAATATACTTATTCCTAATCCTGATCACCCTCATCACACCCAGTGCAAATCTTAACATCTTTAATTCTGCCACATCCAGCTCAGACTCCTGCCTTTTTGTCAATGCCACTGTCTCCAACCCATATAACATAGCTGGTCTCACTACCCTCTTGTAGATCTTCTCTTTCACTCTTACTGGTACTCGTCTGTCACAAATCACTCCTGACACTCTTCTCCACCCACTCCATCCTGCATGTACTCTCTTCTTCACCTCTCTTCCACACTCACCGTTACTCTGAACTATTGACCCCAAGTATTTAAACTCATCCACCTTCGCCACCTCTACTCCTTGCATCCTCACCATTCCTCTATCCTCCCTCTCATTCACACACATATATTCTGTCTTAGTCCTGCTGACCTTCATTCCTCTTCTCTCTAGAGCATATCTCCATCTCTCCAGGGTCTCCTCCACCTGTTCCCTACTCTCACTACAGATCACAATGTCATCTGCAAACATCATAGTCCACGGGACTCCTGTCTGATCTCGTCTGTCAACCTGTCCATCACCATTGCAAATAAGAAAGGGCTCAGAGCTGATCCTTGATGTAACCCCACCTCCACCTTAAACGCATCCGTCACTCCCACCGCAGGCCTCACCTCTGTCACACTACCCTCGTACATATCCTGTACCACTCTTACATACTTTTCTGACACTCCTGACTTCCTCATACAATACCACAACTCCTCTCTAGGCACCCTGTCATATGCTTTCTCTAAGTCTACAAAAACACAATGCAACTCCTTCCGACATTCTCTGTACTTCTCCATCAACACTCTCAGAGCAAACATTGCATCTGTAGTGCTCTTTCCTGGCATGAAACCATACTGCTGATCACTAATCATCACCTCCCTTCTTAACCTAGCTTCCACTACTCTTTCCCATAACTTCATGCCGTGACTGATCAGTTTAATCCCTCTGTAGTTACTACAGCTCTGCACATCACCCTTATTCTTAAAACTTGGTACCAAAACACGTCTTCTCCACTCCTCAGGCATCCTCTCACTTTCCAAGATTTCATTAAACAATATGGTTAAAAATCTACTTGTAAACACCTCCATGATTTCACAGGTATGTCATGTGCACCAACAGCCTTTCCATTCTTCACTCTCTTCACAGCTGTCCTCACTTCCTCCTTGCTAAGCCATTGCACTTCCTGATTCACTAACCCCACATCATCCAACCTTTCCCTCTCATTCTTTTCATTCATCAACCCCTCAAAGTACTCTTTCCCTCTCCTCAACACACTCTTCTCACTTGAGAGTATGTTTCCCTCATTATCCTTTATCACCTTTATCTGCTGCACATCTTTCCTAGCTCGGTCCCTCTGTCTAGCCAATCGGTACAGGTCCTTTTCTCCCTCCTTAGTGTCCAACCTTTCATACAACTCTTCATATGCCTTATCCTTAGCCTTTGCCACCTCTCTCTTTGCCATGCACCTCATCTCCTTATACTCCTGTCTACTTTCTTCATCTCTCTGACAATCCCACTTCTTCTTTGCCAACCTCTTTCTCTGTATACTCTCCTGTACTTCCTCATTCCACCACCATGTCTCCTTGTCATCCTTCCTCTGTCCAGATGTGATACCAAGCACCTTCGTAGCCATCTCCCTTACTAGCTCTGCTGTAGTTACCCAGCTATTTGGTAACTTTTCACTGCCACCCAGTGCCTGCCTTAACTCATCCCTGAACTCCACCTCACAATTACCCTTTTTCAATTTCCACCACTTGATCCTTGGTGCTGCCCTCACACTCCTCCTCCTCTTCTTGATAACCAACATCATCCTACAAACCACTATCCTATGCTGCCTAATGACACTTTCTCCAGTCACCACTTTACAGTCTCCCATCTCCTTGAAACTGGCCCTCCTACATAAGATGTAAGGTAGACTGGACTGGTGCAGTCACATCCTATATGCTACAAGTTGTAACAGCTGAGGAACTAACTTGCTGTTATGAAAATCTACTGAAACAGAAGCCGTATTATGTGAGTAAAGTGTACGGCTGAGTTGGAAATGCAAATCCAGAGAAAGAATTCATAAAGAAAGAATACAGATCAAACAGGAAGGAAGAAAAGCAAAACCAGACCCTGTTTAAATGAATGAGTACTGATTCTGCAGCTATATAGCCACTTGTCCAAGGGTTTAAACCTTGTTCATTTACTCACCAATTCACTGGCTAGATGAAGGAGAGGAAAATCACTTCCCTGCCTGAGGAAGAGTAGCTTTGAATGCACAGAATACTTTTGGTTTGTTGGTTGTTTCTATAGGCGTAAGGAATTGTGTTATAATTTTTTTCTGGGCTGATTGCTCCCTGGCCAAATAAAGAAAGAGGTGGTTGTGCTTTCAGCTGTATAGGCAATATATATGTTGCCACAATAGCATGCTAGTAAAACTCTTTACACGTCTATACAACATATCTCCCTGGCAGACCTTTCATATTGGTGTTATACACTAAACACAGACAGAGTTAAATAAATTTGTACTTGTTAACCTACTTTAGGTTCATAGGTTCATAGGTTGGTACTAGGCTATCAGCCAAGGGCCTGCGTAAGCCTAGCCAACAAGGTTCCCTGGCTTACGCCACCCAAAAAAGTTATTTTCCTGTGCCAATGTCGAGCAGAGACACAGAAGTAATCCCTGGGGTGTATTTCCTATTTCCCATCCACTCATCAAGATTTTTCTTGAAGAATGCTAATGAAGAACTTTGCTTGACATAGATGGGTAGCCTATTCCAGAGTATGGAAAGTCTCTAGGACAGGAATCTATCCCTCCAGCATGTCCTGTTTATTGTGGTGACAAGGTTTAGGTCCCTAGAGTGTGTAACTCAGAGGGATTGGGATTTCTTTAGGTGTAGCATGTCCAACAGCTCTGGGTTTGACATAGCTTTATATGTTAGGCAGAGATCACCTTGGAGTAGGCGATATGCTGCAGAGTAAAGCTGGAGATTTTTGAGGTGGTCAGAGCAGGGCATTTGTTTGAGGCCAGTAATCCTCTTTGTGAGGTACTTCTGTGGCCTTTCCAGCTGCTGCAGATGTCTTGTGAGGTACATTCCAAAAGGGGAATTGTACTCTATAATGGGTCTAATGAGTGTCAAGTAGAGGGGAACAATGACCTCTTATTTCCTGGATGAGAACCCTTTAATGATGAGGTGTGCCACGTAGAAGGACTTCCTGACTACTCTGGCGATGTGACTATCAAAGGAGAGACTACTGTCCACCTGGGTCCTAAGGTCTCTTATCACGCATTCGGTGTTAAGTAGATTGCTGCCTATGTGGTAGTTCATGGGTACAGAGTTTTTACCAAAGGGGATGACACTGCACTTTTTAGCATTGAGCTTGAGGCCATGGCTCTGACACTAGGCATCTGTCTCAGCGAGGCCCTTCTGTAGGATGTCCATATCATTTGGGGACTTGACTATGGCTCCTAGTTTGCAGTCATTTGTGAACTTCATTAGCCAGAGGCCTTCTGTGCTAGCCTGTACTTCGGAGAAGTAGATACCAAACAGGAGAGGTCCCAGGACGAAACCCTGTGGTACTCCACTTGTCACTGCTTTGAGGTCAGATTTGGAGTCTGCAACTTTTACAGTGTGGGTTCAGTCTGTGAGCCAGTTGGGAACCCATCTTGTGACGTAGGGATTTATACCTAGTTTAGTGAGTTTAGCTATAATTCCAGAATGGGGGATGATGTCGAAAGCCTTGGCGAGGTCAAGATAGGCTGTGTGAACCACCTTACCCTCATCTACGGCTTTGGTGACTGCCTCAAAGAAGTCAGTCAGGTTCGGGAGACATGATCTACCTTTCAAAACCTGAACTGAGTGGGATCCAGAGTTTGGAGGTTACCAATTTCTTTGTTTATGAGTTCCATGATGATACGTTCCATGACCTTGCAGACCAGGCTCGTCAGGCTAATAGGTCGATAGTTCCCGCCATCAGTGGTGGCTCCCCCTTTGTGGAGTGGGATAATTGTTCCTGTGTGCCATTGAGTGGGCACAAAGCCTGATGCAAGGCTATTATTGAACATGGTGCTTAAGTGGGGAGCCAGTTCATTCTGAAGTTCATGTAAAATGCAGCTTGGGATGTTGTCCAGTACCATGGATGCTGTGTTTTTGGTTTTAGAGAGTGCAGCTTTTACCTGCGTAGTTGTGATTACAGGGACTCTGCATTCTTCCTGTATAGATATGGGCCCTTTAGGGGGTGAGAGGGGGGTAAAGTTAGCACTGAACCTATCTACCAGGATGTTGGCAATATCAGTTGGTTCTATAATTTTTGCGCCTTTGTGCTGTAACTCAGAGCAGATCTGGGTGTTTCCATCGAGATTCTTGACATAGCTATAGAATGCTTTGTGGTTGGCCTTGGAATTAGTGGTGATTTTGTTTTCATAGCTACCTTTGGAGGATCTTATAAGGGATCTCAGCTTCTTACTGAGGGTGACCAGGGAGCTCCTCCACTCATGGGATTTTACTCTCTTTTGCAGCAGTTTCTTCCTTCTGTTGTAGAGTTTGTTTATGGCAGGGGACCACCAGATTGGCTTCCTTTTTTTGGAGGATAGCATCTTGGTTCTGTTTGGGATAACACAATCCATGCACTTATTTAAGTGCTTATAGAGTGCATTTGTGTAGGATTCAGCAGTTGTAACTGTATTGTCAATCTGCATGGGTGTCATGAAATTCACCACTTCTGTCTTAAGAAGCATGAAGTTGGCTTTGGAGAAATTTCTTACTGTGGTTTCCTTAATGGGGGGTGGGGGTGGGATGTCGATATCAAGAGTGATTAGCTTATGGTCGGATCGGACCAACAAGGAGTTTACTTCAGGTGTGGAACACCGGTCACTCATGTTGGTAATGACTAGGTCTAGGATATTGTTGCTCCTGGTGGCGGTGTGGATAAGTTGATCCAGGGCATTGGAGTTTATGAATTCCAGAAAGCGTTGAGCTAAGGAGTTGGTACACGAGTAGTTTTCCCAGTTAATGGTGGGGTAGTTGAAATTGACCATTATTAGGGTACTTGGTTGAACCCTAATATTTTCCTGTATATCAAGAAAAGAGGAGTGGGAATCCTAGGGCATGGTGGGGGATCTGTAGCAAGCTACAATTTGGACTGCAGTTTTGCCCAGAGTTAGTTGCACTTGGATAACCTCAGATGCATTATACTGAGCAACTAGCCTGGAGGTGTGGATATCTTAATGAATATAGACACGCCTCTGTCTTTGGTGTTTCAGTACAGGTTACATGGCCAAAAAGTGTGGTATGAGATATAGCCTGGTAGTGCAGAGGTGCTCTCGGGAGCCTTGAGCCAAGTCTCAGTCACTGCACAGATATCAACGTTCTCCATTTTAAGGAGTGCCTCGAGTGAGTGCATTTTGAGATTTAGACATCTAGCATTGAGTAGCATTACCCAAAGTTTTTGCTTGCCAGTTCCTGTTAAGGTGATGAATTTGTTATTTGAACCTTGCCTAAAGAAGGCACTATAGGGGCAGCAAGAGCCTTAGCCAATATCCGGAATCCCAGGGGCGACAGGTGCAGGCCATCTGTGACAAAGCATCGTGGTCTGTTGACCATGTCATCCCAAGCAGACAGATACTGGATCCCCTTAGAATGACACTAGAAGCTTAGCCAATTGTTGAAGTCAATCATTTTGTCCTTGTACTGCGGTATCATTCTGGGAGATGGCAGAATGTTGCTCAAGGCTAGGGTCATATCTACCTGGGCTACAAGATTGGACAGCTCTTCCATGTCTCTTTTCATGTAGTCCAGGGAGGTACGTCTCAGGTCATTCACACCATCATGGACAATGACAGAGTCATATTTGTACTTGTTGTGGAGTGACCTGAGTGCATGGGTTATGTGGTGGATCCTGGCACCTGACAAGCAGCTGACAGTAACCTTATCCTTGTTTAGTCTGGTGAGTGGGACATCAGTGTGCCTG
The DNA here is from genome assembly GCF_019279795.1 of Protopterus annectens. NCBI lineage: Eukaryota > Metazoa > Chordata > Ceratodontiformes > Protopteridae > Protopterus > Protopterus annectens. The sequence goes on from NC_056737.1 coordinate 958,497,956, forward strand.
ACTATAGAGACACCTATGACTAGTGTTTTGGGTACGTTGTTTTGCCTTATTGGCTGTGGTTGAGTGGCACACTGTGTCTGTGGGCTATGTGTCATTTGAGTTGTGTTGGGGGATGGAAGTTGCTTGCGTTTCTGCTTTGGCAGTCTCTGTTGCTTAGACAGATTATTATTGAGAGCCTCCGCGAATGTTTTTGTGTTACTATGTGTGGATTTTGGTGGTGTAGTTTTAGTGAGGCTATGTGATGAGTGTGGAGTGGTGCAAATGTTTACCTTCTCCTAATTAGCATGTACTTATTTATTTTTTGTTTGCTTGTTCAACATATATATGTACAATTGTATAGCCAATAAAGAAAGATTTTTAGCAGATGAGAGAAGAAATAAATATACCCAAAAAAATGTTATGCAGACATAGATAGAGCATGCAAAACTTCACATAGGAGACAGTTCAAGATTAAACTCCACACCCTGAAACTTATAGACGGAGATCCTATTGCTGTACAAATTTGCTGCCCTAATACTATGCCATTACAGCATGTGTGCCTTCGTCTTCTGCTTAAATTCAGTTTTATGACTAAACTACTTTACTTTATTGGAAAAGCCCACCCAGACTCTTGCCACAATTTGCTGTGAGGAAAAGGTTAATTTGTTTTTGCTTTTTTGTATTTTGTATTGCTTCATTGCCATCTTCTATTTTGTATATTGTAATTTATTTTCTTTGCACTGTGTTGTACTTGTGTTCTGCTTTTAACTGCATATTAACACTAGGAAATAGACCACAGTTGTGTCTCTTGTGAGTCGCACAGAAATTAAGTTTTCCCGCACTCTCTTGCTTGTGCTTTTAAATTCAACTGTCTTTTGAGTTCCCTGCCCCTTATTTTAATTTGACCACATATCTCCTTCCCTCTCCTCTTTCATTGGCTATTGTAAGCACACAATTATAATTTTGTGAAGTTGTTACCCTTCAAGTATCTACATTTATTGACCATCCCAGTTTATTCCATAGAACCAGAATACAATGTGCCCTCCTCCTTCCAATCTACATGGCTTTTTTTTTAATTAGTGGTTCTCTACTTAGATAGGTAATGCTTAAGCTATCCCATCTTTCATATCTAGCTGCTTAGTGCACACTGCAGCTCTTACAATATTGAACTATTTTTCCATCTTACCTTTAAAATCTGCAATGTCAACTCCAATACCACCAAGTACTGGTCGTCCTACATTCTAACTCACAGTAGTCATCTTGGGATTATAACTCCTGATTTGCTCTTAGTGAAGGAAAGAGAATCAGAACATTATTTCCTGGAGACTTCTGATCACCGGAAAGCCTAATAACTGCTCCATAGATATCAGCTTGGAATCTGTGCTTATACTGTGCTCCTAGTGGGAGAAGGAGCAGAATACATTGATTCCTGACTGTTTCTGACTGGACAGTAACTGTCTGTGCTTGACCTTCCTGATTTATCTGGTTGCTATCCACGGCATCTACCAAGGAAAGGCTATAACAAGCCTACATACCTTTATAACACCTGGGAAAAGAATGTGGCTGACCAAACAGCCTGTGGCCTGCTTCTTAGCTTGGGATTAGTGATACTGTTTTGCTTCTGATGAGAGAAGAAGCAAAGAAGCATTGTATCCCAGCATCATGAAGCTGTGGTGAGGCCATCACTGGTAGTAACCAGGCAGTAGCCATTCAGACAGCTCCCTTGTTTTCATCATTCTTGACAAGCTAATTCTTTCTTTTCAGTAAATACCACTTGATTTCTGTTGTCTAACCTAAATTCAGAATATCTGCCTAAATAATTCATCTGTAAATCATCAGGGGCTACTTAGTTTCCCTTCAAGTGTTTAGCATTGCCATGTATACACACAGACACCTTGACTTGACATTTTTCCTGTAAAAACATGATTGAAATTAGAGAAATACCTATCTGCACTCAGGGCAACTAGTTTGCATTGACAAGCATTGCCCTCAGAGTTGCAAACTGGTTACTCCTGACATTTTATATTCTCACTCCAACTGTCTAATCAGTAAAAACAGTCAGTTGGCATGGGTATGAACTTTCCCACTATCTTCATTATCAGCTTGGTGAATATGGGCAACCTTAGGCGATGCAGAAATTGCTTCAGGTTTACTGACAACCAGTTAATTCTCAAACAAACTGATATGGAATGTGAGAGATGTATTTACATAATGCCACTGGAGGCAAAGGTCTTACATAAAAGCACTCCTAATGTCAGTAAGGTTGTTAGCAGTACACACGCTGCACCCATCACACCCAAGTCAAAGCAGACTCATAGAACAACATATGCTGAAGCACTTAAGTGCAACCTTCCTAAACACCAAAACCTCCTAGATGAAATACACATAGCAAATACCCTCAGCAGCCCCAAATGCACCCTTTCAAAACAACACCCATATCAACACATACAGTCACATGTCATGGAGCATCTACTTCTAAGCCCATAAGGCAAGCCACCACGCAACCAAACATTCTGGTCATTGGAGACACCACTGTGAGACAATGCTTTGCCAGGAATGGTCTGTACCTCTCTCCTGTAGGCTTTTGAATATTAATTAAAACATTGTTCTCCACCACAGAGCCATTTTTAAATGATGCCAAAGTACTTCTGACATAGCAAATCAAAACCAAGAAAATCTAAAGGTGTTACTTTTCAGTGCTAGGAGTCTAAACAAAAATCTACACTCCCTAGAAGCTCTCTTCACCCTAGATAATGCTGACATCTCTGCAGTCACTGAGACACGCTTTAAAGTCTTGAAGACTATACCGACAGTGCAGGGTTATAATGCCTTCTACACATTTAGACCAGCTACTACACAGACGGGGACGAAAGGTGGAGGTGTTTCAATTTACATCAGAAATAAATATACCTCAAGGCTGGTCAAACAAGAGAATGCACTTGAGCTTCTCCATGTTCAAATCACCATAGGCAAAATTTGATATCACTTCCTTGAAAGCTATAGGTCCCTCTCTATGACCCAGGAAACCCATTACATGTATTTAAATTTAATGGAAACACTCATCACCCAACCTAATACAATATTCATGGGTGACTTTGATTACTGGTGAAAGCCACACACAGATAGCCTAGTATGAACCTATGAACCTATGAACCTATGAACTCCACTGTTAACTGGAGATCATATAAACCACCACATAGATTCCTGAATTTTGTAAACACAAACTCCCTGGACCAGAATGTCAGTACACCAACCAGGGGTCTAGCCATACTGGATCTGGTCCTCACAAATATGGAAGAGTGCTACAACCCCCCCCCCCCCAATATCTGACCATCTAAAAAAAACTCCAGCTATACTCTGTCGCATATCGTCTACTCAGAGGCAATCTCTACTTAGCATACAAGGCCATGTCAAACCCAGAGGTGTTGGACATGTTGCACTTAAAGAAATCCCAATTCATCAGAGCCACATGATCCAGGGATCTAAACCTTGTCATCACAATGAACAAAACATGCTGGAGGGATAGACTCCTGACCCAGAGACTCCCCAGACTGTGGAATAGACTGCCATACATGTTAAGCAGAGCGCCTCTTTGGCCCTCTTCAAAAGGAACCTCGACGACTATGAATTACAGGTCTGTCCATATTTTCTCTCATTGCTGGAAAGATATAGAAGAGTTCAAGGTCATTGTCCTGAATTGAGTCTGGGGGCAAACAACATGAATCCAGCAGTAGTTGCAGATAAATTTTAAAAAAGACCTTTAATACTGAGGCACATAACAGAATTTCAAGGAAGTGAAAAGCACACGGAAGTAAATATTGTTGGAAGAAATAGACAGGGAATAGTTATGGCTGAGCTTGTACTGGCCCTAGGGCAGATAGCCTAGTACCAACCTATGAACCTATGAATTACAGGTCTGTCCATATTTTCTCTCATTGCTGGAAAGTTCAGAAGACATATGAGTGGAATTTCCAAATTTTAATGGTCTTTCAAATATGCCTTGCCATAGATTCATGCAATGCACTACCTAAAAACCTGTTTTGATCTACCTTTGTGAGTGGGTTCATAGCATCATAGATTAGTACCAGGCTGCTATTGATCCAGACTATCATTTATAAACTAGCTAGAATATCAGATTGACATGACTAATTTATACCTAGTTTCAACCACTTTCAATCAGGACATGAGGGGCCAGACCTGTGTTGTAATTATGATTGCCCATCCATTCATCCAGATTTCACATAAAGAGGGTCATGGAAGTCTATTTTATAAAAGAGAGACTCTATGGGAAATATAGTATCCCTTTAGCAGGCCCTATTTATACTTTGTGGAAATTAAGACCTCTCGAGTGGGTGTTTAATGTGTTGTTTTGTTTTGTGGATGTACAGAAGGTCACATAGGACAGGATTCTTTGAGCCTGTGTAGACCTGTCAGAGGTCAACTCTCAAGAGTCTGAAGGAAACAGAAAGACATACAGTTTTTATTAAGGTAACCTAGGTAGTTCAAGAGCGACAAACCCTTGATTATCTTAGTGAAGAAATCCCGTGGTCTCTCAGGCTGTCATGTGCTTGTACAAGTGCATATCAAGGAGGACGTTATACTGTTTTATGGGCCTAATGAGGTAGGAGTAGAGTGGGAAGATAACTTCTTAGATCTGGAGTAGTAGGAAATAGCCCTGTTGATTCACCTAGTTAGAAAAAAAGATTTCCTAACAGAATTCTTTGTCAATAAAAGCACCGTGGTCCCTCTTGACTGAGTCTATCTTCAAAAGAGCGTCACCTACAAAAACAAAATCGCCACTGATTCTAAAGACAACCACAAAGCATTCTATAGCTATGTCAAAAATCTCAGTGGTAACACTGAGATCTGCTCTGTGTTACAGCACAATGGCACTAAATATACAGAACCAACTGATATTGCCAACATCCTGGTAGATAGGTTCAGTGCTAACTTTACCCCCCTCTCACCCCATAAAGGACCATCTCTATACCGGAAGAATGCAAAGTTCCTGTAATCACGGCTGTACAGGTAAAAATCACACTTTCCAAAGCCAAGAACACAGCAATCATGGGACCTGACAACATCCCAGGCTGTGTTTTACATGAACTACAGAAAGAACCGGCACCCCAACTAACTACCATGTTCAGTCATAGCCTCACCTCAGGCTTTGTGCCCACTGAATGGTGCACAGAAATGGTTATCCCACTCCACAAAGGGGATCCACCACGGACCTCGGCAACTACCGCCCCATTAGCCTGACAAGCCTGGTCTGCAAGGCCATGGAATGTATCATCATGGAATGTATAAACAAAGACATTGGTAATCTAAAAACTCTGGAACACACCCAGTTCGGGTTTGTAAAAGGCAGATCATGTCTCCTAAACCTGATCGACTTCTATGAAGCAGTCACCAAAGCTGTAGATGAGGGTAAGGTGGTTTAGATTGAATATCTAGATCTCACCAAGGCTTTTGACACCATCCCTCACTCTGGAATTATAGATAAACTCACTAAACTAGGTATAAATCCCTATGTCACAAGATGGGTTGCCAATTGGCTCACTGACGGAACACACACTGTGAAAGTAGCAGCCTCCAAATCCGACTTCAGACCAGTGACAAGTGGAGTACCACAGGGTTCAGCCCTGAGTCCTCTCCTGTTTGGTATTTACTTCTCTGAAGTACAGGCTAAAACAGAAGGTTTTTGGTTAATGATGTTCGCAGATGACTGCAAACTAGGGGCCATAATTGAAATTCCTAACGATGTGGACATCCTACAAAAGGGCCTCACTGAGACAGATGTCTGGTGTCAAAGCCATGGCCTCAAGCTCAATGCCAATAAGTGCATTGTCATCCCATTTGTTAAAAACTCTGTACCCATGAACTACCACATAGGCAGTAGTCTACTTAACAATGAAAGTATGATAAGAGACCTTGGGACACAGGTGGACAGTAGTCTCTCCTTTGATAATCACATCACCACAGTAGTCAGGAAATCCTTCTATGTGGCACAGCTCATCACAAAAGGTTTCTCATCCAGGAAAATAGAGGTCATTGTTTCCTCTACTCATCATTCATTAGATCCATTGTAGAGTACAACACCCCTTTTGGTATGTACCTCACAAGACATCTACAACAACTGGAAAGGCCGCAGAAATACCTCACAAAGAGGATTACCAACCTTAAACAGATGCCCTACGCAGACCATCTCAAAAAATTCCAGCTTCACTTCTGCCTAAGATACGAAGCTATGTCAAACCCAGAGCAGGTGGACATGCTCCACTTAAAAAAAATCCTAATCCCCCCGAGCTACACGCTCTAGGGACCTAAACCTTGTCACCACAATAAACAGAACATGCTGGTGGGATAGATTCCTGTCCCAGAGGCTTCTCATATTCTGGAACAAACTACCTATCTATATCAAACAAAGTTTCTCATTAGCACTCTTCAAGAAAAATCTTGATGACTGGATGGGAAATAGGAAATTCACTTCTGTAGCTCTGCTCGACAGGGGCACAGGAAAATAAGTTTCTTGGGTGGTGAAAACCAGGGTACCTTTTTGGCTAGGCTTATATAGGCCCTAGGGCCAATAGCCTAGTATCTACCTATGAACCTATGAGCCTATGAGGTAGGTACATAGATGCCCAATTTTGCCAAAGGACACAATGCTGTATTTTTTAGCATTTAATAGGTGCCCAATTTTGCCAAAGGACACAATGCTGCATTTCTTAGCATTTAGTTTTAGGCCATGGTCCAAGCACCACTGTTGGTGTGTGTTTGCTTATCCTTAAGAGCCTGAAAGTCAGATGGAGAGTTATTGACGTCTCTGAATTTGCAGTAATCTGCAAACATGTCACCCATAGACCATTGATCTCAGCCCAATATCAGAGAAGTAATTGCTAAAAGTAAATGGCCCTAGGACTGATCCCTGGAGACAACACTATCTTGGATGAGATTTTGCTTCCCACACTAATAAACTTGAGTTCTCTCACTTAGCAATTTTTCCATACAGTGGTAACACAGGGGTTTACATTTACTTGGATTAGCTTACTTAGAGAGATCACCATGTGTGAATGTTTTTATTTGTCATTTAATGAGATTGCTTACTAAAGTTGAGCCCTTTGTTGAGACAAATTTGGGTACGAATATGTTTTGTAAGCAAATAATTTAGACCTAAACTGGTTGAAAAAATGCATTACGAACTACAGCCTACCTAAGTAATACAGTTTTATTATTTATTTATTGTATGTTAATCAGACAGTACATAACATACACAGAGTAGTTTTCCCTGCTGGTATGTATAACAAGGTCATAAAAATGAAACTCTGATTTCATCCACAAAAGACTGAAAGAAAAGAATGTTTACTTTTCATCAGGGAGGGGAAAGGAACCCATTTTTGAAAAAAAATATGGATTTGCTGTTTTTATTTGTTTTGTCCTGAATTCTTACAGTTATCTAAACTGGATATAAAGGTTGCAAGAGAAGTACTGTGTATGTAAAGTCAACCTATTTCACAAATATGGAAGGCACTGGGTAAGTTACTTGTCATAGGTTCATAGGATGATACTAGGCTATTGGCCTGGAGGCCCTTATAAGACTATCCAAGAATTTCACCCATGTTCCCACAAAGTCAGCACCTGTTTTCCCTGTCCATCAGGGACACAGGTGGGATCCCAGGGGTATATTTTCTGTTTCTCATCCAGTCATCCAGGTTCCTTTTAAAGAGGAATAGTGAGGTGCTCTGCTTAACATGGAGAGGAAGTCTATTCCACAGATGGGGGAATCAGTGGGACAGAAATCTATCCTGCCAACAAGTTCTGTTAATATCACAGACCAGGTTGAGACTTTGCATGCAGGTTGCATGAGTGGAGTTTGACTTACGGATATGCAGCAACTCCATCAATACTGAGTCTGAGACAGCCTTGTATGCCAGACGCAGGTCACCTCTGAGCACTGCATACCTCTCAACTGTACAGATTTTTGAGAATGTCCAGATTTTTGCCTCATAGTTTTGGTCTGTTTTTCATAAATTTATGGGTTTTTTTTGGCATTTTAGTGGCACATCATTAAATATTAAATTTGAAAATGACAGACATTTGAGTTTCAGACTTCATACCCTTCAGAAAATTATTGCTAATGCAAAATGTGTTATTTTATCAACTTTCTAACTTTGTAAGAGCAATATTTAAAAACTGTCCCTATTTGTGGGCATTTGTCCCAATTTTATTCATGGCTTTTTCCAGATTTCTTGCTCTAAGAGGTTGAGAAGTATGCTGAACAGTCCGAGACTGTGTAGATGGACAGGGCTTTTAGCCTATCTGTATAAGGCAGGTGTTTGAGACCCTGGAATTTCCTGTCAGGAACCTCTGTGGTCTCTCCAACTGCTGCATGTGCTTGGCAAGGTACATGCCGAAGGGGGCTTTGTACTCAATAATGGGGCTGATAAGGGTGGAGTAGAGGGATGCTATGACCACCTTGTTCCTGGATAAAATACCCTTACTTATGAGGTGTGCCACGTAGAAGGCCTTCCATACAATGGAGGCAACAAGGAGGTCAAAAGTCAGGTTGCTATCAACCTGGGTGCCCAGGTCACTCATGACTGATTGTGTGCTTAGTACACTGTTATTAATCTAATAATTAGTGGGGACATTATTTTCTGCAAAGGGTATAATGATGCATTTCTTGGCATTCAGTTTGAGGCCATGCTTCTGGCACCAGTCATTAGTTTGGCTAAGGCCCTCTTGGAGTATGTTCCCATCACTTGGGGAATTTATGACAGTGCCCAGCTTGCAGTCATCTGAAAACTTGGTCAGCCACAGACCACTGGTTTTGGCTTGCACGTCAGAAAAGTATATCCCAAACATTAGAGGCCCCAAGACCGATCCTTGGGGTACACTGCTTGTTACAGGTCTGCTACTAGAGGTGGATTCCCCTATTTTGACTGAGTGGATTCTAATGCCAGAATGTGCAGTGGTCTCAAGGGCCTTTGCCAGGTCCAGGGATGCAGTACAAACTGATTTGCCTATGTATAATCCATCAATGATTTCATCAAGGAAGTCCACCAGGCTTAGGAGACAGGATCTGCCTTTAACAAACCAAAATTTGCTTAGGTTTAGGGCTTGCAAAATGCCCATGTCTTTGTTAATCAATTTCATAATGACATGTTTTATTGCCTTACAGAGGCTTACTGGTCTATATTTTCCCATATTGGTAGAGGATCCCCCTTGTAGAATGGTTTGACTATTGCAGTTTTCCATTCATCTGGCATAAAGCCTTTGAAGAGGCTGAGGTTGAATAGGCTTAGCAGCGAGTCTACCAGACAGTGTTTGGTGCTGACAAGAAGGTAGCCTGGCACATTATAAGGACCCATGGAGCTAGTATTCTTGGCCTTGTTGAGGGCATTCAGGACATGCTTGGAAGTGATCAGAGGGGTTGATGTGGGTATTCTAATAAATCAAGGAAAGTTAGAGGAAGATAGAGAATAAAAGTTTGAGCTGAATTTGTCCTGTAACTTTGGCTATGTCCTCAGGAGATAAACAGGTGATGTTATGTATCAGCTCTGAGCATTGCTGGGTATTAACTGTAAGATTTATTTATTTTCTTTACCTCTAAGATTTCTTATATAGCTAAAGAAGGCTTTCTGATTGTCCTTTGCAGAGATGGTAACATTCCATTTATATTTACTTTTAGAGAATTTATTTTATTTCTGAGGTTTGTTGTTCTTTTTGAGTTTAGTTCTAGATGAGATGATCAAATATTAAGTTTGCTTTTATAGGCTATGAGTTTCTTCCTCTTATAGTATGGTTTGTTTATAATGGAGCTAGCACATGGATTTATTCCTGAGTTTGACATTTTAGTTATGTTTTATATTTTATTGAGACAAATGCCTCAATATAGGCTTTGATGTCGGCATATAAATTATCTGCAAATGTGGCAGCATAAAAAAGTGGGTCATTGAGGTGAGGAAGGTGCTTAAATCTCATCAGGTCATCAGTTAGCTTGAATAGACTTGCCTTAAAGTTGCCTATAAAGACAAAAAAAGTTTTGTGGTAAGTCAGATTTTACCATCATACTAAGTGCTCCTGAATACTGGTCAGAACTGGCAAGTGATGTTTTACATGGGGGGTGATATATTGGTGAGAACCAGGTCCAATATATTTGAACACCTATTTGAGACTTGAACTTGTTGGTCTAAAGAGATGGCATTAACAAAGTACAGGAATCTTTGTGCATATATATTTGTGGTAGCTGTGTAGGTTTCCCAGTTAACGGAGAGAGTTGTAGTCTCCCAAGTGAAGGGCTTAGGATCAATAAGTCGATTTGCTTAGACATGCATCACGAGCTCCAGGTAAATTGGGGGAACATAATAGCTGGCTATGATATGATACGGAGTTTTATCTGCCATGAAAGATATAGAAGAGTTCAAGGTCAGTGTCCTAAATTGAGTCTGGGGGCAAACAACATGAATCCAGCAGTAGTTGCAGATACATTTTAAAAAAGACCTTTAATACTGAGGCACATAACAGAATTTCAAGGAAGTGAAAAGCACACGGGCTGGTTTCTGAATGGCGAATTTCATACAAAACTGGCTAACAGGCCAGAGACAAAAAGGATAGTTTAGTGGGGATGTTGTTTGGGGAAAATTCAGTTTTCACTTGGGTGCCGCAATGCTTGAGTCAGGCTATTTGTTAATTTTATTTTATTTAGTGTCCAATCCTATGTGATATGCTTCTGTCAAGCATCACAGCATGGAATGACTAGAGGGTCAGCCTGTTTGCTGATGATACTGAGTTCTAAGTAGTGGTGGCATATTAGAGATCAGTCTCTAGCTTGCTCAAAGGCTAAAAGTGTGAGACAATAAATAGCAGCTGATATATGATATGAAAACTGAAAGATAAGTGTTCTTTTGGAGGAAGCCTGCAGATGGATGAAAGCTAATGGGAAGTAGTGGATATAATTAAAAAAAGGAAAAGTAGTCAGGAATATAGTTACCCCTAGCATAATTCATTCAGAGAAGTATGAAGGTCACATATTTAGGCCAAAATGAAGCTAGGATGCACATACACACACACAACCTTGTTTCTATTAGATTCCAGGCCACATTGGCCACAGTAAGAGCCTGTATGTGCATTGATGGAGGCATACAAAGCATCATGTTTAATAAAACATTCAGTTTTGGAAAATTTAAAGAGAAAGGAAACAGTACTATGAATAAGACAAGAGAAATGGAAGAATGGAGAACCGTTTTTTTTAGAAAGAGTGTAGGATATGTGTCTGTCATGGGTCCACTGGAAGAAGGAGAGAGAACGTTTTTTTATATAGACACAGTAGATGGATAAATAAAAAGATAGTGGCATAGTGGCTACTTAAATGCTGCTTGATGTGCCTGTTTTGACATGTGATATATTTATTATATAAATTAGCATTAATTAGTGATATGTATACACAGTATATTAAGGTAACAAAGGTTATAACTGAAGGATTCCACATGTGCGGTGCTCTTAAATGTAGGATGTGTGACCCACAAATGGCAGAGACTTTTGCATCTCATGGAGAGTAAGTTTTTTACAAGGAGTAGATTATCTTGGGGAACCTTGATGAGAAATCTTGACCAAAAGAAGATGCACAGTATGAGAACCCTAACTGGGATATTTAGAATGCCACTGATCTGCTTGTGAAAGTGTCAGGAGCTACAACACCTGGGTATAACTTTAAACACCAAGCCTAGAGACTGTAAGACATTCTTGTTTTCCTTTGAAAAATGTAACATATGAACAGAATGTGAACTGAAAGCAACCATAAAGTTTGTTAAGCAGGAACATGGTGAGTATTATTGGAAATGAAAATCAGTGTTATCCCTTCATATTAAACAAAGCGGTCATGAATCGATAAGGCTTTAGCCAGAATATATGTCTTTCTATGTGTGTGTGCGTGTGTGTGTGTGTGCGTGTGTGTGCGTGTGTGTGCGTGTGTGTGTGTGTGTGTGTGTGTGTGTGTGTGTGTGTGTGTGTGTGTGTAGCTAGTTAGCTAAATGTGTATATATGGGTCTACTTCACTTCACCTAAAACTCATTTGACAGAATTTCATTTGACCGAGACCAAATTACCTGATTTTCAAATTACTGAAAACTCATTTGACTGAATCTCATGTCACTGAATGTTAAGCCATAGACATGATGTGGGTTTCTCTTCACCTGTGACTTGCTTGTGATAAAAATAATACTGACAGTCATGTAGAAAGTAGTGTAGTAGTGTTTCTAAACGTGGATATGTCTCTTTACATTTTTATGGGAAGTATCTAAAGTAATATGGGGGATGTTTTGTGCATTCCCAGGAGTAGTGGCAGTGTGGAGTACTGTAAGGCTAGTGAAAGGTATATGCCCTTTTCCCCACTGTAGTGCAATCCTGGAGTTACTATATATAGTTATGCATTTATATATATATATATATATATATATATATATATATATATATATATATATATATACAATATGTATATGTATATACATTACATATATGTGTGTATATATATATATATATATATATATATATATATATATATATACACACACACACACACACACACACACACACACACACACACACACACACACGCGCGCGTGCGATTATATACATACGTGCATATAGGCACACATTTAAACATATGATTTTTTTTTTTCTAATAAAAATAAGTGTGACTTTTCTGATAAAATGGTTTGGAGTTTATGATTCATCACATTGCAAAGCCAGGTGAAAGTTTGCAGTGCGATAATACTGGTCACAACCCTGACTCTACAAATTGTTTAGGAGTTATGTTTATCTACTGCCTATCAGTCAACCACCAATAGCTCATGTGCAAATCAGTTATCATTATCTAAATCTTGAAAGACACTCCTCCCCAAATCTCACAATAATTTCACATAACAGCTGCAGTTAACGGACTACAGAGGAAGTTGGTTATTCTGTTTGATTGCTCACCAAATAAAATGCTCTGTCTGCAAAATACGCATTTAATTCTGCAGACTACAGGGTTTCAGTTTTGACCACTGATACATAAGGCCTACTTAAGCATACCCAAAAGAACTCTACAGATCTTTCTGTTTCTTCAAGTTGTCACCTTAGGTTTCAGATGGGAAGGAGTACTGTCCTGAGATACCAAACCACAACAGTTTAAAAATGCAAGTCTTACTGCAACCTCAGCAAATTTGAAATAACATACATCTGAGCATTATGATATGCATCAAAACTGCAAAAGTCTTTATGTTTGAGAAATACAAACTACTAGCATGCTATCTCGGCCTAGCACAATAATCACCCAACACGCTGTGTGAAATGAATTTTATAGTGTCACGTCTATCAGAAAAATGAATTTAAATTATCTCAGAAGGATTAAATAAAACATACTACTGATTTGTTATTCCTTTTAGTGTTAGTCTATCATTGTAGTTATGAAACTGCTAAAATATTCAGTAGTGAAATAATCCCCACGTCTCTGTGTGTATCACTCTTTGAACAAATGCAACTGCATTTTATTAACTGAATCTTTCTCTTTAGTGGTCACTTTCTCACAGAAGGAGCCTTCAAGTCTTAGAATCATATTATAAGTACCTATAATTAGTTATTATTGATTTTATGCACTGATTGCAAACTGAAATTCTGGCCCTTGGTACTAGGAACTACTCATTAGTAGAAATTTCAAGTCATAAAGTATTTGGTAGCATTATGCCTGCCTTGATATTTGATTGGAAGTTTTTTAAATGTAAGTTTTGGAAGTGCCATATGTCTATGAATGGTTTCTGAAATGCTTCATATTTCATGTTACAATCCAGTCAATAATATGAAGGGAGTAAGAAACCACATTTTACATTTTCTACTTTATACCAGTAAATGATTCACCAGTGTGCTCTCTCTTGTAAATTTCATGGGATGGAAGCTGAGTCATTTTTTGTACCAAACAAAACTATATTAGATGACTTACTCAAACTATTTGGGCAGAATTGGAGGTGCAATATTATGTTTTCTGTATATTGAATTTAACTTGTAATACTTACCTTGATTTATATACAGCACTGTATATGGTTACTCAAAATAAAAAGTAGATGAATTTGGAAATATCCATAGCATATCTGATGTGTTCCTGCATTAATTTCAAGGACTACAATTGTGATCCTTGGAGCTGTGGAAGTTCAAGTGTGATTAGAAGAAATGCATACTAACTCTAAATTTGTTGTATCTAGGAGAATTTCTTTTTCTCTAAGGTACAGCAATTTTTGCTTAGTGTATCTAAATAGAGTTGGGAGAGGATGGAAATCTCGGACTTGCTCATCTGCACAAAATGTTTTAATACGCAAAAATAATTTTCACAGTTTCTTGAATACTGATCTGTTTTTCAGCTTCCAACTTGAATGCATGACTGCTGTAAGTGTTCTACTTTTCTTTGAAACAGGAAATCAATTTGTCAAAAATCATGTAAAAAAAAAATAAAATCAGCTAGGCTGGACAAGATAAGTTGTTGTTGTTTGCCTTTCGGCTTTTCCCGGTAAGGGGTCACCACAGCGGAACTCTGGACCACTAATGATTGGCAGTAGATTTTTACAAAATGCCGAGGTGCCAACTCGATGCCCAACCTTCAACGAAGGCATGCCCATTTACGCATGCATGTCTTTCGAATGCTACCCAACCGCGGGGAGGACATGCAGAGTCCACACAGAAGGCACTCCCAAGTCCAGCCGAGAATCGAATGGGAGAACCTCTTGCTTTGAGGTAACAATGCTACCGCTGTACCATATGATCAAGTCTTTCAAAACACACCTCTTGATAATATGGGTATGATATAATGGTGTGTACTGACAATGATTAAATGGTGTTGACCCTGTTGTGAGCCTTTAGTTTTGTTTGTCCCAGCTGTAACCATCGGTACTATACTTCACAGTTCATTTACTGATTGCCTTGCACATATTTATTTTGGAAAAGTTTGAAGTTCTGTTTTGAGGACAGGAAAACATCAAATGGGAAATGCCCTTCATTTTAAGAATAGTTTGTGTAAAGATTCAAAAATGGCAGCCACCAGCTGTAAGACATAACTTGGGCTGCTACTGCTGGTAGAGTCGATTTCTAATCAGAGACAGTCCAACTACAGTGATCCTACACAATCTGTAGGATCTCTATAGTGGGCCATCTCCTCAGTTGAGCTACATGCTAATGAGGCATTCCAGGAGTGTGGCCTATGCTAATTAACTATGTGCTTTCCTTTGGGAATGCTGATTGTAAGACATGTAGGTAGCAAAACAATTCAGAAAATTTCTTAGCTGTGTAAGTCACTTCAGCCAGCTGAATTAATCAACTCAGACAAAAGTTCACTTTCATGCATTACATTCAATGGGTAAGATTATATTAGAGGTACGTGCTGTGAAGTTGAGCAGAGTGGTAATGGTGGAGGTGGTGTGTGTGTGTGTGTGTGTGTGTGTGTGTGTGTGTGTGTGTGTGTGTTTGTGTGAAATGTGTGTGGAGCGGCTGTCATACCTCTAAACTCCCTTAGGCATACTAGGCTGGACTACACACCACAGAAATATAATTACTACTCTAAAGTCATTTCAAAAGTTCATAGAGCAAGAAATAGATAAGAAAATAGATAACAAAGTGTAACTCCGGTGCAATGAAGGCTGTCTTCCCTCTTAAAACACTTTCGTTTCACCAATAAAACATTCCAAAATAATTCAGTAAATAAAGAAACTTTAATGATACAGCTTATAAAACAAAAAACACAGATTAAGCGCTTTCATCTCCCTCTGGAGACTTCATCAGAATCACATATAACACATTTTCCATTCCTTTTATATCATTCCATTTGAACTTGATTGGCTGGCCATTACAGCTTCAATTAATCAATTAACCAAAAACAAAATTTTAAAAAATCTTTGTATTGTACACACATTCTAATATTTGTGTATTTAAAAAATCAGACCTACAGAGACAAATGTAAGACTTTTAAAATAAGTTTGACTAGGTATAAAAACCTAGTAGTAGAAAAATGGTATTTTAGCAAATGTTTAAAGGATAAAATTGTACCAAAGGGACTGAGGATTAACAAGTTCCCTAACAATACAATTGTTGATACTGAATTTTTTAAAGCTGTGTGTGATATTTTTAATGATTGTGGGCTGGCCATTTTAAATGTGATGATAAAACATAATGAACAAAGAATGGAACAAGACAAAAAGGAGATAGATAGATTGTATGATGAAATAAATGATGATTTAATGTTCACAGTGGAAGAATACAAAAACATGTATTATAGAATATTACAGGATGTTGATCACACTACTACATGAAGTTATAACAGGAAAATTTCCAAATTAGAGAGAGATTTAAATGAATACCGTTGTGGAACAGCCTATTACAATGAATATAGGAACACTAAAAGGCAGCAGTGGTTAAGTGATAGACAAAATTATTCCCGCCAAAATAATTACGACAGTTATAAAAGTGGTGAAACTAGTGGATATAAGCAACAAGGTGAAAATTATTATTATACACATGAGAACAATGAATATAACAATGATACGGGGAATAATATAAATGAAAGAGTCCCTTTAGAAGAGGAGGGAACGAGAAGGTCCGAGAGGTTACGGAATCAGACCCAACAACCCTCTTATGCCCAGGTAATAGGCAATTACCAGCACGATCAGTATGCGAGGAGAACATACAGGTAGTGGAGGTGGAAATGGACAATACTAAATTAATAGATAATACTGAAAGACAGGACTTCGACCATGATAGCCAAGGAATACTTATTCACACTTTAAACAATTTTAATATTTTTAACTACAGACACCAATATAAATGAGAAGTATTTTAAGTTATTTACTAAGGGGTTTACCTTTGTCCCTATAAGGAAACCCAATATAGAAAATATTTTATTAGCTATAAAAATTTTTACTAGAAAATTAAATTTTTATACATATTTAAGGATGAGACACTACATGGAAAAGGGAATGTGTTGAAGAAGCGGAGTACATACAACCCCCCTTCATCATGACATAATGAATTTTGAGAATTCTGTTTCCAAAAGAATTAAAAACGAATATAATCAAGACAATAAAAATCAGCAAAGTAATTTAACCAATGAGGAAGTTGAATTACTTAATGAACTGAGTGGAAATGATAAAATTTGGGTAATGAAACCTGATAAAGGGGGTGGGGTTGCACTTATGGATCAATTGGATTACACCAATAGAATGCTTGAAATATTGGATAAAGATAACTGCTATGCATTGGTCTCTAGAAATGAAATTAATATTTCATACAAAAAATAGATTTTATACTAGAGGATAATTTACTACAGGGTTTAATTGATATGGATTTATATAATTTTTTGAAAGTACCTAAACCAGTTATTCCAGCCATTTTTGGCATACCAAAAATACACAAATCCATTGGTAACCCACCTATGAGACCTATAGTTTCCTCCCAAGGGTCCAAAACGCAGCCTCTAGCTATATATGTAGATACAACATTGAAAAAAATTTACATTAAATACCCACATATTTTGATTGATTCTTGGGATTTTCTGAAGAAAATAGGGACCCATCCATATGGAGATGGAATTAGGTTTATTACAATAGATGTAAGAGATTTATTTTCAGTTATACCCCACACTGAGGGTTTAGTATGGTTTGAAAAGATGTTGGAGGAAATTAAATTTTTGATGGCTGATGAATTTAAATTAGTATTAGAAAGTATGGAATTAGTATTAAAAAACAATTATATTTTTTTTCTGGGAGATTTCTATCACCAGAAAAATGGGGTAGCCATGGGGTCTGCATGTGCCCCTATATACGCTAATATAATCATGCTTTATTGGGAAACGCAATATATATATATAGATCTGAATTTTATAAATACATTAAAGGCTACTACCGCTTTCTGGATGATATTTTTATTTTGTGGGAAAGTTCTAAGGAAATAATAGATGAATTTATGTATTGTGTTAACCATAGTACCACATTTTTGCAATTTACTCATGAAACAAGTACAGATAAAATACATTATTTGGATATTAGGTTAAGAAAAGATTATACTAAGAAGATTTATAAGTCCTATATATACAGAAAAAAATATCATTCTAATGCATATCTACATTATGAGAGCGATGCCCCATACCACCTAAAAATGAACATAGTCAAAGGGCAAATGATACAGATAGCAAGAATGACATCAGACAAAAATGATTTTTTAAATAAAATAGAAAATGTTCAGAGAATGTTTCAAGAGAGAGGCTATCCAGTTGAACTGACTGAACCAATTAAAGAATATGTTATAAAGAGATGGGGAACTGTGTATACACCATTACTATACAATAAAGAGAAAGAAAACAAAACAACTGAAGTTGAATATGATGTTAGAAAAAATAAAGAAGTTAGGGCGGTGCCTCTACCATATTTAACATTAACATATTACAATAGTATTGGTTGGTTAAGGAAATGCATTAACGAAACGTGGGAAATGTTTAGAACTATGCCAACTAGGGTTAATGTTTTTCAGAATAACCTGAGATATAGTTATGTCAAGAATATTATGGAGATGAAAAACAAAACAAATTTAGAGGGAACAAGTTTGAAAAATGGTACTTTTAAATGTGGAAGATGTTCACAATGCCCCTTTATAGCAAGGGAAAAAGAAGTAAGAATTCCTAGTTTAGAAATGACATTAAGAGCTAAAAAGTACAATAGTTGTTATTCCAAATGAGTGATTTATTTGGCATACTGTAAAACTTGTTGGGGGTATTATATAGGTAAAACAGAACGCCATCTTAGAAAGAGAATCTATGAACATATGAGAGATATTAATAGAAAAAATGAAAACAATGCCCTTTACAGACATATTTTAATATGCAAAGAGGCTGATTTTAAGTTTTGGGTCCTTGAAGAGGTGGAGCATTTTGAAAGAGGTGGGGATTGGGAGACGAAGTTAGAATTTAGGGAAATGATATGGCAACTGCGGCTGGATGCATGTAGTGGAAAAGGTATGAATGACCACATTTCCGTTACCCCAGCTCTAAAGGTACTTTCGGAAGATCCCAAAAGGCATAATGTTAAAAGTAGTTAATTATAATTATAAGCAATATACCTAGTTGTATACTGTTACTGTGATATGTTAACATATATATAGATATGTATACACATATATATTGGTATATTTTCAATTTTTTCTACACATAAATATTTTTATTCAATATATACTTTTTATATAAAATAGGGGTATTTTAATATACATTTCTATTTATTTATTTATATATTTATTTAACAGTAGTATATTCCATAGGCATTTATACATCATAGTTGTATTTGTATGGTGTTTTGCATTGATGCTTTTAAATATATGAAAATTTCATTTTTACATATATATATTTAGCTATAATGTTTTTTTTATATGTAATTTGTGAGTAGTCCTATAAAGTCAGTAAAAAGAGAAATTGTATGAGAGAAAATATTATATAACCGGATAGGGAAATATATAGCATGTATAAGGTCTGTTTTCCTTTTTCTTTCATATAATATGGTCTTCTTTTACAAAATATGTTTTTTTACAAATAAAATTTTATTAATATACGTGTTTTATAAAAACATTTTTTTAAATATTTGTAACCATACATGCTATTGATTGGTAGGATGAAATACAAGTGATTTTTTAAATACACAAATATTAGAATGTGTGTATAATATAAAGATTTTTAAAAATTTTGTTTTTTGGTTAATTGATTAATTGAAGCTGTAATGGCCAGCCAATGAAGTTCAAATGGAATGATATAAAAGGAATGGAAAATGTGTTATTTGTGATTCTGATGAAGTCTCCGGAGGGAGATGAAAGCGCTTAATCCGTGTTTTTTGTTTTATAAGCTGTATCATTAAAGTTTCTTTATTTACTGAATTATTTTGGAACATTTTATTGGTGAAACAAAAGTGTTTTAAGAGGGAAGACAGCCTTCATTGCACTGGAGCTACACTTTATCTATTTGGTTGTTTTGGTTCTGTTTGCGTTATTGGTTGTAAATAGATAAGAAAATTTAAACATTTCAAGAAGTATTGCTGCTGAAATTTAATAATAATAATAATAAAACTGAAACTTTAGTGTTAAATCAATTACTAGATATTAAGTTTAAAGATAAATATAAATATAATTGGGAAGGAAAAGAACTAAAGCATTTAGGAATAAAAATATATTAAGATGTGAGTAAAATTATTAATAATTTTGAAAAAGTAATTGAAGAAGTGTTGCTTCTTATGAAAAAATGCAATGAATGTTCTTTTGTTTTTTGTTTTTTTGTTTGCTTTTTATTTTTACTTTGGAGGATAGATTAGTGCTTATTATATTACCCAAGATTATATGTATATTGCATTCAATAGCTTTAATACCTGACAAAAAAACTTTTAATGAAAATGGAAAAAAACATTAACTTCATTCTTATGGTATCCTAAATATCTGAGAATTGCGTAGAGAAATCACATAAGGTTAGGGAAGTATGGTGGTATCAGTTTCCCAGATGTAAAATCTTATTCTATTACTGCAGGTTTTAACTCTGTTATCCTCTGGATAGACTCAACTTACACTAGTGAATGGAAAACTATCCTGGAGCAGATTATACTACATTCTTATAAGTTTATTAAATATGATGAATTAGACATTTTAAATAATCCTTTCATATGGTTAGCAAAATTCACCTTAGAAGGAAATGAATTTCAGTCTTTAGACTCTGCATATATCAGTTAAGAAATATGTTTTTAAAACTCCATTAATATCAAAATGGAAATTTTTGTGCTTTTCCATGACACGCACCTCTGATTTTAATGAAAATCAGAACAATGTTAAAATGAAATTACTAAAAGGAATAGATTAGTATTATGGTCTGATTGCTTTGAAAAAGAAAAAGCTAAGTCCTCACAATATTTAATGAAAGAATATAAGTTGGATGGGTTGCTATCGAAACATCAAATTTTTAATTGTTCAAATCACTAATGGTTGACCTTTAATGATCGAACAATTGAAAATTCGAAATGTTCAAAATGAACATTAAAAAAAAAAAAAAAAGAAAACGTAAAGGGTGTAGAATGGGGGGCAAGCCTGCCTGCACCCCGACCCCCCGCTACTTAAATATACCAAATCCGAGATCATGCTACAGTGTAGGAAAGGGAAATCTTCCCTTCCCGCACTGGGTCCATATTATATCAGCGAACACTTAAAAAGCGAACGCTGATTGATCGACCTTATGTAAGCAAAAGCTTACAATCTCAAACTGTCAGATCAGTGATTTTTTTCCTGGGTAAAAAATCGCTGATCCAAAACACATACACACAACACAAGCACACCAAACAAACAGAAATCCACACACATACACCTAAAATCTGACACCTAACCCTACACTAAACTATGCACACACCACTAACTATCCACTTACCTTAACCCAAACCCTAACCCTAAGGTCCGTCACTATCGCACACTCACCTCACCCGCTCCCTAACCCTAACTCACCTAAATCCAACCTAACCCTCATGTCCACACAATCGCACACATACCTAACCTGAGCCCTAACCCTAACTCACCTAAACCACCCTAACACTCACATCCACAGAATCACACACTTACCTGAATCCGACTCGCAACTTTCCACCACAGTACTGAAAATACTGAAGCAACAGAAACGGACAACCAAATTCTTTCCCTAGGAAAAAATTTGGGTTTCTGCTGCTTCGATATTTTTCACTTTCGCTAAAATAAGGTCGATCAATCAGCGTTTGCTTGTTTAAGCATTTGCTGATCTAATATAGGCCCCCCACACCACAGTGCATTAAACTGAGATCTCGGAGTTGATATATTTAAGCAGCGGGGGGGTGCAGGGGGCTTGACCCCCCCCTGCTTTAATCCATCAGCGTACATTATCTTTGTTTTGTTTTTTTTTTTTTTTTAATTTCGAAGTTACGGAACTTCGATCATATGGTGTCAACCATATGGTATTCGAAGTTCCGTAACCTCAATTTTCTAATAGGTAACCAAGTTGGATGAATTTGATAACTAGCTAATATTAACCATCAGCAAGAAATTAAATAAATTTGTAAATTTTATGAGTGAAGAGGAAAGGAAACACTATTCCCCCATTATATGAATATATGAATGCTATCAGTGAAGGCAGATTGACTTACAAAGGAACTTGTCAAAGTTATATAAGTTAATTATAAATAATAATAATAATAATAATTTTGATGTTAAAGTCTGGAACTTTTTAGAAAGTAGTTGACTGAGTGACTCAACAGATGGTAAGAATAAAACTTTGCTACTTAAATCAGTCATACTTCTTCAAGTTTATATTGGAAAGCTTTTATGTGGAAATATATGCATAGAATATAAAAATCTCTAAGTTTAGTAAAATGACTTCTTTATACAAACACATTTATGACATCAAAAAGGGGAAGGGCAGCAGTGCTTTGTATAAACACTTCTTGTAATGCACTTCATTTAAGAAATTAGTTTTTTTTATAACAGATAGGATCAACGTTAATGAGAGGGGAGGTGATTATGATAACTTACTACAATTGACAGAGTTAATGTGGCATATACTTTTAAATGCAGCTATGTTACCAGGTTTAAATGAGAGCATTTCTATTTCTAGTATGTTGAAGAAGAAGGCAAAAGGAATATGATACTGATGTAATAAATTATTTCTATATTGTTTTACGCAAATTGTTTATAGTTTTAAGAACAACTAGTGATGTTTTACTGAGTAATTCTTTAATTGCATTAAGTATTCATATAGGAAGTGATGTCATGTTTGTAAAGAAACTCTGATGAAGTCCCTTGTTTTAAAGTGAGACAAAAATGTATGTCTGTGCCGTGGTCATAAGGGACAGAGACAAATATTTTGGAAAGTTTAAAACTTTTCTGTCTGACCCAGCAACATTTAAATAAGTTACTGTTAATGATGTTAAAAATTGTATTACACAGGTTAATTTAATAATTTATGATTTACAAATAGCAGGGGATATAACTATAGATCTTTTTAATTACTTTTCCACACCCTGTCCTAGGATACCATAAATTTACGGTATTCCTAAAATTCATAAAGTCTTAATTGACCCACCTCTCAGACCAATACTATCAGGTAATGGTTGGGTCACGGAGCCAATTTCCAAGTTTCTGCAAATACAACTAAGTAAACACTTGTCTAAGTGCCCAAGCATCCTTAAAGATACTGAAAATTTTTTAAATGAATTATATAAATGGTATGAGACCAATACTGAAGAAACATTTATTTTTGTAACATTAGACATCGTCTCACTATTCACAGTTATTCCAAATGAGTATGGCTTGGATGCCATTAGAAGTTTCCTACTTTCAGAAGCATATATGCAAGCAAGGCAGATAGAAAATATTTGTATGTTACTGGATGTTGTATTGACAAAAAATGTGTTTTTATTTGATGGAAAGTTTTACCTTCAACTTACTGGGGTAGCAATGGGCACCCCAGTAGCGAATACCTATGCAAATTTAGTATTGTACTGCTGGGAGAAGCAATTTTTACTGAGTGATTATAATATGCTTAATAGTAAGGTAACATTTTATAAAAGGTTTGTTGATGATTGTTTTTTTTATTTGGAGTGGCACCAAAGATGAATTAAATAATTATATTGATTATTTAAATCAAACTACAAACTTTTTAAAGTTCAAAATGAGTTGTTCTGTGGAAGATATAAATTTTTTAGATATTAAACTATATAAAAAAGATAATAACATACAGACAATGGTCTACAAGAAAGAGGTGAATACTAATATGTATATTAGGAAGAACAGTATGCATGCTCAACATACCTTTAAAGGTATATTGAAATTACAATTGATTAGAGTTAGTAAATTAAATACAGAGGATGCCAACTTTTTAACTCAAGCAAATGAGATGGTACAGGAATTCATTAGATTAGATTACCCTCCCCAATATATACATACAATATATGAAGAAGTAAAGGCGAAAAGGCATAATGAATATGGTCCCTGTTTTGGCAACCATAAGAACAAGTTAATGAATGCACCAGAGAGGAAAAAGGATGTTATTAGGTATGTGACCATCTATAATGCCTATACTAAAGACATTTGTAATATTATACAAAGGAACTGGCTAATTTTGTTAGCTATGCCAGAGATTAGAGATATATTAGATATGAAACCAAATTTTTCTTTTAGAAGTTCAGAAAACTTAAAGCAAAAATTATGCTATAAAGACTTTAAGGAAAATAGAGCAAAATGTTTAAATAAAACACTTACGCATAAGTGCTTTAATTGTACATGCTGTAGTGATATATTTAATTTAACAAATGTTTTTGAGCATCCTATAACTAAGCAAAAGTTTGAATTTACGTGCTTAGCGAATTGCAATACTTCCTGTATAGTATATTTGGCTACTTGTGTCAAATGCACAGCACTCTACGTAGGCAAAACAACTAGAAAATTAAAACAACGCATTATAGAGCACAAATCTGAAATTAGAAGGCAGTCATTGACCAATGCATTAAGTAAACATATTATGGAGAATGAAGGTCATGGCTTTAAATTTATAGTAATAAATGAGGTTAAGTTAGGCATGAGGGGAGGGGATATTAATAATGTACTTATTATTATTATTATATAATATTATTATGTAATAATGTACTAGAGGTCAAGGAGCTTGAACCGGCCCATTAGCTTGACAAGCCTTATCTGCAAAGCCATGGAGAGGATCATAATGGACCTCATAAATAAAGACATAGGGAATTTGCAGACTTTGGATCCATCCCAGTTTGGCTTTGTCAAAGGCAGATCATGCCTTCTAAACTTGGTTGACTTTTTCGAAACAGTCATCAAAGCCATTGATGAGGGAAAGGCAGTCCATACAGCCTACCTCGATCTGGCGAAGGCCTTCGATACAATACCCCACTCGGGTATCATTGAAAAACTCATCAGCTTAAATGTTAACCCATACATCACAAGATGGGTTGCAAACTGGCTGAGTGACAGAACCCACAGGGTCAGAGTTGCTGGCGCCATGTCAGACTCAAAGCCTGTCACAAGTGGTGTACCACAGGGCTCAGTCCTGGGCCCACTCTTGTTTGGCATCTACTTTTCCGAAGTACAAGCAAACACAGGAGGGTTATGGCTGACAAAGTTTGCAGATGACTGCAAACTGGCCATAGTAGAAAACACATCTGACACAGATATCCTTCAGAAGGGTCTCACAGAAGCGGATAACTGGTGCCAGAGCCATGGCCTAAAGTTAAATGCCAAAAATGCATAGTCATACCCTTCGGGAAAAACAAGGTTACCCCTAGCTACCAAATAGGTGGCAATCCACTGAGCACAGAAGAAGTTATCAGGGACCTGGGGACCCAGGTTGATAGTAGTCTGTCATTCGACACCCATGTAGCTAAAGTAGTTAGGAAGACCTTCTACATTGCCCACCTTATCATGAAGGGATTCTCATCTAGATCAAGGGAGGTCATAGTCTCCCTATACTCATCACTCATCAGACCAATGATTGAGTACAATGCCCCATTCGAATGTATCTGACCCGACACTTGCGGCAGCTGGAGAGGCCACAAGAGTTCCTCACCAAAAGGGTAAAGGGTCTCAAACATCTGTCCTATGCTGCCCGACTGAAAGAACTCCAGCTCTATTCAGTCGCTTAGCGGCTGCTCAGAGGTGACCTTTGCCTAACATACAAGGCCATGTCAAAGCCAGATTTGATGAATATGCTTCACCTCAAAAAATCTAGATCCGTCAGAGCCACAAGGGCGGGAGACTTAAACCTCGACACGGCTATTAATAGGACGTGCTGGAGGGATAGATTCATCACCCAAAGACTCCCTATGCTGTGGAATAAAATCCCGGTATATGTGAGTCAGAGCACCTCGCTGGCCTTGTTCAAGAGAAATCTTGACCAATGGATGGGAGATCGCAGATATACCCCAGGGATTACCTCAGTGTCACTGCTCAACAGAGGCACAGCAAAATAATGGGTATAGTTCCCCATACTAAAGGGGTGGCGTAAGCCACAAAACTATGGGCTAGGCTTGTAAATGCCCTCGGGCAGATAGCCTAGTATGAACCTATGAACCTATGAACCTATGAATGGATTATTAGACTAGATGCAGGGTAGAATGTATATGTATGTTTACACTCATTTTCATTGATTCTACTGACTGCAGTTTAGTTTGGTTCAAATTGGCAGGTCGACTAAGTGTGTTGACATTACACATTAGATAGCAAATGTAGCCAACTATTAGTATCTCCAAGAGAAAGTGCATCGTTTGTTCCCTCCTACTCTTTCCTGTTATCAGCCATCCTCTTCATATGTTCTCCTCCTGCGATTTATTTAACCTTCCTTCATCTTCCTGTACTTCTCTTCCTTATTGTAAATGCCTTCCTTTACTCCCACTTTCCCTTATAAACCTTAATCAGGTAAGTTTCTGGCACTTTCTTCTGCAGTTCCACCTCCCTAGATGTAGGCATGTACAATTGTCAAAATATTGGTACTCCATGGGATAATAGTGAGTATTACAAGATACACACTTATGCTGCTCTGACTGGACACACACACACACACACACACACACACACACACACACGCACACACGCACACACACACACACACACACACACACACACACACACACACACACACACATACACATTCAGATACTTAGTAATAGCTTGCTGCTCCCATTGTCTACAAAACCACTCAGGTTTTACTTTTCAAATCAACAATGTCAAGGTAATATCACGGGAAAGTACAGATGTAATGGAAATGTCCATCTATAAACACTTCCAGTTACAGCATCTATATTATTCTAATGCTGCCGAACTAAAGGTCAGAATGTCATGATGCTGTTACTCTGACCTCAAAACAGCAATTCAAACTTTTCCAAAATAAGTATGTGCAAGGCAAACAGTAAATGAACTGTGAGGTATAGTACTGATGGTTACAGCCTGAACAACCAAAGTTATAAGTAAGGTGGGCAGGGGGGGTTACAATTTTTGTATTCAGTGACTTGTGAATTCCATCTGTTTTATGCCAACAAAACTTATTCAGTCAAATGTGCATGAAATATTTTGAAATTTTGAATCACAACCACACACACACACACACACACACACACACACACACACACACACACACACACACACACACACACACACACACACACACAATTTCTTTGAAACATTTAATAGAGGTACTCCTTTTCTGACTTGTTTAAGGCAATGTCTGCTGAACTCCAGTATGAATAGCTTTGCCACAGAAGCACAAATGAGGGAACTGTTACCAGTCTGCAACCTACAACTTCAAATAATGTTTAATAATAGGTATGTTACAAAATGGCTTTCAAGTATGTTTAATAAGCTTCCCTATGCAATTTGGAAAAATCATTTCTTAACATCCTTCAAAAATATTTTTTTTTCTTCTCATTGCTCGCTGACCATCAGCTGACCCCCCATGTGAATGGGTGGGGGACATTATGAAGACTTCCATCACTGTTTTGTGATAACACCAGTTATTCTGATCTCTGCAGTAGCCTGAGTGAGCAGGACACCTACAATGCTAGGCCTGTGTACTCATGCATTCTTTCCTGCTTCTGCATATCCCCGGGCTAACATGGTTTAACTGCTTTGTGGCCTGTCATCCTCAGTGATTTATACTGCATGCTGGCATACATAGCATCTATTAGGAGACAGGGTGCAGCGGATTTGGCTGTCACCTTCTTACCAGGAGGGTGAGGTGGCATTGACCACTATCCTACCTACTCCCTTCAGAATTCTGCACCCTTTTGTCTAAAGATACTAACTCTTAAGATCACACAGCAGTGTGACAACATGAAACATATTTACCTCAGTGTTCTATAATTCTTCTAAAGAAAAGGTATGGCAACACAGAAGCAGTTAAAAAATGATATCTGTTTGATGCCCCCATGCTATACTTCTCTAAATATGCTACTTAATAGGATCATAGGATCTTAGGAAGTTACTAGACTATTAGCCCTGAGGCCCTTTTAAGCCTAGTCAAAAGTTTAACCCATGTTTAGACAAGCCAGCACCCAAAGCCCATATCCAGCAGGGACACAGGTGGAATCCCAGGGGTGTATTTTCTGTTTCCCATCCGGTTATCCAGGTTGCACTTAAAAAGGGATAATGAGGTACTCTGCTTGACATGGAAAGGGAGTCTATTCCACAGATGGGGGAGTCTCTGGGACACAAATCTGTCCTGCCAACAAGTCCTATTGATATCACAGATCAGGTTGAGGTCGCACATATGGGTTACTCGAGTGGAGCTTGACTTGTGGATATGCAGCAGTCCCATCCTGTGGTTGCAAATCAGTGGACATAAGGTAAAATGTCTTTATCCAAACTGCTACATGATCTCATCATGATTCATAATGTACTTTCAATGGAAAAAAAAAATATCTTACAAAGCATATTATCATGTCACTTTTTCAATAAAACCAGAAACTGACCTACTGACCAACAGCATTAAAATCCACTGGAGAATATATATGTTCATGTGTTTGCATATGTGTGTGTGTGTGTGTGTGTGTGTGTGTGTGTGTGTGTGTGTGTGTGTGTGTGTGTGTGTGTGTGTGTGTGTTTATAAATTGAAAAATATCGGTAAAGGTTTAAATCAGATGCATTAACCTATTGTAAAATGGGCAAGTTCAGTACATATCAAAAATGCTGAGTCTCTTAAAATTCTGTTTTTTTTCCCTCTAAAAAAAATAAGATATGACATAAAATGCAGCAGAATACTAACATAAAAGTAAATACATGAATCGGATCGCAACTGGTGGATAAATTGTACACTGTATAGTACCAAATTTATTCTATTGCATTATCAATAACGGAACTTTTATCCTTAAAAGTATGGCTCAGACATGATTTGGTCAGTGATGTCAAAACTTCTTCCCTTATTTTACTGAACAGCATTCAGCTGATGGACATTTTAATTAAAGCAATGCTGGCATTAGCAAGGTGCCAGAGAAAAAGAAAGGACCGATGCATTTATGAAGTTAAGTGATGGTATAAAATAAAAAAAGAATTATATACATATATTTGAAGGGCGAGGCAAAGTAAAGTGATTACAATTAATGGGTATAAATTTTTAAATCAAAAATCTGGCAAAGAAAACAAGAAAGCAATAGCAGTAAAATGTGGGAGACAATTTTTAACATGTACAATAAGAGTTTAGAGACCTACTGAATCAGCATCATGGATTTTGGTGGGAGAATTTACTCTCAAGGATAGAAGTTCATGTCATGCCAGTCCATAGTGTAGAGCAATAAAACACTGACTATGCTGCAGGTGACACAAGCTAACTAGCAGGAGAGGCACCTATAGAAACTGAGGAGGACATGTGTGATGGAGAGGCAGCTGATAGCTCATCTATCCTGGAGGAAATAATGTGACTCTGGCTCACCATAAGGGTGACACCTAAATGAGAGTATTAAGTATCTACCTTATGGAGGCTGAGTCCATTGAATTTGTACTGGTATGTGCAAGTTTCAATGTGAGCTGAGAGGGATTCAGTGTGTGGGTGCACAATTCCCATTGGGCAACAACTACAGTAGAGGTCAGAAGAGCCTCTGCAAGAGAGGAGATTGCTCCACCTGGTGATAAGAGTAGGCTAATCACATGACCTACAAGCTGGCCCGCTCCCTACTACCCTTCTCAGCATGAATCAATAAGCTTGTGGGTTATTCTCAAGTTGTAATTAATGGGACTTAGGGCTCTAGCCTATTAAGTCTTGACTCTAGTAATCACAGAATGAATGAGTGTGTTAACTGGATGCAGGCAGGGGTGCCATTGGGCTTGGTCCTATGAGGAGGAGGGCCAAAAAAAAGGTACAGGTAAATAGACTTCTTATAGAGAATGACACAAATAATAAAGATATGTCAATAAAAGAAATACCAGCACAGATCACCCACTGTTAAAAATGTAGCACTAAAAGAATTTGTCAATAACAGCATTAGAGGTATGTAAGAGCATTTGCTCCTTGAAACAAGCCCAACATGAATGTTACATGGAAGAAAACTCAATTTTGGTTCACAGTGATATAGAAAAATTACTGATAGACTGTCACTATTAAAGCAGCTTCAAAGTAGCTTCAGAGGTCCATTCCTATGGGGGCAATGGAGAATAAACAATGCATGCTTGAGCACATAGCGAGCATTTTAAACAAACACATTTTTATGCTAAAAATCCTGTAAATGACAAAGTATTCCTAGGTATTGTAGGAGGTAAGCTGCATACTAACATGACATTTTATTCTTTACTGTGGTCCAGTATAACAGTGGTGATAAAAGCTTCTTATCTGTAAACAGCTCATTCGTAGGGGCATCTAGTAGAATGGATGACATAAGGGTTAGAAAGAAAAAAATAATGCTTCAATAAATAAAGTTGGAAACCTTGGGATAAGGAATACTGTGAGTTGTAACCAAGGTGTCTGTCAAGAGTGGACCAAGGAAGAAATTTAAAGCACTGGTCAGATAGTACTACGATTCATAGTTATCATCTCCTATAACTAGTAAGATAGAATATGCACAAACTGATGTTTGCAGCAGTCACTGCCTAGGTGTACAGTACTGACAGGTGCATGGTTCTTGATTCAAAGATGTATCTAAAATCACATAAAGTGCATTGATCAAGGAGCATAAGACAAGCAGCAGGTAATTAAAGACAAATCAGTCTGGAACATACAACAATGTTATTTTTGTTAAATAGTGACAGAAGCAACCAAAAGCATTGTCACTGTCTCTTCACTTATAAAAGCAACACCAGTGAAACAATCACATGACTGCTTTCAGCTTTATAAGTAAAAAAAAAAAAAAAAAAAAAAAAGACTTTCTCAAAGCGCATGACACATAACAGCAGAGCAGGCAAGTTGGAAAAATATTAACTGGGCAAACCAACTGGGCACACAGTAGGTTTTCAGATGTGACCTGGTAGAAATGTCCAGTTAAGTAACTGGTCCAAAGTCGCACAGTACTCAAATGGAGGCTGTGGGAATCAGAAGAAATAGATCAGGGTGTTATAAAGGATGATGTCAAAAATTATCATAAAGTAAATCCAAGAAGAAAATATAGTCATATGGAGGTTTTTTCTCATAAAACCCAGCAGTAAGTTATTACTTTTCTACCAGCCTAAGATCGACTTCAGTTTGGTAATTTATGCAAATTACTAACTCCATCCTATATCGTTGAAGACCAAGTTATCAAAACAACATTTCTGATCTCAAACTAGAACTTATCATTACATGCTAAAGCCACTAAGTTGTATAAATTCTACACAAAAATCATTCATCCAACTATCATGCCATTTAGGTCTGATATTTAATCAGAGTGAAGTGAAATAGTTGTCATAAAATAATATGCTATAACAATGCCCTTGACAAAATGGTCTGCTATAACAAAGGTGCTAAGTATACATCCTTTTTTTAAAAACATAATCTCTTTCTCGGTTAAATGGTGTTAGAAGTAAGCCACATCTGTCTTAATGCTCTTTCTGCTGAGTACTGGCATCCCTGCTATGACACTTTTACCTGTACTCTACAATGAAGATGAGTTTAGAAAAAAGTTTCCATTGTTTATGTTAGGACTGGACTGGTAATAATGGACCAGGGAGTATGTACAAGGCAGCTTGTGGGGGTTGACCTAAGACAGAATACTGATGAACTCTGGCTGTTGCTGAAATGACTCGGCATAATGGAAAAATATGATTATACATTATACTAACTTAGCTTTAATTTGTCTGTAGTCTGGCTAAAATTTCTCTATTAAATCATTGTCATATAACTTGTATCTTTTCTTGTATCTTTTCTTAACCAATGTTTTCATATTATGTCTAATCTGGTATAATTATTTAAACTATACTTGTTTTTTGCATTACTTTTAAAGACTTTAAAATGATTGTTCTTAAAATGGTTTGAAAAACTTTGGAACTTTTGTCACCGTTCCTCCAATGAAAGTGGACTCCTCCTACACTGTCTTTCCTGGTATTCAAATTTAAATAAATAAATAGCAGATCTGTACTAGCAGGCATAATATCTTTAGTATTACAGCAAACCAGAAAGAGGCGCTATATCTTAGGTTTTATTTGTTTTATGGTGCTCAGGTACATTGAAACCACATGGCTAAGAATTCTTTTTTTATTTATTTTTTGTTTGTGAAACAGTTGGTAGATGTTTAATAGCCTTTTCAAACACTCTATGTCATCTTTTTTGTATGACTGACCTTGATGGTATAATGACACATGGCATTTGTCTGTTAGGAAAGACACAAGTGGGTCATTTTCAGTTTCAGCACAGGGTTACAGACCAACAAAATTGAAAAGAAAATGCGAGAAAATATAAAATATATAAGGTGAACCAGTACATTAATTTATGAGATGTAACAAAAAAACCCTGCAAATTGCTGCATATTTGCTTATAGTTTTATCCCTGTTTTCTTACTCTTTATATATTGCATGCAGTGCAACAATATCTTCTACTTTTACTGTTAATGATATGTTCAGCTCTCAGCTACCTTTTTAATATTTTACTGCTCAGAGATACATTCTTTTCTATGCACCATTTTTAGAGATTCTTATCCATGACTTCATAAATTTGCAGTTTTTTTTTTTTTTTTTTTTTTTTTTTTTTTGAGGGATTAGGATCATATAGTTGGAAGACATGATCAGGCCTATGGAACGTATTATAAATGAGTTAAATATGTGGTGTTGAAGTTTTTTAGTGAGCTGAGATTGTAGAGTCTTTTTTTCTGGTGACGTGGGATAGCAAGGAAGAGGAAAAATGCAAGATAGAGAAGTCTTTGCACACGGGATCCTTGAAGGTTCATCAGTGTATAATAGGAGTCTATTAACTTTTCAAAGAGTTGTACAGGTGTGTTCCATTACAGGAAATATGGTAATGAATCTGCAAGCATTATTTGTTGTTTGGAGGGAGATTCTTTTTAAATATAACAGCAAACTAAAGAGAGTATTCTAACTAAAATGTGTTCCTTTGCCTATAAAATGTAAACATTTCTTGGCCCAGAAAAGTGGATTATTAACATTAACTTTAATTTCTTGAATACGGTTTTAAGTTTACGAGAAGAATGAGCCATACGTTTATCAACTGTTTCTGTATCGTCATTGTTTTTGAGCATAATCATCTAATAATGAGGTATTGTAACTAGATTTAGTTGGTTGCAACAAGCACAGCATTTCTCTTAACGTTAACATTGCTTTTTATTTCTGATGGGAGAGAGACTCTCTTTAAATTACCGTATCACTGAGGTTGATAATTTTGGGAGGTTACAGGAGGTTTGCTAAAACGTTCTTAATGAATAAGGAGGAGAATAGGTCTTGGGCTAAACCTGATCCTTTGGTACACCTTTGCATAAAGAAGCTGAAGAGGATATGCCTAGCTGGACTTTGAAGTATCTATTATGAATGAGTAACTTGAACCACTCTAGTGTTATAATGCTGACCTCAGCTGTCATGAAGTGGAGCCATAAGAAACTGTGGTCTATTAAATCAAATGATTTAGTAAGAGCAATGTAAATGTAACCTGTGGGAAAAACTTAATTGTTTTTAAATATATCATCGATAAGTGCATACAATGCAGTCATTGTACTCCTGGCTGAGAAGGACTCATGTTGATGGTATTATAATATTGCACAAGGTTGAGTATATGCCAACAGTCAGTAGCTGATGTATTTTTCTAGAATTTTGAATAGAATGGGTAGAGCTGAGGTTTTTTTCAGATGTTGGGGAGTTGGGTTTGTGGTTTATAGAGTAACGGTTTCATAATGATTAGCTTCCACTGCTTCGATATAATACCATTTATAAACAACAATATCAACAGCTTTTTCTTTCTCTCAAAAAATAAAATAACAGCAGTTTATATTATGCTTGAATACCCCAGGCAAGTTTTTTTTTACAATAATTTATGCATACCAAGATGTAGTTACTTGTTAGAGTTTCTGATAATTATCATGCTGGTGAGAATGCCATTTCAAGTTCATATTCTAATTATTGCACAGTGGCCAGAACAGATGTAAAGAATCAGAGTGCTAGGAATAATTTCATTGGGTTATACTACCTGTGCATTGTCCTTGTCTAAGAACAGAATAGAACAAGTCAAAGTAACAACAATGCAATCTCCCCATGTGTTTGTATATTTTGGGATCAACAATTTATTTTAAAGTACTGTAAGCAGCAAAATGATCCAGAAATATTAATGCACCTGTAATATCCCAAGTACTGTCTCCTACTACACTTATCAACTAATTATCATCCTTTACTTAACTTGTCATATACCTATTTACTTTTATCTGTTTTATTCTTGGACCTCCTTACCCCTCTTATTACTAGGTCTTGCCTGCCCAGTCCATCCTATCACCACTATAAACCCTACCTCAAATTTGCTACCTGTAACTGAAACCATCTCTCTCTTCCTTACATTTTTCGTAACCCCATTTTAAATCTACATTCAAATTATTGACTAAATCTCAGTAACAACTCTTACCTGAACTTTTTAAGTATGTGGCTCTGTATTTTTTGAAATTATTTATACTTTTGTTTGTGTGAACCCATGTATTGCTTTTATGTATATTTTAAATTCTTTTGTAGAATTTTTGTAATTTTTGTTTGTCTAAACCCTTGTATTGCTTTTATCCGATATATTTATGTATTTTTTTCTGTTATCTGGAGCTTTTCTTTCCAAGCCTCCACTGAAAATGATTACGATTAGATGAGTCAAACTTTCACAGTAAATAAATGTCAATAAATAATTAAGAAATAAATATCCTGGTGCTGGTAGGCAAAATTCTTTACAAACAGATATGGTTACA
Source organism: Protopterus annectens (assembly GCF_019279795.1). Taxonomy (NCBI): domain Eukaryota; kingdom Metazoa; phylum Chordata; order Ceratodontiformes; family Protopteridae; genus Protopterus; species Protopterus annectens. Next base: position 958,532,827 of record NC_056737.1, read on the forward strand.
TTGTGGGAATTGCTACATACTTAAGACAATGTTTCAGTGGGTAATTTATAACTGAACAGAGGCTTAGCCCATGGTCAGGCACCTAAATACAACTAGATTATACTTTCAGATTTCAGGCTATGGCCTTTTGGAAGCAATTTTGTCCTAAAGAACAACACTGCTGTAATGCTGCAAGTTGTTCTTGGAGATATCACTAGTTAATTGGTGCAGTGGCCCAGGATGTCAAGCACATATAAAATGCATAAAAAATATATCCATGGAGCTATTTAATACAGAACATCAGACTGGCAGATGGGAATCCAATCTGCGAACAGGTTCAATATGTTCTTTTTCAACACAACATTTTTTTCTGTTGATTCAAGCAGTTCACAGCTCTGTGGATGGTCATGAAAAATCAACAGTAATGTCCTGGCCTCATTATAGCCTTTTAAGCAGTATTATTTTATTTTTATTTATATTTTTGTGTGCACACAAAGCTTGGCTATTGAAATAATCCTCTTATAACTTTTGATTAGTTTACTAATTGTAAAGCTGTGTTATTGCTATATGACTTCCTGAGAAAACACCAAAAACTTTCCATGTAGTGGTTATAACTAGCAGGATGTACAGCTGTATATTCTGAAGTCAGCAGAGGATACTTCTGACATTCTGTTTTTTCTTGTGGCAGGTACTCAGTACATTCAAGTGCTCATGGTTATGATATGTAGAGGAGTGTTGGAGTTCTGTATGTTTTTTTCTTAACCACAAGTTGTAACTGTACGACTACAGGTGGCCAAGGTAGTCCTACTTAGTACCACTAATTACTGTCAAACCATGCTCTAAAGGACGTATCTAGAATGAATACATCTGCAAATGAGAGAATGTGTGTTTAGGCTTCAACTTCCTGATAAACACCACATTGTCTGTATTATTTCTCAGTACTGCAATATCATTTCAACATTGTTTTTTGAAATTATAATCATAATAAGAGTGTCAGACATCTGACAGAACACAGAAAGCCTGAATTACATTTATGTCCCCCTGCATCCTGCATGCTTTTAAACCCCATATATAGTTAATAAATAGTTATAGAGTTAGAGATGCCTAACAATATGAATGAGTTAAATTTGTAAGATCAAAAATACTTACAATACTTAATTTCAGAATAATATATCCATGGAGATAGCAGAACGTATAATAGTTTAGCATTGGAAGGCCAAAAAAGGCTAACCTCTTACAGTAATAGCCCACTGCAGGACAGTCAGTCACCAAGACAGTGAGAAAATGCAGTTCAGAGACAGCAATGGTCACCATAAGAGCAACCTCATTATTGTCTCATTAGTATGTCTCGGAATCACACACTAGCCAACACTTGTGTTGTCAGACCTGATGGTGGTAGTGTTCTTCCTAACAGCCCACGCACCATGTTATCATCCCACCAGACACACATACACACACACACACACACACACACACACACACACACGCATACACACACGCACACACACACACACACACACACACACACACACACACACACACACACACACACACACACGCGCCCGCACATGACCATACACACAACTCCATCCATCAACAATCCCCACTCCCCAAAGCATTCAGAATTATGGAAATACAGATCAATTCACCCACAAGAATGATCCAACAAATGCAGTCACATCCAGATTCTTAATTTCCTATTTAGTCCACCCATGTGACCACTCAGGCAAACATTTACTCACACACGAGCAGCCTCATGCAGCTTCAGTCATACCCCTAAGGTCATGTACACATACATTCACACACATAAATACACTAAAACATCCCGTTCCACATCTTTTCTGAAGTCATCTGCTTCAAAATTTTACATGTCTGAGCGATCGTCTGTATTACTCAGCAGGATAATTCAGGATCCACTGGTATATCTGAGGGAGAACACATGGCAAATTAGCATTGGTTGCCTGCCTGACCGCTGCTTTATCATGCAGTTCTGATCATGAGACCCTCTCCATGCTAAGGCCCTCACTAGTGGAAAATCACAATGGTAGGACAGTCAAAGAATCAGAAAGGATTACTGCAAGAAGGGAAATGACCACATTAAAGATTCCTCCTCTCAGTAAGCCTTTCTGAATTCAGACTAGGTCTTTATGGATAATAAATACAGCTTTTTTTTCTATAGACAGAAAAACAACTTGAAGAGCCTGTAAGATTAGTGGAGAATACAGGTACATTAAAGGCATTAAAGGAAGACTTTTTCTGATAAGAGATTCATCATGGTAGAACTTAATTTCACAAATTAAGAGTAAATTTTTCTTGGCAGTTTGGCAATCCCTGTTGTATGATATTACCTGCATTGCATATTATTTTACAGACTATCATCATGCAGATATGAGCAATCCAGGAGCAATCAAAAATCATTTATATATATGTATATATATATATATATATATATATATATATATATATATAGAGAGAGAGAGAGAGAGAGATTCACTTTATAACCTCGAAATGCTGAAATATCGAATTTCAGTATCTCGAGACTATAAAACCGAATCCACAAAACACCGACTAACAAAAACCGTGAAACCACATAACCGAAAACACCACACACACTACACTAAACATACAACACAACACCCACATCACAACATAAACAAAATAAAACACACATACACAACTCACACCCCCCCTACTTATATATACTAACTCCGAGATCGCACAAACACAACACAAAAGCTCACTCATACACGCACATTTTCCAATCCCTCACACACACTCTAACTCACACTCAAAACCCTTACAAAACACTCACTTACCTGACATAACACCTACATTCACACACGGCACCGCACACCAGCAAAACACAAACCCGGACATTACGTAGTGCAACTTCATAACCGCAAATTCGACATATATTCGACATATGTGAAATTCGCGATTATGAACGTTCACTATTTCAAACATTCGACTTTATAGCTTTGAGATACTGAAATTCGACATTTCAGTATTTCGATGTTATAAAGTGAACCCATATGTGTGTGTGTGTATATATATATATATATATATATATATATATTTTAATTCTGGATAACTCAGCCTAGAAGTGTGGCAGTCAGAGACAAAGAAGTCCATAAATGAAAAGTATGCCTTTTCATATCATTAGGTGGTTTTTATTCCTTTTCCTGCAGGCATATAGAAAATAAAAATGGTTGCAGAATAACTCTTATGAAATCTGACTTGGAGTGATGCTTGTAGTTCTGCCCTCCAATTTTCCATAGCATGGATCCGCCAACAGTGGTGCTACATCATTATGTAAATAAGGTCAGCTGACTTTAGAAATATGAGCCATTTGCTTAAACACACCTTCATATGGCAAAAACATAAAGCACTTAAAGCATAAGCATTAGGGGAGAGTTTTTATGAGGATAAGGTGCCTTACACGTGGGTGCATGACTACGATTCATAGAGATGAATATGCAAGGTCCTCATTTGCATATAAAGTGTGTAAAGGACCCTGAGCTTACATGAGTATGCTCCAGTTGACATTTATGGAATATTGGAGTTAGGGTGAAATTAATTAGCTGACTGTAAAGAAAAAAAAATTGCAAGATTATTCATTCCACTTCAAGAAATGTTTCTTTTATTATTGACATTTTGTGCTTGTGCGTTCTTTGTCAAACTACTGAAGGGATGACTGGAGGAAGTGTTTCATTTTTGTGGTTGTGCTTACTTGCTTAAACTACTGAAGGGATCACTGGGGGAAGCGTTTGATTTTGCTGGTTTTGCTTACTTGGTCAAACTACTGAAGGGATCACTGGGGGAATAATCCAGTTTGAGATATATATGTGCTTGTGCATAAATGATTCATGGATTTCAAAGCAGATACAAAACACGCAGCAATGCTTTTAAGATTAGGTGTGTGTTTGATGAGCCTATTGGACTATACACAGCAAGAACACTTTACTAGCATACACCACTTTACACAATTTCTTATTTACATCTCATTATACTTAATTTTTTTCGGCTCATTTGTGGGCATAGCGCATTACTATAAATGGCTTATGTGAATCACTAGCCTGCTATGCTTAATCCTAAACATCACAAATATCCTTACCTTGTTCATACAGCGGCTATGAATACCACCCTTAGTCTGTTACTACCAGGATCAATACCACACACAGTAAGAGTGAATATGTTTTAATTGCTGGAACCTGTGTTCTGAGAGACTGCCTTCCAATCTATCTGCAAACATATAGAGCTGAGTATATTTTTTTGGTTTTAGAGATTCTACTGTTAATTGTTGCTTAGATCTCTGTTGAAACTGTTTTCCCCACCTCCCCTATTTTCTGCCGTGTCTTCAGTTGGTATAACTGGTTTTAACAGCTTGTGTGTTATCTAACTCAAGGATCACTTGCATAAGATTAGACCTGTTAGTAACAACCTGCATTTAATTGCTGGAACATGTGTTCTGAGAGACTGCCTTCCAGACAATCTGCAAATATACAGAGCTGAGTATATTTTTTTGGTTTTACAGTTTGTACTGTTAAGTGTTGCTTAGATCTCTGTTGAAAATGTTTTGTCTCACCCACCCTCACTATTTCTGGCTTGTAGTGTAAATTTGGTGGCTTTTGCAGTTGCCTGCCCCACTGTAGACGTGATCTGGGACACTACTCCAGTCCCATCTCTTTACCACATTCTATCTAATAAACTCTTTCTGCATTTGCTTTTATTCCTTTTTAATTTCATTGCATTTTTTAAACTGTGTTTGGTCTAATATTGCTACACACTCAAGTGTGCTAGCTTGCACTGCATGTGAATTGTTTTTACTACTGTTTTAGCTACTTTTCTGTAACAAAAAAAAAAAAAAAAAAACTAAGCCTGTTTCCTACATTTCCTGTAACTAGTATTCCAGATACAGATTTGCTGTATCCTGGACTGTATGTAAGCTTCTGAGCCCCCCAAACCTTTCTGTGTTGGAGGGAAGCCTTCTAGCTTATCAGTGGGAGTAGTAAGCACTAGGTAACCTGTCTACCACATAAGGAGTGGTTCTGGCCCAGAAATTGTAGTTATTGGTCGTTTGGGCAATCTCTTCCATCTCTCTCAACTTTCTGATTTGAAAGCCTGCATTTGCACTTGTTTCTGTCCTGTAACTCATCTAGTGCAGATACAGATTCTTAGTTGTAGCACTTACTTATTTATGCTCAGCACTTGTTCAGAACTTGTAAGCACTAAATAAGCTACTAATTACTATAGCACTCAACCTTCCTCATTACATAGAGGAAAACAGTTTTTGTACTTACTTTTCTCACTTGCTAAGAGAAAAACAGCTCTTGTACTCACTTTCCTCACTTATCTACAGGAAAACAGTTTTTTATTCAGGCATGTCCAAGGGTCAGCTCCCAGTGTTCTCTCCTGTCTATCTGATGAATCTGGGCATCCTGAGGCAATGTAGAAATTGCCTCATGTACACAGACAACCCTCTCCTCCTAACACCCAACACTACAACCTGTGAGAGATGCACTTATCTAGCCAAACTGGAGCTAAAGCTCTCTCCAACCAAAACTGAACTTGACAGTCATGAGGAGAAGGTAAGCATTTGCACCATGCCACACTCATCACATAGTCTCACTAAATCTACACCACCAAAGTCCAAACATACTAACACAAAAACATTCACGGAGGCTCTCAATAATAATCTGTCTAAGCAACAGAGACCTCCAAAGCAGAAACGCAAGCAACCTCCATCCCCCAACACAACCCAAATGACACATAGCCCACAGACTCAGTGTGCCATTCAACCACAGTCAATAAGGCAAAACACCGTACCCAACATACTAGTCATAGGTGACTCTAGTCAGGCACACTGATGTCCCACTCACCAGACTAAACAAGGAGAAGGTTACTGTCAGCTGCCTGTCAGGTGCCAGGATCCGCCACATAGGTTCATAGGTTGATACTGGGCTATCTGCCCGAAGGCATATTTTAGCCCAGCCACGTTGTGCGGTATTCACTGCCCCTTTAGTAGTTCCCTAGACCCTTGTACTAGCAGCTAGTACCCTTGGCCCCTATCTAGTAGTGCTGTTGATGTGATCCCCGGTGTGAACTTTCTGTTACCCATCCACTCATCAAGGTTCCTCTTGAAGAGTGATAGTGAGGGGCTCTGTCTTATATAGATCGGGACCCTGTTCCATAGTAAGGGAAGTCTCTGCTAAGGGAATCTATCCCTCCAGCATGTTCTATTCATTGTTGTGTTGAGGTTTATATCCCTAGAGCATTTAGCTCGAGTAGATTTGGTTTTGCTAAGATGGAGCATGTTCAACAATTCTGGGTCAGACATGGCTCTGTATGTTAGACAGAGATCGCCTCTGAGAAAGCGGTATGCAACAGAGAACAGTCTTAGCTTTTTCAATCGTGCTGCATAGGGCAACTGTTTGAGGCCAGTAATCCTCTTGGTTAGGTAGCTTTGTGGTCTCTCCAGCTGCTGGAGATGTCTATCCAGGTACATTCCAATTGGTACATTGTACTCAATAATGGGTCTGATGAGGGAAGAGTAGAGGGGCACCATTACATCCTTAGATCTTGATGCGAACGCTTTCGTGATCAGATGGGTCACATAGAAGGATTTTCTAACCACTTTAGCAACATGGTTATCAAAGGAAAGCTGACTATCTACTTGGGTCCCTAGATCCCTTATTTCTTCTTCAGATTTCAGGGGATTACCTCCTATGTTGCAGTTTGCGCGTACTCTGTTTTTTCCAAAGGGGATTACTACGCATTTTTTTGCATTTAGCTTGAGACCATGGCTTTGACACCATGCATCAGTCTCATTTCGGCCCTTCTGGAAGATCTCCATGTCAGCCGGAGACTCTATTATAGCACCCAGTTTGCAGTCGTCCACAAACTTAGTCAGTCACAGCCCTTCCGTGCTTGCCTGTACTTCTGAAAAGTATGTGCCAAACAGGAGAGGACCCAGGACAGAGCCCTGAGGCACACCACTCATTACTGGTCTGGATTCGGACATAGATCCCGCTACTCTTACTTTATGGGATCTGTCTGAGAGCCAGTTTGTGATCCATCTTGTGACATAAGGGTTTATGCCCAGGCTGGTGAGCTTATCAATAATACCTGAATGGGGAATGGTGTCAAATGCTTTAGCAAGATCAAGGTAAGCCGTGTGTACCTCATTTCCCTTATCTATAGCCTGAGTAACTGTCTCAAAGAAATCCTCCAGGAAATAACCCACGCACTCAGGTCACTCCACAACAAGTACAAATATGACTCTGTCATTGTTCATGTTGGTGTGAATGACCTGAGACGTACCTCCCTGGACTACATGAAAAGAGACATGGAAGAGCTCTCCGATCTTATAGCCCAGGCAGGTATGACCCTAGCCCTGAGAAGCATTCTGCCATCGCCCAGAATGATACTGCACTACAAGGACAAAATGATTGACTTCAACAATTGGCTAAGCTTCTGGTATCATTCTAAGGGGATCCAGTATCTGTCTGCTTGGGATGACATGGTCGACAGACCATGATGCTTTGCCACATGTCACCCCTGGGATTCTGGATACTGGCTAAGACTCTTGCTGCCCCTATAAAGCCTTTTTAGGCAAGGTTCAAATGACAAATTCACCACAATAACAGGAACAGGCAAGAAAAAATGGAGGGTAATGCTACTCAATGCTAGAAGTCTAAATCTCAAAATGCACTCACTTGAGGCACTCCTTAAAATGGAGAATATTGATATCTGTGCAGTGACTGAGACCTGGATCAAGGCTCCAGAGAGCAACTCTGCACTACCAGGCTATAACTCATACCACACTTTTCTGCCATGTAACCAGTACCGAAACACCAAAGGTGGAGGTGTGTTCATATTCATTAAGGATATCCACACCCCCAGGCTAGTTGCTCAGCATAATGTATTTGAGGTTATCCAAGTGCAACTAACTCTGGACAAAACTGCAATCCAAATTGTAGCTTGCTACAGATCACCCACCATTCCCCAGGATTCCCACTCCTCTTTTCTTGATGTACTGGAAAACATTAGGGTTCAACCAAACACCCTAATAATGGGTGAATTCAACTACCCTACCATTAACTGGGAAAACTATACATATACCAACTCCTTGACTCAACGCTTTCTGGAATTCATAAAGTCCAATGCCCTGGATCAACTTATCCACACTCCCACCAGGGGCAACAATATCCTAGACCTAGTCATTACCAACATGAGCTGACGTCACCCCCTCTTTAGTCCTAATCACCCTTGATATCCACATCCCACCCCACCCCCGTTAAGGAAAGCATGGTAAAAACTTTCTCCAAAGCCAACTTCATGCTTATTAAGACAGAAGTTGTGAGCTTCATGTCACCCATGTAGATGGACAATACAATTACAACTGCTGAATCCTACACAAATGCACTCTATAAGCACTTACACAAGTGCATGGATCACGCTATCCCAAACAGAACCAAGACACTATCCTCCAAAAAAAGGAAGCCAATCTGGTGGTCCCCTGCCATAAACAAACTGTGTAACAGAAGGAAGAAACTGTTGCAAAAGAGAGTAAAATCCCATGAGTGGAGGAGCTCCCCGGTCAGACTCATTAAGAAGCTGAGATCCCTTATAAATCCTCCAAAGCTAGCTATGAAAACAAAATTGACACTAATTCTAAGGACAACCACAAAGCATTCTATAGCTATGCCTAGAATCTCGATGGCAACACCCAGAGCTGCTCTGAGTTACAGCAAAACGGCACAAAAATTACAGAACCAACCTGATATTGCCAACATCCTGGCAGATATATTCAGTACTAACTTTAACACCCACCCCCTAAAGGGCCCATATCTATAAAGGAAGAATGCAGAGTCCATGTAATCACAACTACACAGGTAAAAGCTGCGCTCTCCAAAGCCAAAAATACAGCATCCATGGAACCGGACAACATCCCAGGCTGCGTTTTACATGAACTTCAGAACGAACTGGCTCCCCATTTAAGCATCGTGTTCAATAATAGCCTTGCATCAGGCTTTGTGCCCACTGAATGGCACACAGCAACAGTTATTCCAATCCACAAAGGGAGAGCCATCACTGATCCCGGGAACTATTGACCTATTAGTCTGATGAGCCTGGTCTGCAAGGCCATGGAACGTATCATCATGGAACTCATAAACAAAGACACTGGTAAACTCCAAACTCTGGATCCCACCCAGTTTGCATTTGTAAAAGGCAGATCATGCCTCCTGAACCTGATTGACTTCTTTCAGGCAGTCACCAAAGCCGTAGATGAGGGTAAGGTGGTTCAGATAGACTATCTAGATCTCGACAAGTCTTTCAACACCATCCCCCATAATGGAATTATAGATGAACTTACTAAACTAGGTCTAAATCCCTATGTCACAAGATGGGTTACCAACTGGCTCACTGAGAGAACCCACACTGTGAAAGTAGCAGCCTCCAAATCCGACTTCAGACCAGTGACAAGTAGAGTACCAAAGAGTTCAGTCCTGAGTCTTCTTCTGTTTGGTATTTTCTTCTCTGAAGTACAGGCTAACACAGAAGGCCTCTGGCTAATGAAGTTCACAGATGACTGCAAACTAGGAGCCATAGTCAAGTCCCCAAATGATGTGGACATCCTACAGAAGGGCCTCGCTGAGACAGATGCCTGTTGTCAAAGCCATGGCCTCAAGCTCAATGCCAAAAATTGCAGTGTCATCCCCTTTGGTAAAAACTCTGCACCCATGAACTACCACATAGGCAGCAATCTACTTAACACTGAATGTGAGATAAGAGACCTTGGGATCCAGGTGGACAGTAGTCTCTCCTTTGATAGTCACATCACCACAGTAGTCAAGAAGTCCTTCTACGTGGCACACCTCATCATAAAAAGGTTCTCATCCAAGACAAAAGAGGCCATTGTTCCCCTCTACTCGACACTCATTAGACCCATTATAGAGTACAATGCACCTTTTGGAATGTACCTCACAAGACATCTGCAGCAGCTGGAAAAGCCACAGAAGTACCTCACAAAGAGGATTACTGGCCTCAAACAAATGCCCTACACTGACTGTCTCAAAAAACTCCAGCTTTACTCTGTAGCATATTGCCTACTCCGAGGTGATCTCTGTCTAACATATAAAGCTATGTCAAACCCAGAACTGTTGGACATGCTACACCTAAAGAAATCCAAATCCCTCCGAGCTCCACACTCTAGAGACCTAAACCTTGTCACCACAATAAACAGGACATGCTGGAGGGATAGATTCCTGCCCCAGAGACTTCCCATACTCTGGAACAGGCTACCCATCTATGCCAAGCAAAGTTTTTCATTAGAACTCTTAAAGAAAAATCTTGATGAGTGGATCAGAAATAGGAAATACACTTCGGGGATCACTTCTGTGTCTCTGCTCGACAGTGGCATAGGAAAATAACTTTCTTGGGTGGCGTAAGCCAGGTAACCTTGTTGGCTTGGCTTACGTAGGCCCTTGGGCCAATAGCCTAGTACCTCCCTATGAACCTATGAACCTATGTGCATGTGTAATGGTAGATGTATAACTAATGCAGATGTGTTTGAGAGTGGTTTTAACACTATTCCTTCTTGCTTTTTTTCATTTGCTTATTAATAAGATAAATGATGATTCACCTGTTAGGTTGCTATCTCTATAAAATGCATACCTTCATTTAAAAAATAGTTCATAATTATTTGCTGCAACACTGAAAATGTTTCATTTTATTTAAAGTAAACTGATCCAATAAGTTTAAAAATCCATGAGGACAAAATCTACTCTACAGAAACAAAATAAAAGATGCACTACAAAAGTTGTCTGTCAAGAAAAATAATTCAGAGTGTATCATAATTACGCAGCTCAGAATTTCTTTTTAATTATTTTTCTACCATGAATCTTGTAAACCATCTGTATAGTTACTGCAGGTGCACTGCTTTGTTCCCCTTTAAGCAAGAGCTGCCCCTGTAATGTATCAAACCAGCACTTTTCCTGGTATAGGTCTGATTCTCCCAGGGCATGCCTTGGTAAGGTTTATGGGGGAAGCATGTGATAGGTTTGTCATGGAGATATTGCTCATGAATGTGTCACAGCATCTCAAACAGTTCTTTTCTCCATTTGTAAATAGATGGCTCTGGATGTCTTCAAACTCCACCAGGGATGTAGTGATAAGAGGCACACACCCAGGGACATCTGTTGTTCCTGTTCATGACTGTGAGATAAACAGACAAGACGTCTTCATTACTCTCATTTCTGACTGGTTTCTATAGTGTTTGCCATACTAACTGAACCTGGGTCATTTGGAGCCCAGTCAGAAGTCCATCTCTGTATAACACAAGCCTGGCTAAACCAATTGAATGCATGTAAAATGGGAGGAAGACAAAGGTTAAAAACATTACAATGCAAATACTATTTTGAAATTGTTACTTAACAGTAACAAACACAAATATCCCAACAAGTACTGCACAATTATACAATATTATTTGAATTTTGCACAACACAAATGCATATGCATTGCATTATAATATTAAAGGAGGCTGGTTAGTCTTGACAAAATTGTGTCATATTAATATGTAATGTGTGGATGAACCCACAGTGTCAACAGGTGGCTACATTAGTGTGTTATATATCACAGATGTTTGCAGATATTTCCATACATATTAAAGGTTCATAAATGTATATTTTATTTTATTTTACATTTGTTAACCGGGGATGTCTGACTGAGTCAAAAAGGCCCTTTTTCAGCCGAGGCCCGGGAAGAAGAGCTCCACATAGAAAAATTACAGATAAATTTTGATATTTAGACATGATCAGTATACACACAAATTACGATAGACATGTTTTTACAGTGGTATACAGCACATCAGCAGTTACAGTGGAGAGAACAAACAAGAAAATTTTAATTTAAAAATAAAGGTAATTAATAGATTTGTGGCGTACAGATGAAATTTGGAACATAGCTACAATACATACATAGTACACAGGTACAGTACATACATTGTACATTAGCCAGTATTTGTGAGTAAGAGTGAAAAATATTATCAAGTACGCTAGGTTTAGTATGTGTACCTTATTTGCTTTCACTAGTCTGGGGAGCAGTCATGGCACTACCAACTTAGCTTGAGATGTTGTCTAATGAGGTTTTTAAAGAAGGCTTTCGACGATGTGTTTTGTATGTTAGTGGGGAGAGAGTTCCATTTTTTAGCCACTGAACTACTATATAGTGTGTCTCCAAAGCTATTGTTGCTGTTTGTGACATCTAGTAGTAGTTTGCTGATGATCTAAGAAGCCTTTTGGCTGAGTGATGTTGTACTAGGTTTTTGAGGGCAGGACACTTACTGGATAGGTAATAGATAGAATGACAGAGGCAGGGCTGATTGTAGGTTAGGAGGTTTGGCAGTTCAAACCAGTGGAGCTTTCTCAAAGCAATACAGTGATGAGTTCTATATGAACAATTTGGAGCAAAGCGGGCAATTCTGTTATAGCAGGCTTCCATTTTGCTTAGTTCAGTTTTGTTGAGATTAGTCAGAATGGGAGATGCATAGAGTAGGGTGGATAGAAGCTGGGAGTGAGCAATGGCTGATCTTGTGTTGTTGGTAAGAAATGGTTTGATATGGTAGATTGATCCCAGTTTGGCATGTACTTTTTTAAAAGTTAAGTCGAGATGACTATCATATTTTAGGTGGGAGTCTATGGTTATTCTCAATAGCTTAGCCTGTACCACTGGAGTGATTGGAGTAGCATTTGTGGAGTGGATAATGAATTGAGTGTTATCAGTGTTTTTGTTAGAACTGGTTATAATCATAAGCTTTGTTTTCTTTAAATTGATGATAAGTTGGGCTTTGGTAAGGTGATTTTCAACATTAGAGAATGCTAGTTGAGTTGTTTGCAGGAGGTTGGGAATGTTTTGTGCAGCACAGATTAAGGTAGTATCATCTGCATACTGAATGATAGATGCATGCTGTGTGGAGGTATGGAGGATATTGTGAAGATTGTGAATAGTAGTGGTCCTACGATAGAACCCTGTGGGACTCCTATAGTTATGGGCAGCTGAGGAGAGAGAGAATTTTCTCATTTCACAGCTTGGTACCTGTCAATTAAGTAGCTTTGGAACCAGGTAAGAGTGGAATTTGATAGGTGATATTGGTTTAGTTTGTTTAGCAGGATTTGGTGTGAGACTTTGTCATATGCTTTGGACATATCCAAAAAAATAGTTGACACCTGCAAGCCTTCATTTTTGAGACAGTTTACTGTGTCTGTGAAGCAGAGGAGGGCTGTAGTAGTACTATGGGCAGGTCTGAAACCATGTTGAGTAGGTGACAGGATGTTGCTATCTAGGAGATATTTTAGCACCTGGGTATGGAAGCATTTTTCTAGGATTTTGGCCATGGGGGAGAGTATAGCAATAGGTCTGTAGTTATTAAGTTCAGTGGAGGTCCCGCCTTTAGGTATGGGTGTAACATAGGATATTTTCCAGCCTTTGGGCACATAGTTTTCAACAACTGATCTATTTATGAGAGAGGAGACTGGAATAGCAATAGCATCTGCTGTGAATTTCAAGAAATAGCTGGGGAGTAGGTTGGCTGCTTGCTTTTGATTGAAGTGGTGGAAACTGTTTCGAGGGTAAAGCTTGTATTAATGTTATCTGTGTTGGGGGGGTAGTGAGGTTGGAACTGTCCTGCGATACTAAGGATATAACTGAGTTCACAAAGTAGGAGTTGAATTGTGTTTTGATGGGAACTTTAGTGTCAGGGGTGGTTGGTTTGGGGGTAGCCTTTTGGGTGAGTTTTAGTAGCTAGTTTACATTTTTCCAAAATTTGGAGGGGGGGTTTGTGTTGGTATTTAGTTTGTAATGTTGTGTAGTAGGATTTTTTGTCCAGCCTAATGCATTTATTGCATGGCTGCGCAGTTCTTGGTACTTAGTTAGGCTTTGTGTTTCTTTGTTTTTTTTATAGTAAAGCCAGGAAGTGTCTCTGGAATTGAGAATTTGTTTGTTTCTTTACTGAGCCCAGGGTTTGTAGAGGTTCTAACCTTGGTTTTGTGCAATGGAGCAACAGTGGCTAGGTGTTGTAGAAATGTTTTGTTGAAATATGCTACAGCCTGGTCAAGTGGGAGGGTTTTTAGGGGGTCCAGTCACAGAGTAAAGTATTGAGGACCTCAGGAGAGAAATTATTTTGTGTTTCTAGTGGATTTATAGTTAGTGGTTTTGCATATGCTTGTTCTACTATGTATAAGGTGTATTATGTTGTGCTCACTTAAGGTGTCTGGGAGATTGCCTGTGTGGGGTACAATGTGGGGTTGTTAGTTAGGACCCAGTTAAGGATGGATTCCCTTTTAGACTTTTTATCACATGTAGTTGGAATCTGGACTAGCTGCTGGTAGCCATAGAGATTTATTAGCTTACTTGGTGGTTCTGATATACAGGTGATCCAATCTAGGTTGAAATCCTCTAGAATAAGTGTTTATTGTGAGTATGTGGAAGAACACCAGGATAAGATGTCTTAAAGGCTATCAGGTGTATTACCAGGTGGAATATAGATCACAATTGTGGTGATGATCTTTTTAGGGTGAAGTTGAAGTTGTGAGATAAGTATGTCCCAATTATTGGGGGAGAGGTAGAAGTTTGGTATTTGACATAAAGTTAAGTTGGACTTATACAGTAAAGCAGTTCCACCCCTTTACCAAAGTGGTCTGTCTTGTCTAATGATATAGTAGCCGGTATGGAGAACTTCTGAGTTAGCTATGTTTTTATTTAGCCAGGTTTCTGTTAAAGCAAGTATGTCTGGGGAGTAGTGTGCTATTGTGGCCTAGAGTGCAGGTATTTTATTTTTGATACTTCTAATATTAATATTTAGCATTAAAAGATGATTGGTTTTGCTGCTGCTGTTGATTTGCCCAGGGATGAAGATAGTGGGGGTATTATGTTCTGACAATTGTGTTAGAGCAGTTTGTGTTGGACAGGATGGATTTGGGCCTGGGTTGGGGTGGATGTCCCCATTTATGCTGAGCCTGGTGTTAAAATGATACAGATGCTGGAGTTTGGTGATGAGTGTGAGAAAGTATTGTGTGTTTTTTGGAGTAGGAATGAGAGCATATGTGTTTAGTTCTGAATTGGTCTGTTATGTTGTTCTTGAACAATTGTGGGCAGATATTATTATAATGTGTGGTGTCTGTATATGAGAGTGCATAATATAGTGTTGTGCTACTAAATTTGGGGATATTGCTAGAGTGATAACTTGTGCAGTTATAAAGAATTATGAGAAGACAGACGAGACTTAGTTGTGTCATAGTCATGGTTATAAAGTTTAGATTGGTGCTAGCTGGAGATGTGGATAGGAATTATAGAGTTGCACTATATGTGGATGGGTAAGTACTGTGGGGTGATGTAATAATGCCTAGCAGGAATGAGAGTGGTTGGGAGTATTTTGTGGTGGAGCAAATGGGTGTGGTGTAATGTGATCTGACTTTAGGAGTTGTGATTGGTGGAGGTGATGTGAGGTTGAGCTGTGGGTGTGGTTGTGATTACTACAAATGTAGAGGTAATGGGGGCAGGATGGAATTAGGGGCAGGACAGGGGAGCAGAGAGAGCCTGAGCGTTAGCGAGGGTGAACGGAGTGGGGCAGAGCCCACCAAGACAAGAGTAATGGGCAGCAAAATCTAAGTGTTAATTTCCAAATCTGAACACTTTAAACAGATTCCTGAGGTCTAATGGCTTATCAGCAAGCAGAATTCAATTGCTGAAGAGCACGTGTGTCCTGGTGGGAGACTAGTAATTTAAAGATGGCTCCATGCTCATCAGGATTCTAATATAGACTTAGTTTTGGGGGAGGGTATAGTACAAGGGGTGTAAACCAGGTGGAATGCAAAGAAACCAGCAAAACCAGAGAGGTAATCAGTGGAAATCTATCAGTGAAGGTCTCAGAGGGGCAGAGGGGGTGAGTAATAATTCAAACTCTACTTGTAAAGTGAAGGAGAGAAGAGGCAGCAAAGTTTATTAAGGTTGGGAGTGTGTCTTCACATTAAATTGCTTATTAGCAGCCAGTTTGTGCACAGATTAGAGTAGGGAGATACATTAGCAATGAAGGGGAATGAATAGAGATGCAAATAAACAGGTGGGGCTCAAGTGATACAAACTAAGGCAGAAATCACTGAGAGGGCTGCCTGATGGTTAATTTTATCACAGAGATGTGAATTAAATGTATACTGTCTATTGGACAGTTAAGATTACTGCACTAGCTGGGGGGGTGGGGGCACAAGGCTACAACAGTCAGTTTTATTCGCATGCTGAGAACTACTAAGAAACATTGCTAATGTTATCACTTCACTCTCATAATGCATACAAGTAGAATGCCTGAGTGGACTGACCCTGCTCTTGAGGCTCAAAATGTATATCTTAGTTTAGTTTTGTAGTACTAATTCCTTCTTAGACTGTATGGGTGGGGTGGTAGCCGCAGACTGCAGAGTTGCTTAAGTGTGCTCCTGCTCTTGAGGCTCAAAATATATATCCTTGTTTAGTTTTGCAGTACTGATTCCTTCTTAGACTGTATGCGTGGGTTGATAGCCACAGACTGCAGAGTTGCTTGAGTGTGCTCTACAAGCAGAATTAAATTGCTGAAGAGCACTTGTATGCTGGTGGGAGACTAGTAATTGAACTAGTCTCCCACCACCTGAACTAGTAATGAACACTAGTATATGTTCATTGGACTGATGAACAAGTTTAAGGCCTATTAGCCATCATGAAGCTTGATGTCTTAATCCCATGATAAAACTTCTGAAGACCCATACAGTCATAAAATTCCTTTAGAAATGTATGAATTTATGGGATGAGTTTAACTGAGATACGAAGTTTATTTCATTGGCATGAATGTCTTTGAGATATGAAGCTATTATATTTCACAGTATGGATATTATTTTGTATTGATGTCGAGTGTACTTTTGTGTTCAGGTCACCGGGGTATTCTAAGCAAAATGTTTTAAACAGAAGTGGGGCGTTTTTTTTTTATTCTGCATAGCAGACATAGGTGCTAACTAAAAAGGTAATAAGATGCACATGTGGCCCATCAAAGGTAAATAAAAACGGTATTCCTTTTCTTTTCTGCCAAATTCCATAATATTACATTCTTCTGCACCATTCATGTCTAATGTTAAGTGCTGTTTCAGGGAAAATAGGGTTGGCATAGTTAAGGATAATACTCCCAAGTTTTCAGAATATTTAATAATCTAGATCCTTGAGTCATTGTTGACATCTACGGAAAATATGCCAAAAAGGTCTAGCCATATGAGAGAGCTTTGAAGAATTCCACTCATGACTGGGTAAGGTAAAGATATGATCCTTTGTATTCATACTGGTTGTTTATAACCATGTAGTGATTTGTAAACCCAGGTGGTTAAGCTATTATTTAACTTCTAGTCTACGATTGTCTTTCTTGATTCCATCATTGCGTATAGAATTGGAAATTTAGACAGATCACGTTAGGATTCATAGACAGATAAACCTTCATTCAAGGTGTTGATCACATTATTACAAAATGCATGAGGTTAAGCATAAAAGATCTACCTTTAACAAAACCAGGAGTTAGATCATGGAGAAGGAAATGCTCAGAGTATACCTGAATGTTCTAGGATGATTCGCACCGTAACATTATACAATATGATCGTAATGCTCATTACTCTGTAATTACTGTAGTCAGTTGAAGAACATCTCTTGTGGGCTGCAACTAGACTACATTCAACTATCAGTGGAAATGGTGTTTCTGACATTATTGAAAGAAGAGATAACCAGTCCAGATGTAATTTTTGGTGAGTTTGTATTTCAGAGAGGAAGAGTGGAAGTGCTCCACTAGCATAGCCTGAAATGTTCTCCAAATCTGTAAACTCATCCACTAGCCATGCCTGAAGTTCTTTTGTGGTGTTGCCATTTTGTTCTAGCATTATTAGTGTTACCTTTCTTACACTAGGAGTTAAGGATTCACATTCACTGAAACCAATTTTAAAGGAGAGAGGTCTCACACATTATTTTTTTAATGGATTTATCACGAAGGACATTTATATTAGTTTATATTTGCTGTTATTTATTTTAAGTATCAGTCATGCTTTATTCAGTCATATGAATAAAGCTTTTCAAACTGCATTTTGGCATACCTTCTAGAAAATGTGTGTAAGGTATAGCAAAAACACATTTTTATGTATATGCTGATGTGCTATTTTATGAAGTTTAAATAAAATATCTGTACATCATTTCCTCTAAGGGTATCAAATTTTTGGACCTGTTTTGATGGCAAATTGTACCCTGAATGAAGCTTTGCTTTTTGATTATTTTAATTAATTATTTTAAGATGGTTTTGACCTTAGCCTTGTTGCATTAGGCTGGGAAAACTTTTAAGTTTTCTTTTCATTTAATACTTTGTTAATTTTGTATCTCCAACACCTAGGTTACTTACAAGATTTTCTTTTATATTTATGTCTGACACGGATGAATTTATTAATGCAATAATTTAAATTGCTGTAAAGGGCTGTGAATAATTCAGCAATAGATTGGAAGGGAGTGAGATAATGTGCAATCCTATATGATTGTTTACAGCACCATAGCTGCCATGTAAATAATCCATACAGATGCAGATGTGCATTCAATTAAGCCTGCATGGTGCACTAAAAACATTTGCTTGTCATGGTGTGACACGCAGATGCTAGTACACCGATTTCCATTCAGTAAGTGCCTCTACATGGCATGTAGAGCTACGTAAACACAATAAACATTGTGTCATGCTAACTACAGCATAAGCAGCTGAACTGTATGCTGATGAATCAGCCCAAGTTAGTGGAGCTATTCGGCAAGCTATAAAACAGGTTTTGTCCTCAAATTCCAAAACCTATAGGAATACACAGAGAGAAATTTAGTGGCTGCTGTTGGTTTTCTGCATGTTTATGTGCAATGGGCCCAAATCTATGCCTATGCTATTGCTAGTAGACTTAGGTCAAGCAGGAGAAGGGTGTTTAGACACTGCTTGCCTTTTTGTGGTTTGCAGGAGGTGAAAATAGTAGAACGTTGCAATGTGGATAGAGATACTGCATCAACTCTACAAAAAGGGCAACAGAGGGGAACCAATACCTGTAAAAGGTAAGGTCTGCATAGCACTTAGAATATTAGTAACAGGAACCTTCCAGAGACCAGAGACCAACAGGGGATATGCTGGGGGAGTCACATGCATCAGCATCCAAGATCCTCTGTCAATTCCTGAATGCTGTACTACAACATGCCAGTGACTACATACATTTCCCCATATACTCAAGGACAGAGCTACAACTATGCTACATACATTTCCCATATACTCAAGGACAGAGCTACAACTATGCTACATACATTTCCCCATATACTCAAGGACAGAGCTACAACTATGCTACATACATTTCCCATATACTCAAGGACAGAGCTACAACTATGCTACATACATTTCCCCATATACTCAAGGACAGAGCTACAACTATGCTACATACATTTCCCCATATACTCAAGGACAGAGCTACAACTATGCTACATACATTTCCCCATATACTCAAGGACAGAGCTACAACTATGCTACCTACATTTCCCCATATACTCAAAGATAGAGCTACAACTATGCTACAAACATTTCCCCATATACTCAAGGACAGAGCTACAACTATGCTACATACATTTCCCCATATACTCAAGGACAGAGCTACAACTATGCTACATACATTTCCCCATATACTCAATGACAGAGCTACAATTATGCTACATACATTTCCCCATATACTCAAGGACAGAGCTACAACTATGCTACATACATTTCCCCATATACTCAAGGACAGAGCTACAACTATGCTACATACATTTCCCCATATTCTCAAGGACAGAGCTACACCTATACTACATACATTTCCACATATACTCAAGGACAGAGCTACAACTGTGCTGCATACATTTCCCATATACTCAAGGACAGAGCTACAACTATGCTACATACATCCCCATGTACTCAAGGACAGAGATACAACTATGCTACATACATTTCCCATATACTCAAGGACAGAGCTACAACTATGCTACATACATTTCCCCATATACTCAAGGACAGAGCTACAACTATGCTACATACATTTCCCATATACTCAAGGACAGAACTACAACTATGCTACATGCATTTCCCATATACTGAAGGACAGAGCTACAACTATGCTACATACATTTCCCCTATACTCAAGGACAGAGCTACAACTATGCTACATACATTTTCCCATATATTCAAGGACAGAGCTACAACTATGCTACATACATTTCCCCATATACTCAAGGATAGAGCTATAACTATGCAGGATCTCTTCTCTATTTCATGCTTCACTGATGTCCTGGGTGCCATAGACTGTACTCACATTGAGATCAAAGCATCACCCAGGGAACTGGAAAGGATATACACAAATGGAAAGATCTTCCACTCAATTAACTGCCAGGTAATCTGTAATGCAAAGGTAACCATCCTGAATGTGTGTGCTAGCAACCCTGGAAGTTACCGCAACTCCAATATGTGACACAACTATCAACTCTACCAGAGGTTTTCTTGGGGGAATGTCCCACAAGCTTATTTACTCAGTGATGCAGGGTATACACAAACCAAGGCTGATGATCCCCATTAGAAATGCATACACACCCACTGAAGGATGCTATAATGAGACACACACTGAAACTAGAGATATCATAGAGAATTTGTTTGGGCTGCTAAAGTCATGATTGCGATGCCTAGATACATCAGGGGGTACTCTGCAGTACAATCCCCATACTTATGCTGATATTTTCATTGTCTGTGCTATCCTTTACAATATTATCCTGAGAAAACAGCTTCAGCAGGTTACCAAGGGGAAGGGGCACACATTCCACTACCACTGGATAATTCACCAAAGCCACACACAGGTGAGGAGTCAGAGAGGGATCCACCAGCAACTGTGGGTGTAGGTAGATGTAGGTGTGCACAGTATGTCCTTGCTCTGGCCAAGAGCCAATGGATAGCACACATCCTGACCACCTAAGAGGGTACAACTTTCATCCTATGCATATGCATACAGTAAAATTGATTATAAGGAATGCTCACAGCATAATAACTATTTATATCAATGGATATCATATGAATTATATGTGTGACTGGGAGTATCCTGACAATTATGTTTCTGTAAATAAAAGTTTCTTTTCTGCCCTGGGATGGATTTTATACTTCAAGTATAGTCATATACACATCTCACATAACACAAGTCTAGCTAAAAAAATAAATGTATTGTGTGGTCTGACTCAGAACATGAACATCTTTCCTGAAAGTAATACAAGTATATGCATTTCCACTATACTGTAACACATTACTCCTGCATTACACATGGGACCTTTTCAGGTTACACACATACACGGCTAACCACTCACTATTTAATGTGTCTATATAATTAATGAGCATGTCTGACATATACTTCTTCTCTGGCAATGAGGAAAAACACCTATGTGGAAGAATATGTATTCTCTATTTTACATAGGTTTCAATTCCACATTCTTCAAATTACTTTATTTCAGTGCATAAACCACACAAAGAATATGTCATGTCATGGAATTTATACCCCCCAATATGTATTAAAAGTCAAGGCATCTAGCAGGTATAGCAGCAGAAAAGCCATAACGAATGTCAGCTGTCACATTACCCTTCCTGTTTCATAAAATGCCTCTCTCTCTGTTTGGCAATGTTGCTCTGTGCACACCATCATGAAAGAATGGTTGGCATAGTTGTGTAGGCTTGCACACAAGTATATAAAATGTGATATCATGAATTTGCGGGAAAACAATTTAACTGTTGTTGGATAATGTGTGCAGACATGGCTGGAGCTAAGAAGGAAGGTGTCCATTATATCTCTCCTTTTTTTAATTGTATATATGTGATCACAATGTTCTGATGTCATAATTTTCTGACAACCAAAAAAATGATTTCCAGCACAGGGAGGCAGACCAACCAGTGTGGCTCAGCCAGCTACCCTTCCAACAGCTGACACACCAATACCTAGTACATCTGGAGCACAACCTGACAGTACTGTCTCTGCAGCCCCTGTGCTACCTGGACCCTCAACATCAGGTAGCATTACCCCTGCAGCTGGTGCTGTGGTACCCTTTGTGAGTATTGGTGGAGGTGGGGATTTTGTCACCCCCAGGAGCTATCACACATGGTGCATGAGGTGATAGAATGTGCCACTGATGCATGCATTAGCTGTAAGGAGAAGATACTTATTGGAATGCAGAAAAAACAAAAACATCAAGCATTAGAACTGGAAGATGAGGAAGGGGACAGTAATGACAGTTCTGAGGCTGAGGACTAGATTCTCACTGTCCCCATGCTTGACGGGGATGGGCCTCTGATGTCCCCTCTCTATCCCCAATCATGGTGTCCCCCTTTATGTCCCTTATTATCCCTGTCTCTCTCTTGTTTGTCCTGTTTGTCTGCACCCACTTCCTTGTCTACTCTACTTACCTGACAATGATATACCTATGTCTCTTACCCAACATTCCTCTTTTGAAATAAAATCAAAAAAATGTACACCTGTCCCACAAAAAAAAAATTCTCGTGCATAGCTCTCCACTTC
This sequence comes from Protopterus annectens, assembly GCF_019279795.1. NCBI lineage: Eukaryota > Metazoa > Chordata > Ceratodontiformes > Protopteridae > Protopterus > Protopterus annectens. Next base: position 958,555,437 of record NC_056737.1, read on the forward strand.
TTACATGTGTCTTTTCATCCCACTTGATTTGATCCAACTGACTATACAACATGATTGTACTGTTGTCACCCATCTGTGTTGTGATGACAGTCCAAATTCATCCAGTTTTATACACATGTTCATATTGCACTGTTGACAAAGTGGCTAGCTGTGTTTCTTTCTTAGTTCCCTCCTGCAAATTCCTATATTGCCTCACCTTTGTTCTTCCCCCATGCTTACCCCTTATTTCACCACTTTCCTATCTATTCCATATTCACACCTTTGATCTGGTGAAAATATAGAATCACACACCACACGCATAGCAGAAATGCCTCAATAACACCCTTTAAATTTTGCCCTCTATGTTTTCGCAGAGTTTGGCATCATGCACCAATACTGAGAGATGGTGAATGGCTTTTCATATCGTATAGCATATTGCGGTTATCTCTGAGCAATGATGGTAAAACTTGCTGTGCTAAAGGAACACACAGCTACATCAGTGTAAAGGCAGTGCTATGAAACATTTACTCTACCATTTATTTAGACTGAATGTATAAAAATGCAAATCCATATGAGTACTGTTGATTTAAAACAAATTGACTGCAATTTATTTTCATACAGTAATTCACTGTAGTCATAGCTTCTCACATTTGCTGGAATTATTGCATTTACTTCTGTAATGCCATCCTGACAACATGTGCAAAAACATTCATTGGGTTGGATTTGAAACCTGTTTCATTTGTACTCTAAACATGAGCCCTCTGGTCTTGCACATGCTGCCACCAGGAAAGCTAGGCACCAGCTGAATTTGTTCCCTCAGTATAGTCCAGAGTGCTCATGGCTGCTCCTCTCTACTTACCATGTTTGTATGACAGAAGGCAAACCAATACGAATAGAAATATTACTATTTTCCCAGTAAAGCAGAGAACCGCTTCTGCTTGTCGTTTAACTCTGGGCAAATGGGGAAGGTAATTGCAATAGTCCTTCATATCATAAAAGTTATAACCTATTTCCAATATAAACTACAGTATGGACATCAATGAATCTGTCAGCTATTTATGCCATAGGCTATAGCATAAGTACTTCTCAAGTTCAAGTTGTATTAAATAAACGTGAATCTCGCATGCGCTAACACTTTGCCTTCGACCGTCCAAGCCAGTTGCTCTGTGGTACGATATGTAAAGAGCTGATTGGAATGTATAACTATGTTTACTGCCCAGTTAGCCAACATTTTCTTAAAATTCATGTGAAACACAAACAAAGAGAAGAGACTTGTTAGTGACTTAACACATATTTACTCAGACTCATGCATGACCAGCACCCATGCACTTGAAAATGGAGATGTCAGTAATAGTTCCCAAATGTCAACTACACTACAAAAATAAATAGTACAACTACAGTGTTATACCATCTAAGGCTTTATACTGACAATAGACATTGAGATTGCCTTATACATGTCTTAATGTGGAAATGAATTCATCACAAGTGTAAATACACCTATGTCCACACTTGCATCCACGCTGATCACAAAATGTGCATATGTGTGCATGTGTGTGAGCGCACATGTGCACATGCACACACGTGTGTGTGTGTGTGTGTGTGTGTGTGTGTGTGTGTGTGTGAGAGAGAGAGACTGTACATGTGTAATGTACATAACAGATTGAAATTCAGGTGTATATGTCTTAGTTCTGAAACATGCATTCCTGATTGCTTATTGCATCTAGTTTGAGAAGCTGTCTTTTAAAGTATATCTGTCCACTGGAATCAAAACAGAAAAAGTCCACACTTTGCACACCCCTCTCATAACAGGATATATTACTTGCATCATATAATGATGATGCCATCATCTATAAAGACCACTATGACAGAGGAAAAACATACTTTGTGGATGGGGCAAATATTAACTACTGTATTCTGCAGGTGACAACAAAATAGTTAGTTGGGGGCTAACTTACCAAAACAGCCACATTGCATATGTCTGTATGTGTGTTTGCATGCATAGTCAGAAAAGCATGAGTCTTAATCCTACAGTCAGCAATGAAGTGTCATAGAGAACAAAAATTGTTACAGTTGTATATGGCTACACAGCCATTGCATACAGGACTCCCAACATCTTCTCCTAAACATAAAGTGATGATGTCATCCATTATAAAGTGGCAGGCAAGAATATAAAAGTCAGACTTGTGTCATGGTGCTTGCAGTAAGCTCTGTATTCTTTAACTTGTGTAATTCATTAGGCAGGGGCTTTAATCTCACTGCAGTCTACTGCTGTTTATGTAGTCAGAAGAGCATGAGTTGATATTCTACTGTCAGCAATTCAGTCTCATGAAGAGCAGCAGTTTTTACAGTTGTACATCCTTACATGCCAACACAGCAATTTCATACAGGCATCTCAACATTTACTGCCAAGAACACAATGATGATGTCATCCACTATAAGGTGCCCAGCAACAGCTCTAAAGTCAGATATGTGCTGTGGCTCTTGCTTTGAATAGTGTGTTCTCAAGCTTGTATAACTAGTTAGATAAGGGTCCTAATCTCACTGCAGTCAACTTGTATGTGGAGGATATTTTGCAGGGGGATGCAATCCCAGACCCCCCCCCCCACTCAGACATTCCAGTGTCCCATTACTTGGCTATTTCCCCCGGTTGCCATAAACACTATTCAAAACTCAGTGTACATACTGTTTTATGCTTTACTTCTTCAATGATTACAGATATTTGGATTTAATTTTTATAGCACAAACACTGATAGACATTTGCTAAACAAAGCAATAGTCTTACAATAAAAGCAGATTTAGTATTAAAACTTCTCTACCTTTGAAACTCACATTCACTGAAACAGCATTGAAACCCACATTCAAATAAAATGCATCTAGCCAGTGGTGGGTTAAGTTTGCCTTTGGGCTGTTTTCAAATCATAGGCTCCTTGCACACATATTTAGGACCATGCAAAAGTTATTTGATTCATCTTCCTGACTGTATTAATTATAGTATAAAATAACTGAATTATATCCCTTATATAATACAGCATCACTTGTTAGAGTGTGTTTTAAATGTATAGTTTTGAACATTTTTCCAATAAATAAGGAAACAAAACATATGACCAATAATGACAGACTGCCCAATTCAGAATATTCCAACCATAAAATACCACTCAAACTTCTGTCAATGCAATCCACCAATATCAGTCAATATGCACAATCTCTGCAGAATTAAAAGTCATCTGAATAAGTCCACATTAAAAAGATCTGAAACTAATAAAGAGGTTGTTGCTAGAAAGCAACTTTATATTTCAGTGTTTCATCTACAAATTCAGTGCCTACTGCCCTTGAATAAATTGCCTGTGTTACATTAAAAAATGGTAAGCTGGTATATTGCAATAAGGAATGGGTGGCAAGCTGAAAGATTCATAGTTACTAAGCATCTCATCCAAAGAAGGACATACTCAGGAGTGCACCAACCACCTCCTTAAAATACAAATCCACATGCTGTGGGAGTAGAACCTACAGCCATCCATATTAAGATGCAAGTATGTTATTTGCTGTGCTACTAAGACTGCTTTGAAATTCTATACCACAATAGTGATACCATTTGCTAAACAAAACAGTTGCACATTTTCAGCAGATTTAGCATGAGCAGCAGTAAACATCTCCTCCCTTGAAGCTCACGATTCCTTGAAAATGCACTTGAAAATAAATATCACCTGCTAACTCTAAATACGGCATTTCACTCACTTTCACACACACACACACACACACACACACACACACACACACACACACACACACACACACACCTCAATATCTTAGTGCAAGAAATCTGGACAAAGCCTAAAATAAATAGGGACAGGTTATAAATATTGCTCTCAAGAACTTCAAAAATTGCTAGAATACAGGATTTGTGTGAGTATGCATTTTTCTAAAGTATACGACATGTAAAACTCAAATCTCTTTCATTATTTAGCAACTTCTATCCTTTTTAGGAGGAATAAGGGGCATTCTGCAAAAACTTGGGCAGCTGAGAAGTATGCTACCTCCCTGTTTTACACACACACACGCACCACGCACACATGCACAAACACACACGCATACACACACACACACACACACACACACACACACACACACACACACACACACACACACACACACACACTGACACACACAAACACACACACACACACATACACGCCATATCTCTCAATCTGTTAGCAAAAGAAATCTGGAGAAAGCCTGTTATAATGTTGGGGACAAAGGCCCAAAACTAGGGATATATTTAGAAAGTTGTTAGAATAACAGGATTTGTGTTAAAATACATTTTCTGATGGATATGAAGTCTGAAACTCTAATGCATGTCATTATTTAGTAACGTTAATCCTTAGCTCATCCCAGTTGTTTGTCAAAAAATTATGAGGAACAGACCAATAACATAAGGCAAAAATCTGGACATTCTGTAACAATCTGTACAGTTGAGAGGTATGACAGACGCATACATCACCCTACATCCTTAGAAAGAGGATAGAACAACAGGGCTTGCATTACTATGCATTTTTGAGGATATGAAGTCTAAAACTCAAATGTCTGCCATTATTTTCTGACCTCAGTCCTCAATGATTTGCCAGAAAAACATAATTTTATGAAAAACCTGAAAATATGAAGCAAAAATCTGGATAACTGTGAGGTATGAGCCCCCTCTTACACACACTTCTATACCTGGTGTCAAAGCCATGGCCTGAATGTCAGTGCCAAAAAGTGTATTGTCATCCCCTTTGGTAATAACTCTGTACCCATGAACTACCACATAGCTGGTAGTCTACTTAATGCCGAAAATTTGATAAGAGACCTTGGGACACAGGTAGACAGTAGTCTCTCCTTTGATAATCACATCGCCACAGTGGTCAGGAAATCCTTCTATGTGGCTCATCTCATCACAAAAGGATTCTCATCCAGAAATAAATAGGTCATTGTTCCCCTCTACTCATCACTCATAGACCCATTATAGAGTACAATACCCCTTTTGGTATGTATCTCACAAGACATCTACAACAACTGGAAAGACCACAGAAATACCTCACAAAGGGGATTACTGGCCTCAAACAGTTGCCCTACGCAGACCGTCTCAAAAAAACTACAGCTTTACTCCATCACATATCGCCTACTCTGGGATGATCTCTGCCTAACATACAAAGCTATGTCAAACCCAGAGCTGTTGGACATGCTCCACTTAAAGAAATCCCAATCCCTCCGAGCAACACCCTCTAGGGACCTAAACCTTGTCACCACAATAAACATAACATGCTGGAGGGATAGATTCGTGTCCCAGAGACTTCCCATACTCTGGAACAGACTACCTATCTATGTCAAACAGAACTCCTCATTAGCACTCTTCAAGAAAAATCTTGATGATTCAATGGGAAATGGAAAATTCACCCCAGGGATCACTTCTGTGGCTCTGCTCGACAGGGGCACAGGAAAATAATTTTCTTGGGTGGCAAAAGCCAGGGTACATTTTTTGGCTAGTCTTATATAGGTCCTAGGGCCAATAGCCTAGTACCTACCTATGAACCTATGAACTCCTACCCCTCTTACTTACACACACACACACACACACACACACACACACACACACACACACACACACACACACACATGGCTGAGTAGGCATGTATGACTGTAAATAGTATTTCTTTCCATGAGACTTGATTGCTGACAGCAGGCAAGGTCACCCTACTTCCCTCTTATACACACGCACACACACACACACACACACACACACACACACACACACACACACACACACACATGCTCAGACCTACCTACTTCTTACACAGACAAACACACACACACCTCTACCTTTACCTACTTACTTTTACATACATACATACACACCCCTACCTACCTACTTCTTACATCCACACACCCCTACCTTTTTTGTACACCTGGACGCGCACATACACGCACACACACACACACACACACACACACACACACACACACACACACACACACACACACACACACACACACGCTCCCATGCACATCTTAAACTTAATTACCTCTCAATTATACATTCCTACACAGTCCAAGTGTCTTCTGGAGTTTGAATTTCATGCAGGCACTGAAGATGAAGACATACACCATCGGTCACACAGATGCAGAAATGTCTGTGAGACTGGACACAAAGGGCGTTCTTAAAGAAGAACTCCCTTTAAACAAACTCATTTTTTTTTTATTAAAAGAAAATTAATCTCTCAGCCAGATGATTCCAGGCACCTGCCTGCAGGTGCCCTTGCCTGCTCTCAGCAATCAAGTCTCATGGAAAGCAATACTTTTTACAGTCATACATGTCTACACAGCCATTTCATATAGGTTTCCCAACATCTTCACACAAACATACACTACTAATGTCATCAGCTATAAAGTGCTCTCTGACATGATAAAAGACTTGTGCTGTGACCTTGCATTAACTACTATATTCTATTGATAAATAGGTGTTCTAGCCTCACAGTAGTCAATTGGTGTTTGCATTCAGTTAGTTCACTTTCTGGAGACCATTTTAGAGCATGTGAGAAACTCCTACTATTATCTTCTCACCAGACACTACTGATCAATTGTTGCCTGACAGTGCAAAAACTAGTCTTCTGCAGTGGGGCTTGCATTAAATAGTGTGTTCTGTAGATATTTATGTAGGACTTCTAATCTTACTACAGTCAACTAATGTTTGCATCTGTGTGTTCATTCAGCAATCAGGATGGTGATAATTTTAGAACACCATGTGAGTCCACAGCTTTGTCAGACACTGCTCCAAACATCTTAATGTTAACATACACTGATGATGTCATCCTCTAGAAAATGCACTCTGACACAATTTAAATTAAACTTCTGCTGTGGCACTAACATTAAGTACTGAATTCTCCAGCATCTGTAACAAAATAGTTAGGGTTTCTAATCTAACAATAGTTAACTTGAATGTGTATTCATTTAACTACTATTTTTGAGGCAATTTTATACCGAGATGTGACTCCACATCTGAGTCAGACACTCCTCCCAACATCTTCTTTTCAGCATACAATGATGCTATCATCCTTTATAAAGTGCACTGTGACAATGATAAAGTCAGACATATGTGGTGGTGGTAGCCATACATAATATGGAATTCAGCTTCTATACTTACACAAGTTTAATGTTCAAATCAGACCAAGTCAACTGCTGTGTATGTGGTTGGTAGTATATTATGGTTATTGTATGATCTTTTGAATCACTTTTCATTTAACTACCAATTAGGAGAACCTTTAACATAGCACCATGAATCCAACATTCCCTTTTTCCCTCTAGCTACATAGCATGCTTCCTACAGATGACTGAAGGATGTCCTCATCTAAAGATGCATACACACATCATGAAGCAGAGTCCTACCATGAGCCTCTACAAGTCATCTCCAGACCACTGGATGTGTGATTGCTAATTCTATCATTGGATGGCGCACGTCACATATGGACAAAGGCAATATTTAAAACAATCAAACAAATGCACACATATGCATATTCCCTTACTATCTTTACTCATATAGATATAGCAATTTTGGTTTAAATAGCATGAATTCAACATTCCCTTTTTCCCCATGGCCACATAACATGCTTCCTGCAGATGACTGGAAGATGTCCTTATCTAAAGATGCCTACACACATCATTAAGCAGAGTCCTTCCATGAGCCTCTACAAGTCATCTCCAGACCACTGGATGTGTGATTGCTAATTCTGTCATTGGGTGGTGTACATATCACATATGGACAGAGGCAAGATGTAATGCAATTAAACAAATACACACATGTGCACATGCCCTTACTATCTTCCATTATATAGATATAGCAATTTTGGTTTAAATAGCATAATAATAGCTAGGATTTTATGTGATGTTTGCCATTAGCCTAGTAATGTCCTATAACCCTATGAACATTTTACATATCAATGTTGTGGTCATCCACATGTGCTATGTTGAGGTGTGTATGTATAGTAGCCTACAAGAGAGTATTACAAACTGTGATGTGAGGTAATGCATTGATGGCATCTACTGCCATTTGATAACATGTTCCTTCCATAACAGGTATAGTGATATGCCTCCTGAGAACTATTGATGTGGAATGATACTATGTATAATGTTGGCTTAGGAAGGCATGTGTTTTTCTAGTACAGCATATCAACATTCTATGCAGTTCTCATTCAACCATCACAGTGACACTTGCAGTATGATATGTGTACATGTGTATACCTAACATCATTAAATGCTCTGTGACATACAACAATATAACATCATATTGATTAAGTGGGCACATATATCTTGTTTCATTCACATGTTGTAATTCTGTTATAGACACAAGCATATAACAAGTTTTACTTCAATTGCAACCTTGTGGAATTCATTGCATGCACAATTGTGTTGCTATTTCCAATGATTATTGATGTAGTGCCCACCCAGCATTGTGTGACTATCAACATTTGTGTCAGTAACTGTTCTGCATAAGCCACATCCACATAATTTGTAATGTGTCCATATATGGTATCAAGGTGGTGAAACTCAGCTTTCCAAAGAAAAATATATAGACATATAATGTGCAAGTGATGTAATTACATGATATAGGTACAGTTTATGACTGTGTTAGCAGTACCACTGTGTAGAATCTGATGCATAACCAAGGATGTATTTAGAGATGTTGCCGCAAATCATTTTTAAATAAGTGAAATATTAAGGAGAATACACAACTAAGCACAGAGATGTTTGTGGATAACACCACTCATACTCAATCGGACAAAATAGACACTCTGCTAGCTGACAGTTTGGATCATACTTCACTCCCCTTTCTCCACTGGCCATCAGCCAAAGTGTATTTGCAAACATTGCTCAGCTTATTTTCTTAGGACAGCAGCTCATCTGTTACTCTCTGAGCTACAAACTGGAATCAATTTGCCCTGATAACATCCCAGGTTGTGTTTTCAATGACTTCTAACCAGACCAAGCAGACATAGTTGGATTCTTATTTAAACACTGCCTCCATACAGCCTATGTTCTGGCAGAAGGGTATTAAACAACAGTCATCTCTCTGAACAAGGGGGATCAACATCTGATCCTGGGAATTATCGACTCCCAATCCAAAGAATCATCATGGACCTTACCAAAAAGGACATGGGTAATCTCCTGAATGTGCACTCAACCCACTTTTGATTTCTTAAGGCTTCATCATGTTTGTTAAATCTGGTTGACTTCTTCAAGAATGCTACCAAGGGCATGCATGAAGAAAAGACTGTGCATCCCACCTAACTTAAGCTGGCCAAGGTATTTGACACAAAACCACACTCGGGTATTAGAGAAAAACTGTCTCAAGTGGGAATAAATGTCTATGTCAGCAAGTCGGTAGACAAATGGATCACAGACAGGACATGTACTATTGAAATGTATGAATTCAGCTCTAGCAAGAGTCCAATGACTAGGGCATGCATCAGGGTTCTGTACAAGATCATTTCCTGTTCAGTATTTAATTCTCAGAGGTCAAGACAAACTTAGACAGCCTTTGTCTGATCAGCTTTGTGGATGACTGCAAATTGCAGAAAATTATTGTATCCAAGAATGCTCCTGAAGTACTGCAGAGAGTATTAACACACACAAATGATTGTTGCCAGAGCTATGGAGACACATTAGATGAACAAAAAGCATAATTATTCACCTTTTGAAGCAAACAGACAAGCTAATTACAATATAGACAGCACACCACTATGAGCAGACTGAGTGGTACGTGACCTGGGTACTCAGAAAGCAAGCGGAACTTCCACCAGCATGTGACCACAGTGGTGAAAAATTCCTTATATGTAGCACAACTCCTAAGTATGGGCAAGCCATCCACATCAAAGGACATTATAATTCCACTGGTCTCAGCCCTCCTTACACCAATACTTGAGTACAGTGCACTCGTTTGCATGTACCGCCCCACACATCTGGAACAGCTGGAGCAATCACCAAATTATTGCATAAAAAAGATACATGGTATGAACAACAAGTCCTATGTGGAGAGATTGAAACCCCTATTGCTGTATTATTTCTGCTACTGACTACTAAGGGTTGATCTCCATCTGGCTTACAGGGCAGTCTCAAATTGGGCCATGACAGAAATATAGCATTTTGTTAACACAAGCTGCCCAAGGGTAATTTGTTCCAAGGATATTAACTGACCTCCAACACAATAAATCATATTCTAGAGATAGAGACAAGTCTCAGATACTACACCTTCTCTGGAACCAGCCTCCCAGTCATGTAAACCAAAGGCCTTGCCTCACCCTCTTCAAGTGCAACCAAGATCAATGAATGGCTAATCATGTTGTTACAACCATGTCCATCATGGATAGAGGCAGTTGGTATTACATTGCATAGCATAGGCTCACACCTGTGTGAACATCATTCGCATAGCTATTTAAAAATTTGAAACACATCTTACACATGGCTAGGCTGTTATGGGATCTAGGGACTTTAGCCTAATACTCTCCCATGCAGCTATAAACCTATGATGTACAACTGTATCCTAGTTCCAGCTATAGTGTGACAGTACAGCATCACGCACATATCAGCACATCATGCCAGCATTATCACTTGATAGTTTGAATGAACAGTTATGCATGCATGTCAGGATTTCATGGTAGTATAAAAGTATCCATGGCAAAGTGAGGATGGCAGTGATTGTGTGGCACATGTCTTGGGTTTTACATGTGCTGATATAATGTGTGCCCCATGTATCATTTGGTATGTGAGCAGTAGCACACTGACAGGATCCTTGCTTATTGAGGCTACACTTCATACCTCTCAACCTCTTAATGCAAGAAATCTGAACAAAGCCCAACAAACTGGGGGACAAAGGCCCAAAAAAAGGACATATTTTAAATACTGTTCTTATAAACTTAGAATGTTACTAGAGTAAAAGGGTTTCTTTTAACATAGATTTTCTGAAGGATTTGAAGTCTGAAACTCAAATGTGTGTCATTATTTAGTGACGTCAGTCCTCAGATCATTCCAGTGATTTGCCAGAAAAACACAAATTTTATGAGGAACAGGCCAATAATACAAGCCAAAAATCTGGACATTCTGTGAAAATCTGTACAGTTGAGAGCTATGCAACACTTTGCAGTGCTGTAGGTTCTGTTCAAACAATTTTTATTAATTCCAGAATAACAATGAATATTATACATTTATCTAATAAATAATCTATTATAATTAACTATATACAATATTTACATTTGGCCTAAATAGAAGGAAGAACAGTCCAAAAAAAAAAGGAGAAAAAGAAAATATATTTTTTTCTTTCTTTAGTTACGCATTGAAAAACATTTCTATTTCATTCACTTCTAAGTTAGAGAGGGTGTGTTAGATTTTAAAGTTTCAATAAGGGAGAACATTTTCTTCGAAGGATTGTCAATCCATTTTTTAGGAAAGATTCTTGTTTCCTTAACTTTTATTTCCAGAAGCGCTGTTTCTTCCAATAAAATCAAAACTTCTTCAATGTTGGGTTCTGAGGAGGATTTCCATTTTCTTGTAATACACTTTCTAGCTACAGATAATATCGTCCAAAAGTGATATAAGTTATTTTCCTTAATTTTATTCATTTCATTAACATTCAAAAAAATCAAAGACTAGGTTAATACAAATGAATCTGTGACTATAGCTTGAAGGACATTATCAATCTCTTTCCAATACTTTTTGATTTTGTTGCAATCATACATTATATGGTTCCAACCAGCTTCACAATCTAAAGAACATCTCCAGCAAATTATATTTCTTGAAGAGTTTATTTTAGCTGTCTTGTTAAGAGTATAAAAATCTCTATGTAGGAATTTCCACATGAAAATCTTCCAGACTTGTAAATTAGAAGTTAACTTAATCAAATACAATAGATTAGTTTTACTTTCGGTTAATAAATTAATTGCTTGTCCTTTAGTAATACAATTCCAGACATTTTGTTTAGGATTGGCTTTATAAGTTATTAGAATTTTCGATAGTTTTGAAGTTAAAATTGTTCAATTATAGTTGTTGTATATCAATTCCTGTACATAGAATATTAGTTTAGGTTCAGTTTTAAAAGAAGATTTATCAATTATTCTACATAAATCTTGAGCATGAGATAAAATACTTTGTAAGATAAGCCAATCTGCATTTGGCATATCAAATGTGTTTTTTTTATTTCCTGTATGTCTATTACTAACAGATTCTTTATGCAGTGTTGCCAGCAAGTAAAATTTTTTGATTCCCAATTATGAAAGATATTTTTATGAATTTTGTTAGAGAAGTTTTTTGTGATCCTGAAGGGTGTTAGCAATTCCCACCAAAGTTTTATATCTATATTTGAATTGATAAACAATCTCAGTTATAAATACAATTTACAAGATTGAAATTTGTAGGTTTCACAATATTATATTGTAGATTAACACATCGTATGTACCAGAAATTATTAGTTTGACATTTAGTAGGAGGTTTTTTGCTAATTTGTTTTTATTTAAAAAAATGATACTCTGAAGTCATTTCCAAGCAGAGGAAAAGTTAGGGTCCATCCAATTAATAGCTATTTTGAAAACTGAGGCCTTAATGTAAGTTTTAAGATCCAGGAAGTTGTTCCCAAGGTCTAATGTGATGGTAGAAGGCTATCCTATTTCTTTTCAGAAACCAGAGAAAGTTTACTAGGATTTTATTAATGTCATTTAATATCTTTTTGTTTGTTCAGTGCTGTTGGTTCTGTTTAGAATGGCATAATGATGCATTGCCATCGGTCTCACATATTGCTGTACCATTCACTATAGTGGATCACTTCTTAATTCACATATCAATTGAAGATGCCGCAGACAATATCCATTGCTATTACTGGTTGCAGATGAGGCAATATACAGCATGTGCATGGATCTCCTGAAAATAGTGTGTTATACTTAAGTGTTGTTATCCATATTTCGATACCTATGTCTTTTGGGGCTGATTTACTCAAGTGTATCACTTTTGTTCTAGTGAGCTTCCACATATATTTTTGATCATACATAAGTGTTCTTTGTGTTGCATAACCATTAGGAGTTGATAGTGCAGACTTCCCTTCAGGGTGTTTTACAAAATGCACATGTGATACATCTTCCTGTGATGCACATAGTAAATACACAGCTCATTGATGGCATAGGCTGCATTCTTGCAAATGCAGATTGTGGCATATGTGTCATGCAAACCTCTCAACTAGCCAGAATTGCTCCTAAATTAAACTACAGGTGTAACAGTTTCCATCTTTACACCTCCAAAAAGTGGTCTTTTTAAAGGAAGGCATGCTTGATTCCTATTATAGATTACTGACAAATCATTAGTTGTACACATGTGTTCTTGTAGAAGATGAATAATAACTCATAATGACATATTTATACCACTGTCATAGATTAATGGTGGAATTATTCTGATATTGTCTATGAATATGCCTGCTTCTATCTAATGTTGCCCATGAGCCTGTTGCTCTCTGTCCCGATTGGATGAGAGCTATGCTGACATTTCAGTTATATTGAAACAACTCATTTTGTACACCTTCACAATATGCATATACCCCCATTGTATATACTGTCCTTGCTCAATGTCATCTCCAGTGATCATGTCAGGGTGTTCATATCACAACCAATCATCTCTATTGATATGTGACCTTGTAGAACAGTCACATAATATGCAATAACTGTGTGATAATACAAATATACCCATACAGGAAGTATAAACAGAGGTAAGTATTGTATTATGCAAAAGTGTGATTACTTTTTATGCTACTGACTTTTATTTGGCATGCACATACAGTGACATGCCCTTATCTGGTGTACATTAACATATTTCACATGTCCTCGTTCTCTTTCTTCATTCCTACCATTCATATCTGTGGCCCTTTTCAATACACACACTTCTCCAGACTGGTGTATTTATACTGCATTCTATGCACCCTGGATGATCACCACAAAACCTTTATTTCAGTTTGCCAAATATATGTTTTGGCATACATTGCACTGAGTACACTTTTCTATAATGTGTTATTACTGCAATCATTACATTAATTTTATCCCTGGTAGTCATTGTGGCTGTCTATGTAATCTCACAGAACATGGTTGCCCATAGGTACACTTGTGTGCTTGTGTTGTCCCTTTGTGCTGCTTACATTTTTGCTGGCCATGAAAAATCACTTCTATCTGTGTAAGCATGATGCACGACATGCACATACAATTACCGCTGCTGCTCATCATGACGACATGCACATACAATTACCGCTGCTGCTCATCATGATGACATGCACATACAATTACCACTGCTGCTGCTCATCATGATGACATGCACATACAATTACCGCTGCTGCTCATCATGATGACATGCACATACAATTACCACTGCTGCTGCTCGTCATGATGACATGCACATACAATTACCGCTGCTGCTGCTCGTCATGATGACATGCACATACAATTATCGTTGCTGCTCATCATGATGACATGCACATACAATTACCGCTGCTGCTGCTCATCATGACATGCACATACAATTACCACTGCTGCTCATCATGACGACGTGTGCATACAATTACCGCTGCTGCTGCTCATCATGATGACATGCACATACAATTACCGCTGCTGCTCATCATGACGACATGCACATACAATTACCGCTGCTGCTCATCATGACGACATGCACATACAATTAGCCCTGCTGCTCATCATGATGACATGCACATACAATTACTGCTGCTGCTCATCATGACGACATGCACATACAATTACCGCTGCTGCTACTCATCATGCAAAACCGTAAACTCTGTGTAGCCTTCACTTTAAGCCTAAATGGTGTTTATTGAATCCCCAAAGCAGAGTTTTATATTGGGTTAGATTTCGTATATATGAAAGACATCACAGTATTTTGGTTATAAGGAAAAGGTGATGGACACTATTTAGCTTACCAAAACTCTCAGGGATATTTGCCAGGATGATATGTAATATGTTTTTTACTCTTGGCAGCATTTTGTACACCTTCACAATATGCATATACCCCCATTGTATATGCTGTCCTTGCTCAATGTCATCTCCAGAGATCATGTCAGGGTGTTCATATCACAACCAATCATCTCTATTGATATGTGACCTTGTAGAACAGTCACATAATGTGCAATAACTGTGTAATAATACAAATATACCCATACAGGAACCCATACAGGAAGTAAAACAGAGGTAAGTATTGTATTATGCAAAAGTGTGATTACTTTTTATGCTACTGACTTTTATTTGGCATGCACATACAGTGACATGCCCTTATCTGGTGTACATTAACATATTTCACATGTCCTCGTTCTCTTTCTTCATTCCTACCATTCATATCTGTGGCCCTTTTCAATACACACACTTCTCCAGACTGGTGTATTTATACTGCATTCTATGCACCCTGGATGATCACCACAAAACCTTTATTTCAGTTTGCCAAATATATGTTTTGGCATACATTGCACTGAGTACACTTTTCTATAATGTGTTATTACTGCAATCATTACATTAATTTTATCCCTGGTAGTCATTGTGGCTGTCTATGTAATCTCACAGAACATGGTTGCCCATAGGTAAACTTGTGTGCTTGTGTTGTCCCTTTGTGCTGCTTACATTTTTGCTGGCCATGAAAAATCACTTCTATCTGTGTAAGCATGATGCACGACATGCACATACAATTACCGCTGCTGCTCATCATGACAACATGCACATACAATTACCGCTGCTGCTCATCATGATGACATGCACATACAATTACCACTGCTGCTCATCATGACGACATGCACATACAATTACCGCTGCTGCTCATCATGACGACATGCACATACAATTACCGCTGCTGCTCATCATGACGACATGCACATATAATTACCGCTGCTGCTTATCATGACAACATGCACATATAATTACCACTGCTGCTGCTAATCATGATGGCATGCACATATAATTATCGCTGCTGCTCATCATGATGACAATCACATACAATTACTGCTGCTCGTCATGATGACATGCACATACAATTACCACTGCTGCTGCTCATCATGACGACATGCACATACAATTATCGCTGCTGCTCATCATGATGACATGCACATACAATTACCGCTGCTGCTGCTCATCATGATGACATGCACATACAATTACCACTGCTGCTCATCATGACGACATGTACATACAATTACCGCTGCTGCTGCTCATCATGACGACATGCACATACAATTATCGCTGCTGCTCATCATGATGACATGCACATACAATAACCGCTGCTGCTGCTTGTCATGACGACATGCACATACAATTACCACTGCTGCTCATCATGACGACATGTACATACAATTACCGCTGCTGCTCATCATGACAACACGCACATACAATTACCGCTGCTGCTCATCATGATGACATGCACATACAATTACCGCTGCTGCTACTCATCATGTAAAACCATAAACTCTGTGTAGCCTTCACTTTAAGCCTAAATGGAGTTTATTGAATCCCCAAAGCAGAGTTTTATATTGGGTTAGGTTTCGTATATATGAAAGACATCACAGTATTTTGGTTATAAAGAAAAGGTGATGGGCACTATTTAGCTTACCAAAACTCTCAGGGATATTTGCCAGGATAATATGTAATATGTGTTTTACTCTTGGCAGCATTTTAGAAATGTTTTCAAGTTTGTTAATGTTTATGAATCTAATAGATTTTGCACCTGATTAAAGGTAAAGACATAGTCCTTCTAGTCATCGGAAAGATAATGTACACAACATAGTAGAAATGAATTAATGTTACAGGAGGCATTGTATTTTTATCAAGGAAGTGGTCATGTTCTTGAGGTGACATGGAGACGGTGCCATAATATGTTATTAAATTGTAATCTGCTGTTTTTTTGTAACGTGTGTGAAGTACTTCTTGCCCTAAATGTGTTTTGCATTCCTTTTGAAGGTTGGACATATAAAAATTGATACACTGCCTCCTTGGTCATTGGGTTGGACTGAGCAGAAAGAGTTGTTGGCAAGTATTTGTGTAATGCAGGATAGTTTTTGAACTATGTCTAATGGGAGCACATATCCTGGTTACACTAAAAGGTTTGTTATTTGGGTTTGGATGTAGGAGTTGATATGTTCCATTTGCACCTAATTTTATTTGCAGAGTTTAGCTTTGAATGTCCATTAATTTGACCCTGTATAAAACAGGCACTAGGGGGAATGAAAAGACTTGATTCTGTACCCTAACCTCTTTTGAAGAGAGGTGTAGGTAAACCCTTGTAATCTACATTTCCCTCCAAATGGAGAAGCAGAATCCCCTGGATAGACACCATGATCTAAGGTAATAGTAGAAACCAGTTATCTAGTGTACATATTTAGATACCACCTCAGTGAAGGAAGGAGGGATTGTGAGTGCAAACTTGCCACCTCTACAATGACTGACAATGCAGACAAGCAGTTGCTGATGGTGTCTTTAAACAGCTCTAATTCTTTACCAGGGTGTGATTCCAGGACAATACTGCGTTGGTATGACTAGTAGATATCATAATTCAAGTATTACCATTTATTGTTAAAGAATCATGAGCACATACATGTAAAAGCAATGAAAATAACTTTCCTGTGGCCATTTGCTATGGGAAAGCATGTACCCAATACTTTGGAATCAAATGGCATCTTGCATAGGACACCCATTACTATTTATCGAAGGCACCAGTACAAGGGACAAGGATGATCGCTACTATTTAACCAAGGCATCAGTACAAGGAGCAGGGCTGATTGCTACTATTCATCGAAGGTACCAGTACAAGGGACAAGGATGATCGCTACTATTTAACCAAGGCATCAGTACAAGGAGCAGGGCTGATCGCTACTATTCATCCAAGGCATCAGTATAAGAGACAAGGATGATCACCACTATTTAACCAAGGCATCAGTACAAGGGACAGGGCTGATCGCTACTATTCATACAAGGCATCAGTATAAGAGACAATGATGATCATCACTATTTATCCAAGGCACCAGTACAAGGGACAGGGCTGATCGCTACTATTTATCCAAGGCACCAGTACAAGGGACAAGGATGATCGCCACTATTTATCCAAGGCACCAGTACAAGGGACAGGGCTGATCGCTACTATTTATCCAAGGCACCAGTACAAGGGACAAGGATGATCGCTACTATTTATCCAAGGCACCAGTACAAGGGACAAGGATGATCGCCACTATTTATCCAAGGCACCAGTACAAGGGACAGGGCTGATCGCTACTATTTATCCAAGGCACCAGTACAAGGGACAAGGATGATCGCCACTATTTAACCAAGATATCAGTACAAGGGACAGGGCTGATCGCTACTATTCATACAAGGCATCAGTATAAGAGACAAGGATGATCATCACTATTTAACCAAGGCATCAGTACAAGGGACAGGGCTGATCGCTACTATTCCTACAAGGCATCAGTATAAGAGACAAGGATGATCATCACTATTTATCCAAGGCACCAGTACAAGGGACAAGGATGATCGCTACTATTTATCCAAGGCACCAGTACAAGGGACAAGGATGATCACCACTATTTATCCAAGGCACCAGTACAAGGGACAGGGCTGGTCGCTACTATTTATCCAAGGCACCAGTACAAGGGACAAGGATGATTGCTACTATTTATCCAAGGCACCAGTACAAGGGACAAGGATGATCACCACTATTTAACCAAGATATCAGTACAAGGAGCAGGGCTGATCGCTACTATTTATCCAAAGCATCAGTATAAGAGACAAGAATGATTACCACTATTTATCCAAGGCACCAGTACAAGGGACAGGGCTGATCGCTACTATTCATCCAAGGCATCAGTATAAGAGACAAGGATGATCACCACTATTTATCCAAGGCACCAGTACAAGGGACAAGGATGATCACCACTATTTATCCAAGGCACCAGTACAAGGGACAGGGCTGGTCGCTACTATTTATCCAAGGCACCAGTACAAGGGACAAGGATGATTGCTACTATTTATCCAAGGCACCAGTACAAGGGACAAGGATGATCGCCACTATTTAACCAAGGCATCAGTACAAGGGACAGGGCTGATCGCTACTATTCATACAAGGCATCAGTATAAGAGACAAGGATGATCATCACTATTTATCCAAGGCACCAGTACAAGGGACAGGGCGGGTCACTACTATTTATCCAAGGCACCAGTACAAGGGACAAGGATGATCGCCACTATTTAACCAAGGCATCAGTACAAGGGACAGGGCTGATCGCTACTATTCATACAAGGCATCAGTATAAGAGACAAGGATGATCATCGCTATTTAACCAAGGCATCAGTACAAGGGACAGGGCAAGGCATCAGTATAAGAGACAAGGACGATCACCACTATTTATCCAAGGCACCAGTACAAGGGACAAGGATGATCGCTACTATTTATCCAAGGCACCAGTACAAGGGACAAGGATGATCGCTACTATTTATCCAAGGCACCAGTACAAGGGACAAGGATGATCACCACTATTTAACCAAGACATCAGTACATACTATTTATCCAAAGCATCAGTATAAGAGACAAGAATGATCACCACTATTTATCCAAGGCACCAGTACAAGGGACAGGGCTGATCGCTACTATTCATCCAAGGCATCAGTATAAGAGACAAGGATGATCACCACTATTTATCCAAGGCACCAGTACAAGGGACAGGGCTGGTCGCTACTATTTATCCAAGGCACCAGTACAAGGGACAAGGATGATCGCTACTATTTATCCCAGGCACCAGTACAAGGAACAAGGATGGT
This sequence comes from Protopterus annectens, assembly GCF_019279795.1. NCBI lineage: Eukaryota > Metazoa > Chordata > Ceratodontiformes > Protopteridae > Protopterus > Protopterus annectens. The sequence continues at coordinate 958,575,263 of NC_056737.1, forward strand.
CGCTACTATTTATAAAAGGCACTAGTACAAGGGACAAGGATGGTCACTATACAATTTGTTTTATATACTGTCTCAGAATTCCAGTATTTGAGATTGTAAGACTGAAGCTGTAGTGTAGCTCTCCAGTTCTGATGACTGAATAACTACATTTGTAATAGCAATGTTAACTTTGAATCTAACTCATCCTCATTTTTATTCATTCTTACAATAGTTCTCTGATTACTTTCTTTACTTAGTTTAGGGTCACATGGGTGCTGAAAGATATCCTGATATTCAGCAGGCAAAAGGCAGTGGCATCATTGCTGACAGAATACCAATCTGTCTATAGATATGTGTGCACATGTATGCACATGCTCTGTCTCTCACACACCCATACACACACACACACACACACACACACACACACACACACACACACACACACACACACACATTTACACACACACATACACACACACACACACACACACACACACACACACACACACACACACACACACACACACACACACACACACACACACACACACATTCATATGCACATTGACTCATTCACTTACTTACTCAAATCACACAAGTCTGTGGACAACTTTGAGGATGTTCAGTTCACCTACTGCAGGCCATTTGGATATAGAAGGAAACTGAAACAACTGTTGAGAACCCACATGGACACAGAGAGAACATGCAGATTCCGCACCCCATCCATGAAATTAATAAGTGTTCTAATGCAATGGTGCTAATCTCTGGCATTCCACCTCTTTACCTGTACCATTAAAATTTAGTGTGATTGACAACATTGCTCATAGACATTTATGCATAAATTATATGTTGTTGTTGTCTTTCGGCTTTTCCTGGTTAGGGGTTGCCACAGCGGAACTCCGAGTTGCCAAATTAAATAGTGTTGTGAGACTATCTTGCAAACTACATGTGCTCCCTGGATATCCCTCAAAATTCATAAAGGACCATACAAATGGCTACCTTTATCTTGGTTACTATATAATCGTGCAACATCTTTCTTAGAAGGATAGCTACATGATCGATTAAGGAATGATGTTATCAGACCATTTCTGCAGGTGAAACCTGTTGTCTACGATGGTGGCCTCACTTGTATGGTAACATTTATTACATACTACATTATATGGACAAGTATGCTTCCTAATTTGTGCTCAGAACTTTTTGCTCACCCATTGCTGCTTGTAATTTTTTTTATTTTATTTTATTTATTTTTGAATACACATCGATATTAAATCACAACTTAAACAGTAGCACTGGCACACATATATTAATATAGAGCAATATAATGTTAATTCACTGCTATGAGCACAGAAGATACCTGCAACATAAATGTTCTTATTCCATGTCATCTGCATTGTCATAGTGGTTAGAGCCCTTTGTACAGTGTAGGTGACCCAAGTTCACATTGCAGTCCGCGCATCTCGTAATCTGACTAGAAAAGGAAAGATTAAGAAGAAGATGTGCTGCTTATCCCCTGTAGTGCTTGGGTGGTGTGAATGGATGGATATAAACTCAGCAGTCAGTGCACTCCCACTAATGGAATCTAGAGAGCACAGCGATAAAGAACTTCAAAACGCTTGTCCATGCACTAACATATGGGAGCGGTATAAACGTGCTTCTTACCGCGTACTGCCTTTAATAATAGATGCACTGATAGGGCATGTACTTAACAGTCCAGTGTTGTCTAATGCTGTAATCCCATGTACCTCTCTAGATCAATACAGTTTATATTAGGATGGGCTATATGGGGCTAAAATGGGTATAAATACCATGTGAATCTAAAAGACCAAAAGGCTGCTAACTACCAAAATGTGTTATACCGAATGTTCATTGCATGCTGGGAAGTTCAGCTAATTTTAGAAGGAATGGGACGTATCAGGATGATGAGGACATAGGCAGTGTTATATCCCTGTAACATGTTTCTTCCTGGAATAAAGAGTGTCCCAAAATGGTTGTCACATTCTCTTCCTTTATTCTTAGGACTAAATGGATTCACATTAACAATGACATTCATTTTTCCATGTCAGTAGTCAACGCCAGGCCCATAGCCATTTTTTCTTTGCGTGAACTTAAGACATGCAATAACTTTATAGTAATTTGCAAATATATGAAGTGGCAATATGAATATAATGTGTTATGTATAGTCATCTGCGTATGTCCTTATTCATGTTTGCCTAATGCTAATGCACAATGTTTTAAATGTTACCTTTTCTTTTTTCTTCTTCTTTTTTGTTTTCTAACTTTTCTTTTTGTTAAATCTGAGTAACACAGCTGTTATACTTATTTTATGAAGTATATAGCTTTGAACATCCATCCCACTGTAATGTGGTCTGAAGTATCATTTCAATTGCAAATAATTGACCATTTTTTTTTGTTGTCATCTGATAACAAAACTTCTGTAATCTACTTCCATATCAACCACTACATTTTCTTCCTGTCCATAACCTTTATCAGGGAAGAGCTCTTCATATCCTTATTATCTGGGCATCTAAATTATACCTGTTTGTTTTTCTACTTTATTTCACTGGTTTGCTGCTGTTGTTTTGCTTTCAAATTTCTGGTCTCTTGAATTTTTTTTTGTGCTACCACTTTTGGACTTCTTTGATCTGCTGCATGCACCTGCCTCACTTCTCACTCCCACCTGTTCCTCTTCCTCTTTCTCACTACTAGCTCTGATCTGTATGTTCTGCTGGGTAAACATTTATGATCTATATCTCTGGCCACATAATCTGCCAAATCGCCTCCTCATGTAGTCTTTACATTTTTTACTTTTATCTACAGTGATCATTGATGTTGCTTCCTTTGAACTATTACATAGTGGTTTCAGCAAGATGTAATGCTCTACAAACTGACTCACTGTTATCATCTTCCTGTATTCTTGCATTTTCTGGTGTAGCCAAACGTGTTTAACTATATATATATATATATATATATATATATATATATATATATATATATATATATACTCAGTGAGCTTTTTTCTGCCTGAACTGTTTTATCCATGAGTATTGCATCATCTCCCTGTATATTGCATCATTTAACAATGATTGCTTTGTATTACAACTACCATACTGAAGATAATGTTTATGCTACCAATCACAAACGATCTGTAGCAGGGGTACAGCAAGTCGACATTAATTCCCCAGCTAATACTGGAATAGTGCATGCTAGAGAGAAAAGTGGTATCTGTGTGTGTGTGTGTGTGTGTGTGTGTGTGTGTGTGTGTGTGTGTGTGTGTGTGTGTGTGTGTGTGTGTATGTGTGCTCACACGCGCCCGCAAGTGCGTGTACTCATATGCTCATGGGATCTTTCTCATATAGGTTTGCATTTATCCACATGTTGTCTGCTTATATATGTGTGCGCATGTATGTGTATGTACATGTGTGTCTGTGTATTTCTGTCTGTCTGTCTACTGTCTGTACAGATGAATTTGCCAGCACGAGTATTAGTAATGAATGATTACTTCTGGAACTCCTCATATTTAAGGATTTGGTCTTATATATTTTTCCCTCACATTTACCAAGGTCAAAAAAATACTTTCTACTATTTGTTATACAGTGCTATCATGTATTTATGTATTATAAAGTTTGATTTAAATGTATTCAAGCTGGTAGAGCTTATATAGAAGAGTGCCTTTCACTAACCATCATACTTTACCCAGATTCCAATTTCTTTCATTTTTATGACCAGATGTTTCACATACTGTGAAATTTTTAACATCTGCTCCAGTTCATTAATGTTACTGTCTGCTATATGACAAGGTGTCAATGAAACAAAGAAGGGCAGATATTATTTTGAAATAATTCAGTGACCCACATAGAGAATGAATGTAAACTGTTAATTCTGCAAATGTACAAAACCCACTGCTTTGAACATTCTTACATTTTCTGACCTAGGGAAGGTCTGTCTTGGCTAGTGACCTCCCGATGTTATTGATGTTTTGGGTTCAAACAGTTACATGATAATTAAATGAGACATGATTATTCATAATGCCCTCCATATCTAACATATTCTAGTTTAGACTTCTTAAAAATATATTTTATTATATATAGTCAAACTTTACTGCACAAAACACATTTCCATATCACCTTGGTAGTACAATCCTGTGTGTGGTGCAATTTATCACCATCAGTGGCGGGCCTGTTTTAATTTGCATCCTTCTTATCTTTCCATTGATATAGCCCAAAACTGGTGTTTACTTTTCAGAATGTAACTTAATTCCATACAGTATATTACATTCACATGCAGTCCATGAATGGTGCACCATATCGCATCCATGGTTCTTTGCTTCAATTCCTGCTTTGTCCCTTTGCCCTCCAAGGAGGCAGTTCTACACAAGGGTAGTAGTAGAAGAAGAAGGTGATGTAAAGTATTGTGAGGAGACATCAGGGCTGATAGGTAATAGGGAGACTTATGAAGAGGGTGTTTGGTGCAGTGGAAGTGAAGGTAGTTTGAAGACAGTAGTTTGGTAGGTAGTTTGAATTTAGGAAACAGTGGGGGGTTAAGGTGAATGGCTCTAAAAAGAGTGTTATATGGGAAAAATGAATAATAGTTGGGGTAAGGAAGCAATTCTTACAGAGAAGTGGACATGGAAGAAAAAAAATTGATGAAATAATGTGCTGCCTTCAAAATACGTAATGCTGTAACAGTGAATGGAAGAAATGGATGACAGAGTAAAACTGAGCTAGCTGGATTACTGCAACACTTCCGTTTGAAAATGCAGTTGAAGAAGGTATGAAGCAGGAAGGCCATGAAAAGGAAACTGGGAGTAACGAATATACCGTGATGCCACATACTCTAGTAAGCTGTTGTACAGTAATAAAAAGGTTGGAAGTTAGAGTAAAGAAGTGCAGTAAAAGATATACTACTGTACTGCCATCATACAGGTTATTACAATCAAGTCTCAGATTAAAACAAAGCTCTTATATATTCAGACGTTTCATATCAAGGAACTCACACAAGGAGTGCAGCATACCTCTCAACTCTAGAGATTTTCGTAGAATGTCCAGATTTTTGGCTCGTATTTTTGGTCTGCTCCTCATAAAATGTGTGGTTTTCTGGCAAATCACTGAGATGATCTAAGGATTGAAGTCACTAATTAATGACACACACGAGTTTCAGACTTCAAGTCCTTCAAAAAGTGTATGCTAAAAGAAACCCTTTTACTCTAGCAACTTTCTAAGTTTATAAGAGCAGTATTTAAAATATGTCCCTGTTGTTGGGCCTTTGTCCACCCATTTTGTTCAGCTTGTCCAGATTTCTTACCCTAAGAGGCTGAGATGTATGGTCAGTGCAGTGAAGCAATGCACAAAAGGGTAATCTTAGTACCAAATTCAAGAACATATAGAAATGTTGTTACTACTTGAGAATCCTTATCACAATTCTTTTTGGGAAGTAAAGCATTACTTACTCAATGGACCATGAATTGCACAAAGAAAGAGAGAGATGGAGAGACAGTGACAGAGAGAAAGAGACAGAGATGTAGGAGAGGTAACAGTGCTACAGCTTTGAAAGCTGCAACACGCCTAGTGCTTTCACTCAAGGCATTTTAGGACATGGAAGTTTAATTATTCCAATGTGCTACACAACAAAGAGCAAATAGTAATGGGAAAATGACATACTTTTCAGGTTTCAAAGTGTTGCTTCACTGACTGTAGCTAGAAGCAAAGTATATCTGATTCTCTAACGGCTTTATGAGCTGCAGCAAACTTTGTTCTGTGACACACAAAAAAAAAAAAATGCAAACACTAGCATTCTTCAAGAAGGCCTATCTCTGAATAACAAATGGTGCCAAAGCTATGGTCTTTAACACTAAAAAATGCATAATTCTGCCCTGTGGGAAGTAAACCAGCCTGGTTAATTACCATGTTGATAATATGCCCCTAAGAGTGACATAGTGGTCAAGGATCTGAGTATGCATGTAGGCAGTAGCCTTACCTTTAACTACCACATGTCCACAGTGGTGAGGAAATTATTTTATGTTGTACAACTTATAAGGAAGGGCATGGCATCTAGGTCCAAAGAGGTCATTATCCCACTGTAGTCTGTTCATATCAGCCCAGTCACAGAGTACAATGCTCCCTTTGGAATGTGTCTGACCAGGTATATGTTGCAGCTAAAGTGACCTCAGAGGTTCTTTACAAAAACAATACAAGGAACAACAACCCTGCCTTATATAGAGCACCTGAAAGCCATTTCCTTCTACTCAGTCTCCTATAGATTGCTAAAGGGGTGATCTATGCCTGGCTTCCAAGGCATCCGCAGACCCCACACTTATGAAACTATAAGTCAAACAGTACCTGAAATACAAGGTCTAGGGGCCTGAATTTTGTCTGTTACTTAAACAGAATGTGCTGGAGTGACAGATATGTGTCCCAAAGACAACCCTTCCTACAGAGCAGCCTTCCCATCCATGTGAAGCCGAGTTCATCTGTTACCCAATTTAAAAGCAACGTAGACTAGTGGATAAGGAACAAGAAATTTACACCAGACCTGGCACCCATGTTTCTTATAGACAGAGGTTGCTTCTAAGTGCCTGGCCATCAATGTCTTGTTTAGATGCAGGACATCATTATTCTTTTAGGAAAACTTAGCTAAGCTTAGAAAGGACCTCAGGTCAATAACCTAGTAAAAATCTATGAATCTATGAATCTATGGATTGCACTTAAAAAACTAAACTAGATAGGCTTACTGTCTCCTCCTGCAATAAGTCAAGTGTGATATAAGATAATATAATGTGATGTACATTATAAAACCAAACAGCACATTGCAGATGAGATCCTACTATGATAATTAATAGTCCTAAAAGCTAGGGTAGAAAAAGTGTAAGCCGTCTTACCCAGCCTTTCCATAGCGCTGTTGTTTTTCACAGAAGGCAATAACTTGGGCAAAAGAAGCAGCTGAGATGGCTTATCAGAGACTACAGACACAACAGAGGGACCAGCAACAGGACATTTATATAAAATATAGCAATCCTCAGACACCCTATAAAATCTGTCAGGTTTCTAGGGAGTTGGGGGCAGAAAAACAGATGCATGAGTGGCATTGAAAAAAGCATCCAGTAAAGGAGCGAAAACAGGAGGAATAGTTGCAGGCTTAGAAGATTCCAACTGCAGCAATTTATAATACATCTTACTGATCATAAGATCACAGGATCATAGGAGGTTACTAGGCTAATGGCCCCAAAGCCCTTATATGTCTGGCCAAGTTCAACCCATGTTCCCAAGGGTGGCTGGTTCAAACAGACACTAAAATCAGCACCTATTGCCCCTGTCCAAGAGGGACACAGGTTGGATATCAGAGACCTGAACACTATCCCACTTAAAAAAAAAAATCCATCACCCTAGAGATTGTGTCACCAAATGAAATTTCCTCATAAGGAACCTCAGGACCAATAGATTCCTCCTCCTCTGCTCCTCTGACCCATAGTCCAAAGAAGAAGGAATTTGAGTAGAATAAATCAGGGATGCGTCATCAGAATCCTCAGAAGAATCCTGTTCTCTAGGATTTTAAGGGGAGTAGGGTACCAAGGAGGAGCAGGAACCAAAACCCCTTGAGGAGGATTTAAGGATATTAAAGCAGTAAATAGCCACTGAGTAAGAACCTGACAGTCATTTTGTGAATCCCTAGGAGAAAAAAAAAAAAAACATGTTTGGGTCTATATTATGTAAGCGAAAGAAGTGAATTGCAAATGTTATATAATTGACCAACAATCCCCAAAAAACCAAAATGTCGAACACACGGATCAGAAAAAAAAAATCCCTGATCCGTAAAAAATAAATAAATAAATAAAACACAAAATAAAGTGGTGGCTTGAACCCCCTACACCTCCCCTACTTAAATGTACCAACTCTGAGATTGTACCACAGTGGAGGAAATGGCAAAGTCCTGAAAACGGCCCAGTGATTTTTTTCCCTAGGAAAATAAATTGCTGTTCCGTGCTTTCGGTATTTTGCCATTTCGTGAAATGACATTCGACTAAACAGCATTCACAATTTATTGTATTCACTAAAATAATAGGGACCCACATGTTTAAGTTTTTGTTTCTTTTCTAAGGGAAAGTCCCCTCCAAAAAAATTGAGAAGGCTCAGACCCAGGATGACAGTCGATAACCACAGTAGGAACTTCTTCCCCAACTAAAAATGGAGGATCTCTCCTGGGCTCCTCAGAAAAAATCAACTGTGATTCCCCTGCACATCCAAGAATGACACCTGCTAGTCAGATCCTCACCGGTCTCCAAGACAGTTGTGGCACAGAAATTGACAACACAGCCAGGTGAGCCTCCAGGATTGTAACAACCTTGGGAGAAACACCTGGCAGAGCCTGGAGAGTGGCAGATTCTGTTTGTACCTTTTTCACCTTCTTCTTCTCTAATGGCTGACCCTCGAGGTGGGAGATTCCTTCCAATGTATCTTTAGCAAGAAGCTTAAGACGCTCATTCTCAAGTTACAAGAAAAGGGAAGAAAGTCTACTGTGAATGGTTTTTGGGACAGATACCTGACAAACTGAACAAGACATATGGTCACAAAACACCCGTAGACAAAAAAGACAGTTATTGTGGCAGTCATTATGGGGAATCTGTTTCCCACACATTTACCCTTCCTGGATGACAGTAACCCCAAGTAGCACAAAACAAGATAAGAAAAAACAAACAAACAAAAAAAGAAAACAACAGGGCACTTATCTGAAACTGCAAAGAAGTCAGCAAACAAGCGTATGCAATCACTGGAGAAAGAAAATGCATTCAACAGCCTGAAATTCAATGCAGGTAAACAGACCAATGGTGAAAAGATACGTTCAGACTGGCAGCAAAGGAGTTCTAACTATGGTAAGCCTAAACATCACCTTTATGCCCTATGCTATGCAAGCAGCATTTGGGTGATTTCAGCGTACTGTACCTTTAAAACAACATGATTCGTTGGTAAACTGTATGGATGTCATGATGTCATGCTTCTATGGCAGGGAATCCCATATCTTAAGAATACTGCAGCAGTGAATGTAAGGACATCTTACTGGTTGGAGTTTTCCCAGGAAATCCAAAGAATTTCTTATCTTAGCAAGCTGCTTCATAAAGAATTGTGAATCTTCTCATAATTTTATGAGGAAAAAGCTCTCCAAACATCAAGAGAGGCTGAGCTTTACAATCTACCCACTACTGACTAAAGTGCAAATAGACAATGTGACAGCAGAGATCTCACTGAACATTAAGTCTGTCTTATTCTGTGAGATCTGGTAGATAGTATTATACAGATATAGACTAAGCTTGCTCTCAAGAAGACAAGTCCTACGCAATATATATCAAATGTTCACCTCATCTTTGCAGTGATCTTATGTAATGGCTGAGCAAGCCTGGACATGCACAGACTGGAAATCTGTTCCATGAAACATGGCTGTATTATACGATGTCGGTAATGAATCGGCATCACCTGCTTTAGTCCTCTGTAAGTGCTCGTCTAATATATGCCACAATGTTTCTGCTTTTGAAGCTAAGAAATTGGGGGGGGGGCTGAGCTTAAATTCAGTAGTTAGTGGTTAGACTAGGGATCTATTTCCTCTAGGTGATCCTTGGTTTTAAGCTAAGCTGAAATGTAAACTCCAGTAAGTGAACAAAACGATGGATAACAGTGGTAACCATCTGAGTGAATCTGTAGCTCTCTAAAAGAATGAAGAGATTCATGCATGTGCATTAGGGTCATCATAGATCATTTTTTTTTATAATTGTCTAAGATCAATAATCTAGAGGACCTATACAATGAAATGTGGAAGAAATCAGAACCTTCTTTCAGAAATGTCTTTAGATAACTTGGTGATCTCTAACCAGGAGGAATCTACAATTTTCTCCTGATCTAAGGACATACATAATGGACTTTGATCTCCCACAATCAGTCTGGTTAACCTCAGGAGCAGCAGGGAAACAGATGACCACCCTCCTGCCTTTATCTTGTCTAGGCCTATGAATTATCTGTAGACTTGGGTGAATGAGTGGTTCATGATTTTGGCAAAAATTTTCATCCAAACTGGCTTTTATTATGAATGACAGTCAGTCAACCTTATAAAGCAAATTAAGAACAAAACTCATCTTATTCTGAATCAACCTAGCATTAAAACCTGAAATTCCACATAAGCCCCAGGTAACATGGGTTATACTTATTGGTCAAAGACTGACATTTGACTCTTGATGGGCTGCTATAACATAGTGTATAGTCTTGTTTCACTACAAGACTCTAACCTTTATTGTTTCAATTGTTTGAAAAAAGCTGACCTAATACAGCAGCCTTGCATCAGGATGAACAAATAAAAAATAAAAATTACCCTAACTGCATGCATCTGGTGAAACCACATGGTCTCCGGTTTCCTACACTTAAGAGACACTATAGGATCTAAAAGCAGAAAGTCAAAACAACAGAGGGCATGAAGAAGGTCCCTGTGACTGGTGAGTCCCATTTGATTAGGCTTAAAAAGCATTAATGATCACTTACAGAGACTTAGGTGTTGAAGACACACCTCAATGACATTAACCACGTATCTAAATTGGTGGTCTAGTGTTGTACAAACCAACAGTAAAAAATAGTATCAGTGCTGCATCTCCTCTCACAGAATGTGGAATGTGGCTTTACTGTAGCAACATTTGACGATTCTTCTTTAGATTACTGGAAATGCATTCAAATCAGGCATGTTATTTTTTTTTTCTAGATTTAAAGGAAGTATTGATGGCAGCTTCTGTTTCCATTATTTTTTATTTATTTATTTATTTAGTTTATTTAACATCTGTTGACTGGGAAAGTCTGACTAGGACAGAGCCTATTTTCAGCGGAGGGCCAGGGAAAAAAGCATGTCTTTGGAATGTGGAAGGAAACCTACGTGAATACAGGAAGGACATGCAGACTCTGCACAGAAGCTGCCCAGCCAAGAATCAATCCAGGGAACCATTGCTGTGAGGTGACAGCATTAATCTCTGTACCACTGCACTGCCCTTCAGTAGACTAAGACCATTTGGTTCTATTCAGTCTCTTCTGAACAAAGCCTCAACTATATTCTTAAAATTAACCCAAAAGGAGGTAGAATGTACAGTCAAGCTACTCTCATTAAATACTAACTTTTCACTGAGATAACTATACCTGCTTGACTACTCTATATTAGTTCATTCCTTGAAATTCTTCATTCTTTTCCTTACCCTGCATGACCATCAGTTTAAATTTCTCTATGATGACTACTGGTCTCTGCAAAAAGTATATTACTAGGCTGCACTAGTCAAGGCAGCTGCAAAAGCTGTCTATACTCAAACACAGATCACACTAAAAGTATTGGACCTACCCACTTGTCCAGGATATTTGGATACAGGTTACGTGCCTGACCAAGGTAGTTCTGGGAATGTGTTATCAACCAAGTTTGCAACACTGGACAGCAGTGCAATCTAGTAAGTTCAGTCATTTGCATTCAATTGAAAAGATGCTTATTATTGCCTTATCATTGCTTGTGAGAAGATATATAGCTTCTTAATGTAAGGATGCTAAGGTAATTTCCATAAAGTTTCTCTTCAAGCACATTAGATTGCCCTCTAAGACAATAATTGTCTGTTATGATATGAGCTTGTTGTATTCATGCCTACATACAGGCCCTGGCTGAAGATTTGTGTTCAGAGCTTTATGGCAGGAGACATTAGTAATTTCTGTTTTAGGTGACTGAACGAACACCTCTTGATGTTAATTACAAGTATAATAACAGTAGTAGGGTGACTTTGCCAACAGTTATTGTTGAGGCAGTTTTCATGTTATTATGATTGCTAGTTCATCAGTGTTTGATCATGTTATGTTTCTTTGGTTTGCAATTAAAAAAGAGCTAATAATGGCACAGACAAAAATTACTTCCGCACGTTTGCAGGTAAAATTAATACAACAAATAATTCAAGAGAAAAGGAACTGTAAAAACATTAAAAATTGGGAAGGAGTTGTATAGCACTGACAATCATAATTATTGAAAAGTATTGTCAAAATCACCAAAACTCCCTGACTAAATCTAAGCATCATACCTATTCACAGTAAAGACAAAAACAGCAGGTAATAAGAGTTGTAACAATGAGAAATGGAAATAAAATTTAGAACTAAAACAACAGCTGCTCTAATTAGTAGCTTCCTAAATAGTACCTATAAGCATGAATAGTTAAAAATTAGTAACAGCCACCAGCCATTGACTTGGATAAGTAATAGCTCAAAGTTTTTTTTTAAACCGCAAAATAACACTCTAGATCAAGTCACAGTTCGACTCTGAAACCAGGGTAGTAGAAATGAGGTTACAGACTAGTAGCTCTGAAATTGTTGTGGAAGTACATATGAAATAAAGGTCCCCAGCTGAAGTATAAATAAATAGGAGTACAGCTAAACAGACACAGTGAAGTGATGTTATTCAATATATATACATATCTATATAACATAGTCAGCAAAACTGAGCCAAATAATAGGTCTGTTTCACAAGGAGCTCTTCTTCAACAACTCATAGAGACTTGTGTAAAGTCCAAAAAAAATGAAAACCTCAAAGGTAAACTGGTATCTTTCCTTCATGTTACACAGACTCAGAATATTCAGTAACTGTAGTAACTGTATACAACTAGGTGTCGAAAGAAAGCAAATCAGAGCTTGGAGCTGGGCAGTTAGATGTAAACAAGTGTTTGCTGTACAAATAACAGAAGATGGATATGAGATTACTTCAAACTGTGCCAAAACAGAAAACTACCAGCAACGCATTCTCCACTCTAGATAGTAAAAACTATGCAAACAGTCCTAACGCAGAGTACCCAGAAATCACAGCATCAAACTGTAAGGGTCCCAAGGCTTTACAAGACAGATGGTACAGAATCAAATCTACAGAAGAAAAACCTGTTTTGTAAAATTAAGTTATCCAAACAATCTTGCAGTAAATACAATTGCAGTCAAACAAAGCTAAAATATTTTATAATCCACAATACTGCAGCCATCCACCACTGGCTTTCTTCTCATCTGCAGGAATCTTAGGAACATGCAAACCTCCAAGATGACAAGGGTAGAATTTCAGAAGAGGTGAGACAAACCTCCAAGATGACAAGGGTAGAATTTCAGAAGAGGTGACAGGAATCAAAAAGTTCAAAATTAATTTTATTTAAGAACAGTTGTCACGCTGCATGGAGCATGCATCTTTGGCACACCTTCTGGTGATAATTTAATGCCATCTATCCTCAGACTTCTCAAACCCTCAAATAAATCAGAATAACTTAACTCTCTAGAGCATTTGTCTTTGCTTTTGAACTCTGCATTTTATGTTTGTGTATCTGCAACAATGTGCTTACAGCAGACAGTTTTTTTCTACATTCTCTATTTGATGTGAAATTTTTTTATGTAAAACTCTAAAAACTCTGTCTTTATTCAATTCATTTGCATTACAGCCTACATTTGACAATCCTTGTATTAAATTTGCCTTAAATGTCTCTAACATTTAGGATAGTAAGAGCCTCGAACATCCTGACTGCCTCTTTGACTATGCAAACTATCCTTAGTCTGTGGTTGTACTGCATCCTGATATGAATCTAAACATCATTAGTCCCATCTTTGTTACTCTGTTACTCTGTTACTTTGTTACTCTGCATATTCATTTATCAGTCACCGTCTCCAGCACTTTTGTGCAGTGTGACACGAGCTGAGATGTCTAGAGGAAAATATTATAAAGCCAGCATTTAGGCACAAATTAGCAATATAGCTGTAATGTATAAAAAATACTCTTTCTTTATGCTTTTAATCAAGGATAATCCTTGCTGCACAGACACTCCTGTTATACTGCCTTTTAGTTGCATATGTGTACTACTGAATAAAGAAATGGTGCTTTAGCTACAGTAATAAACAATACATGCCATGCTTGCCAGAGAATATTCTGGAAGATGCTACCTCTCAATTTTGTTTACAGGTGCCCATCTTTCCCTCTACCATTGTGTAGCAACATGCACAACAACTAACACAACCATGCATTACTGAAACTCAAGTTGTACATCAAGTAAGAATCAGTTACATCCACATTAGACTAAAGGAAAAAAAGATAATAGATTAATACAGAGCTATAAACCGAGTAAAGCTATGAAGACACAAAGACAATTCAGAGATGTTTATGAAGAACAATATCAAGGCCATTTTTATTGTTATTAAATCTTGCATTAGAAATACAATGGTTTTAAATGCATTTGGAGAAGTGACAGGAAATGACTGCGGATTGGTTCCAGAGGTGGTTTAGGTAACTGTCATAGCATAGAATATGGAGGATTTGTTCTGAGCAGACAAAGAGATTGTACCTAGTTGTGGATACTAATGTTCATCCAGTCCTACCTTTTGTAATTTATAGTCACAATGTGCTTTTGCTTTATAGCAGCAGTGTGAATAACAAGTACTATTTCTCTAGGCCATTCAAGAGATAATGATTATAATGTGTTAAAAATGCTGTAAGAATATTAATAATTAAACTGTGGCAATTACTGTTGAGTGCTATAAGGACACTAATTTGGTAAATGAAACACTTAATATGAAGTGCTATGAGTATCTCTGCGACTTGACATGTAGGTTTAAGGCAAGTAATTTTAAGATCATCTCTAAGATAGTGGAACAAAGACAGCTGTTTGAATGCAAGCCAGTCATACAGGGACGCAGCTATTTTAAGCATATCTTCAATAATATAATAATATTTGTGATGGAAAGCAGCCTATTCAGAAGTGGTGGGGAATACTGCCTCGTGTCCATTCATTCTGAACTGGACCTGCATTAAGAGTGCCTGGACTAGATAAACAGTCATTTAGCGAAGATATAGGTTAAGGATATGTTGGTTAGAAAAGAAATAAAACTATGAATCCAGGCATTATAATGTGTCATAAAAGATGAAGGCATGAGTAGAAATTATGTCATGTGTAAGAAAGATGTTCCATTGTCTGAGACAAAGCTCATCTACTCAAGGTTTTAGAATTAAGCCATTACTTTTGTTTTATCAGGGTCTATAGGGAAATGCATACATCTGCAAAGGTATAGTCTTATAAGATTAAGAATTCTCATCTGAAATTAAAATATGTGAGGGCAGTTCCTGCCAAACTTCCAAGGATGGTGTGATAGCAACTTCCTGCACTGTGTCTTTTTTTATCTAACTTGTTTTGCAGCATAACTACTTCTCAGCTATAAACAACCATTATTGTTCTGCATGAGTATATTCCTTCCAGATAGTCCATTCCTGATAATTTACTAATGTCTCACTCTATTTGATTTAATTTAATATTTCAAATAATGCATCACATTATTTCTCTGTTCCATGCATAACATAAAAATCTTAATTTCTGCTAATGCATCATATTGTTAGTTTGCTGCCTTATGTAAATTGTAAAATATTATGTCGTACCAATAAGTCATTTGTGTTCTATTTGACTATACTGCTCATTTGCTTATATATATATATATATATATATATATATATATATATATATATATATATATATATATATATTTAGGTCTAGGACTTTTGATCAAATGATCAAAAGTCTGAAACCCAAATGACCGGGCATACTTACGCGAAAGTGCTTTTCACCGAAGAAGCACTTTTGCATAAGTATGCCTGTTGCTGAGGCCGTACTATGGTGAGGATAAGGGAGAATTCCCTTTTCCCCACTGTAGTGTAGTCTTGGAGGGAGAATATTAAAGTAGGGGGTGTGGGGGGCTGTAGTTTTTTTTTTTTTTTTTTTTTAGTAACACGCTTTAACAAAAGTGGTTTTTCGATAAAAGTGCTTTCGTTAAAGTGTGTTCGGTGGTTATGGATTCGGATGTTTGATCATTCGATCAAACATCCTAGATCCATATATATATATATATATATATATATATATATATATATATATATATATATATGTATATATAAATAATAAAATAATATGGGTGTTTTTATCCTCAAGACTCCTGTAAGCACAGGTAAATGAATAAATACATGCATACATACATAATGCTTCAGGAATATAATATTAATTTAACTTTATGATCAATAATAAGTAAGACATTTGATTTAACTACACGGCTTCTCCTCTGCAATGTGCTATTTGGTTTCATAATGTACATTGCATTATATTATCTTATATTGCACTTGCCTTATGGCAAGAGGAGACAGTAAGCCTATCTAGTTTACTTTTTAAGTGCAATCCAATAGATCCTTAGATTCATAGATTCACAGATTTTTACTAGGTTATCGACCTAGTGTGGGGGGGAGGAGCTTTCTATGCCTAGCTACATTTTCCTAAAAGAATAATGATGTCTTGTATCTAAACAAGATATTGAGGGCAATGCACTGATAAGCAACCTCTGTCTATAAAAGACATCGGTGCCAGGTCTGGTGTAAATGTCCTGTTCCCCATCCACTGATCTAGGCTTCTCTTAAATTAGGTAACAGATGATCTCAGCTTTTCATGGATGGGAAACCTGCTCCATAGGAGGCGTAGTCTCTAGGATTCATATCTGTCTCTCCAGCAGGTTCTGTTTAAGTCACAGAGAAAATGTGGGTCCCTAGACCTTGTATTTCTGGTACTGTTTGACTTATAAATATCCAGTTTCACAAGTGTGGGGTTTGCGGATGCCTTGCAAGCCAGGCATAGATCACTCCCTTAGCAATCTATAGGAGATTGAGTAGAGGGAAAGGGCTTTAAGGTGCTCTGCGTGAGGCAGGTTTGTTGTTCCTTGTATTCTTTTTGTAAGGAACCTCTGAGGTCACTTTACTGGCAACATATGCCTGGTCAAGCACATACCAAAGGGAGCATTGTACTCTATGAGTGAGCTGATACGAACAGAGTACAGTGAGACAATGACCTCTTTAGACCTAGATGCCATGACCTTCCTTATACGTTGCACAACATAAAAGAATTTCCTCACCACTGTGGCCACATGGTGGTCAAAAATAAGGCTAATGTCTACATGCATACCCAGATTCCTGACCACTAGGTTACTCTTAGGGGCATATTATCAACATGGTAATTAGCCAGGGAGGTTTACTTCCCACAGAGTAGAATTATACATTTCTTAGCACAGAGTTAAAGATCATAGCTTTTGCACCATTTGTTAGTCAGAGATAGGCCTTCTTGAAGAATGCTAGTGTCTGCATGGGAGGCGATGATAACCCCAATCTTCCAATCATCTGCAAACTTAGACATAAACCTTCCACATTTGCTTCTGTTTCAGAGAAATAGATGCCAAAAAGGATCAGGCCCATTGCCAAGCCTGGGAGACTCCAGTAATACATAGCCTCTGGGTGGAGGTGGACTCATTTATTTTGACCTCCTGGATCCTATCAGTGAGCCATTTGGCTATCCAGTGGGTGACAAACGTATTTATATCTAAATTAGTGAGCATGTCTATAATGCCATAATTTGCTACCACCCTGCATCTCTACTTTCCCCTCAGGCTCAACAGACAGTGATCAGAAGGTGGTTCCAGTTTAGAACTACCCCTTACATGGGAAGACACAGAAGAAACTGTAGTGTCAGCTATATGTTCTACCACAAGGTAAGTTAATGATGAAGGAAACCTTGAGTTAATTGACCTTTGCTTTTAAGCCACATATATTCCAAACAAAGACAATGGGAAAGGAAAAGCTGACAGGATGTCCCATTGCTTCTTAACACCTAACATTCTGACATTCTAGTGTCTTTTGCCTTATATCACTACTATCTTATCCCTCTGTACTTGCATTTTCATACTGCAGTGGCAGGTGGGTATATTTGCTTCATGCAGTTCTGTATTGTGTCCCCACCCCCTACTATCTGTTCCTCTTCAGGTACATTATAATACTGCATTACATGGAATGCCGAGATTGCATTCCAAATTTAGGAAAAACCCAAACTAGTACCTTTCTAATGTAAGAAACATACTTAACAAACCTTTCTTATATTAGGAAAATGTCTAACTTTGCTATGAAACTTTTAGCAATGTTAAGCTGCAGTCTCGCACTAAATCATAAAGAATGGCCACCCTAGAGCAATGGTTAGTTGCCCAATTGATTTAAATACTAGTATGATACTTAAAGCTGACACATTTTATTTTTGTGTGTCGTAGAACAAAGTTTGCTGCAGCTCATAAAGCCATTAGATAATCAGATATACTTTGCTTCTAGACACTGTCATTGAAGCAACACTTTGAAACCTGAGAAGTATGTCATACTCCCATTGCTATTATCTGTTTTTTTTTTTTTTGTAGCACATTGGAATAATTAAGCCTCTGTGCCCTACAATGACTTCAGTGAAAGCAGTAAGTGCGTTGCAGCTTTCAAAGCTGTAGCTCTACAACCTCTCATATCTCTATCTCTTTCTCTTTGTCACTCTCTCTCCATCTCTCTCTTTCTTTGGCTGTGTAACTCGTGGTCCATTGAGTAAGTAATGCTTTACTTCCTAAAAAGAATTGTGATAAGGACTCTGAAGTAGTAACCACATTGCTAATATGTTCTTGAAATTGGTACTAAGATTAGCATTTTGAGCTTTGCTTCACTAGTGCACTCCTTGTGTGTGTTCCTTGATATGAAATGTCTGAATATATAAGAGCTTTGTTTTGATCAGATATTTGATCATAATGCCCTGTATGAGGGCAGTACAGTAGTATATATTTTACTGCACTTCTTTACGCTAACTTCCAATCTTTTTATTACTGTACAACAGCTTACTAGAGTATGTGGCATCACAGTATATTTGTTACTCCCAGTTTCCTTTTCACGGCCTTCTTGTTTCATACTCTCTTCAACTGCATTTTCAAATGGAAGTGTTGCAGTAATCCAGCTAGCTCAGTTTTCAGTCATCCAATTCTTCCATTCACTGTTAAACTATTACATATTTTGAAGGCAGCACATTATTTCATCAATTTTTTTTCTTCCATGTCCACCTCTCTGTAAGAATTGCTTCCTTACCCCAACTATTATTAATTTTTTTCCCATATAACACTCTTTTTACAGAGCCATTCACCTCAACCCTCCACTGCTCCCTAAATTCAAACTACCTACCAAACTACTGTCTTCAAACTACCTTCACTTCCACTGCACCAAACACCCTCTTCATAAGTCTCCCTATTACCTATCAGCCCTGATGTCTCCTCACAATACTTTACATCACCTTCTTCTTCTACTACTACCCTTGTGTAGAACTGCCTCCTTGGAGGGCAAAGGGACAAAGCAGGAATTGAAGCAAAGAACCATTGATGCGATGTGGTGCACCATTCATGGACTGCATGTGAATGTAATATACTGTATGGAATTAAACTACATTCTCAAAAGTAAACACCAGTTTTGGGCTATATCAATGCAAAGATAAGAAGGATGCAAATTAAAACAGGCCCGCCACTGATGGTGATAAATTGCACCACACACAGGATTTCACTACCAAGGTGATATGGAAATGTGTTTTGTGCAGTAAAGTTTGACTATATATAATAAAGTATATATTTTAAGAAAACTAAATTAGAATATTTAGAAAAGGAGGGCATTATGAATAATCATGTCTCATTTAATTATCATGTAATTTTTTTAACCCAAAACATCAATAACATCGGGAGGTCACTAGCCAAAACAGACATTCCCAAGGTCAGAAAATGTAACAATGTTCAAAGCAGTGAGTTTTATACAGTTGCAAATATATCTATATATGTGTATATATATATATATATATACATATATATATATATATATATATATATATATATATATATATATATAGATATAGATATATATATGTGTGTGTGTGTATATATATATATATATATATATATATATATATATATATGTGTGTGTGTGTGTGTGTGTGTGTATATATATATATATATATAGATAAATATAGATCTATATAGATTTTATATATATATATATATATATATATATATATATATATATATATATATATACATGTGTATATATAAATATGTGCCATGTATAGCTGTCAACTACCCTTTATTGATCATAATGTCCCATACAGGTATAGCAGTGTCCCTCCTAACACCTCCAGCAGATGTTACCATGCCAGGACGGTGTGCTTGTTTGCCCTCATAGAATGTGGACATGTCCTAATAGTTGTACAATTGTGTTTTGCCGAATCATCTCTGATCACTCTAAATCACATATGTGATGTCAGAGACATGGTATTACTGGCGGTATTATTTTGATATTGTCCATGATTGTGCTTGTGTCTTTTAACGTTGTCCATGAGCTGTTACCTGAGTCCCACTTGCTGGAGACATCTGCTGAGATTATACTCATATAAAGACAAATCAGTTTGCACAGCTTCACAATATGCACCCTACCCTAAATGTAAGTAACATCCCTGATAGATGTCCTCTGCACTGTTCATGTAATGATACTTATCTCACACAGACATCTTCAACACTGTTATGTCACCTTTTGTAACATTCTCGTATTATCTTTTCACTGTGCAGTCACTACTGTACCACATCGATATGTGATTGGTGCTGCTGCTGCAACTGTCTTCCATTGACATGCGCTCATCTGCTGTAGATTAGGTTTTTTCACCTCTTTCTCTGTGTTCATTCCTACAGTTCATCTGTGTGTCCCCATTCAAGACACGCACTTCCCTGGTCCATGTACCATTACATTATTTACACAACTTCAGTACAGAATGCCAAGAATGGGATTTCACTATACTCTGCACTGTGTACACTATCCTGTACTGTGTTTGGACCATAAACGTAACTATCATACCTATCAACTATCCAGATTTTGACAGAATGTCCAGTTTTTGCCTTACATATCTTTTTGTGTGTTCCTTATCCAAGTTGTGATTTTCTGCCATAGCACTGGGATGATCTCAGGACTGATGTGACTCAATAATTACATACATTTGAGTTTCGGACTTCAAGTCCTTCAGAAAATGTATCTTCACACAAACCCCTTGTTATTATAGCAGATTTCTAAAGAGCAAATATGTCAAATCTGTCCCTATGTCTGGGTCATTATGCCCCTATTATGTTGGCCTTTGTCCAGATGTCTTGCACCAAGAAATTGAGAGCTATAAAAACTATTATGTGTTAAGCCCTGGTGATCATTGTGGAATTCTGTGCAAAACCTCTGATCTTCAGTGCTCTGACTTAAACATGACTGCTATACATGTTTGCTTACAGAGTTTCCTGGTTGCCAGCCATGAAACTTCACTTATTTACATTTAAATGTGGTGCACAGCATGAATATGCAATGAGCACTGCTGCTCACCGCACATCGCCGCGCACACATGTAAACTCTGTGTAGGGTTCACATGAAGCCTACATGGAGTTTACTGGATCCTTGCATTTGTAAGCAAAAGAATTATTTGTTAAGCCCTGGTGATCATTGTGGAATTCTGTGCAAAACCTCTGATCTTCAGTGCTCTGACTTAAACATGACTGCTATACATGTTTGCTTACAGAGTTTCCTGGTTGCCAGCCATGAAACCTCACTTATTTACATTTAAATGTGGTGCACAGCATGAATATGCAATGAGCACTGCTGCTCACCGCACATCGCCGCGCACACATGTAAACTCTGTGTAGGGTTCACATGAACCCTACATGAAGTTTACTGGATCCTTGCATTTGTAAGCAAAAGAAAGGGGATGCACCTTTACAGGACAGCACATTTTATTTTTCATATTTTCTTTTAAATATGTTACTTTACTGTAAAACATTCTGATATAAGCTGCAGAAAGTAGGCTCTTGGTGTAGACTGAGTTTTGGAGGAAGGAGGAAATAAAGTTTGTTTTGTCTTTCGGCTTTCCCAGTAAGGGGTCACCACAGCGGAACTCCAGTCCACTAATGATTGGCAGTAGATTTTTACGAAATGCTGAGATGCCAGCTCGATGCCCAACCTTCAACGAAGGCACGCCCATTTACGCACGCATGTCTTTCGAACGCTACCCAACCGCGAGGAGGACATGCAGAGGGAGAAAATAAAGTATGCTGACAAATACAAAATATGTGAGGACAAAACTATGTTTCAAATCTGGTAAAAGCAAATTATTGTATTACAAGATAAGGGTAATAAAAGAAAATGGCAAATCAAGCAAGACGAACATTAATGAAGGCAATGCCCTGAAATGAAACAGGTTCTACTCAGGGGAGTGGATAGGAGGGATGGAATACCAGAGTCTAAAAAAGAGGAACCAAATGTACTCATAGACCACCAGATGCAGTGCTATTGATATAGGAGCAGATATAGATAAGAGGCAATAGATAAGCCAAGAGGAAGGGTCAGTTAGGAGAGACAAGTTCTAGGACAAATGTGAGAGACTTAAAGTGCAAGGGAAGATACATAAATCTTAAAGCAAACAACAAGCCAAAATAAAGGGAGATAAGAGGGAAACACAACAGAAGGAAAAGAGGCAAAAAACAAGCAAGAAGAGAAAAACAAATACAACTGAGCAACCAAAACTACTAAACGGCAATGCCACCATGAGTCTGAAAGAATTAGAGGATTTGGGAGTAAGCCACATGGCTCAGCGTGATGTGGAAAGTACAAGGACATGGGAAAATCAAAGTGGGATGCACAATAGGTTGGGTAAGTTGGAATGTGGGAGAGATTTGGAATCTCATTACAAGTTTAACATATTGAAAAAAATAGGAAAGTACCACAGCCAATAAGGCAAAACAACAAACCCAACACACTAGTCATAGGTGACTCTATAGTCAGGTACACTGATGTCCCGCTCACCAGGCTAAGCAAGGGGAAGGTTACTGTCAGCTGCCTGTCAGGTGCCAGGATCCACCACATAACCCACACACTCAGGTCACACCACAACAAGTACAAATATGACTCTGTCATTGTCCATGTTGGTGTGAACGACCTGAGAAGTACCTCCCTAGACTACATGAAAAGAGACATGGAAGGGCTCTCTGATCTTATAGCCCAGGCAGGTATGACCCAACCCTGAGTAGCATTCTGCCATCTCCCAGAAAGATGCCTCAGTACAAGGACAAAATGATTGACTTCAACAATTGGCTAAGCTTCTGGTGTCATTCTAAAGGGATCCAGTACCTGTCTGCCTGGGATGACATGGTCAATAGACCACGATGCTTTGCCACAGATGGCCTACACCAGTCGCCCTTGGGATTCCGGATACTTGCTAAGGTTCTTGCCGCCCCTGTAGTGTCTTTTTTAGGCTAGGTTCAAATGACAAATTCACCACCTTAACAGGAACAGGCAAGCAAAAACTGAGGGTGATGCTACTCAATGCTAGAAGTCTAAATATCAAAATGCACTCACTCAAGGCAGTCCTTAAAATGGAGAACATCGACATCTGTGCAGTGACTGAGACCTGGTTCAAGGCTCCAGAGAGTACCCTTGCACTACCAGGCTATAACTCATACCACACTTTTCGACCATGTAAACTGGACCAGAACACCAAAGACAGAGGTGTGTCCAAATTCCTTAAGGATATCCACACCTCCAGGCTAGTTGCTCAGCATAATGCAGCCGAGGTTATCCAAGTGCAACTAACTCTGGGCAAAACTGCAATACAAACTGTAGCTTGCTACAGATCCCACACTATACCCCAGAATTCCCACTCCTCTTTTCATGATGTACTGGAAAATATTAGGATTCAACCAAACACCCTAATAATGGGCAATTTCAACTACCCCACCATTAACTGGGAAAACTACTTGTGTCAACTCCTTCGCTCAATGCTTTCTGGAATTCATAAACTCCAATGCCTTGGAGCAACTTATCCACACCCCCACCAGGGGCAACAATATCCTAGATCTAGTCATTACCAACATGAGAGACCGGTGTTCCACACCTGAAGTCAATGCATCATTGGTCCAATCCGACCATAAGCTAATTACCCTAGATATCCACATCCTGCCCCCACCCCCCATTAAGGAAACCATGGTAAAAAATTTATCCAAAGCCAACTTCATGCTTCTTAAGACAGAAGTGGTGAACTTCATGACACCCACGCAGATGGACAATACAGTTACGACTACTGAATCCTACACAATTGCACTTTATAAGCACTTACATGAGTGCATGGATCGTGCTATCCCAAACAGAGCCAAGACGATATCCTCCAAAAAATGAAAGCCAATCTGGTGGTTCCCTGCCATAAACAAACTGTACAACAGAAGGAAGAAACTGTTACAAAAGAGAGTAAAATCCCATGAGTAGAGGAGCTCCCTGATCAGCCTCAGTAAGAAACTGTGATCCAAGATAAAATCCTCCAAAGCTCGTTACAAAAACAAAATCACCACTGATTCTAAAGACAACCACAAAGCATTCTTTAGTTATGTCAAGAATATCAATGGCAACACTCAGATCTGCTCTGAGTTACAGCACAATGGCACTTCATATACAGACCCAACTGATAATGCCAGCATCCTGGCAGATAGGTTCAGTGCTAACTTTACCCCCCTCTCACCCCCTAAAGAGCCGATCTCTATACCGGAAGAATGCAAAGTTCCTGCAATCATGGCTACACAGGTAAAAACCTACACTCTCCATAGCCAAGAACACAGAATGCATGGGACCAGACAACATCCCAGGCTGCATTTTACATGAACTACAGAACAAACTGGCACCCCACCTAAGCACCATGTTCAATCATAGCCTCATCTCAGGCTTTGTGCCTGCTGAATGGTGCACAGCAATGGTTATCCCACTCCACAAGAGGGGAGCCACCATGGACCCCGGGAACTACCACCCCATTAGCCTGACGAGCCTGGTCTGCAAGGCCATGGAACATATCATCATGGAACTTATAAACAAAGGCATGGGTAATCTCCAAACTCTGGACCCCACCCAGTTCGGGTTTGTAAAAGGCAGATCATGTCTCCTAAACCTGATAGACTTCTTTGAAGCAGTCAGCAAAGCCGTAGATGAGGTTAAGGTGGTTCATACAGCCTATCTAGATCTTGCCAAGGTTTTTGACACCATCACCCACTCTGGAATTATAGATAAACTCACTAAACTAGGTATAAATCCCTATGTCACAAGATGGGTTGCCAAATGGCTCACTGACAGAACCCACACTGTGAAAGTAGCAGACTCCAAATCTGACTTCAGACCAGTGACAAGTGGAGTACCACAGGGTTCAGTCCTGGATCCTCTCCTGTTTGGTATCTACCTCTCTGAAGTACAGGCTAACACAAAAGGTATTTGGCTAATGAAGTTTGCAGATGACTGCACACTAGGAGCCATAATCAAAACTCCTAACAATGTGGACATCCTACAAAAGGGCCTCACTGAGACAGATGCCTGATGTCAAAGCCATGGCCTCAAGCTCAATGCCAAAAAGTGCATCATCATCCCCTTTGGTAAAAACTCTGTACCCATGAACTACAACATAGGCGGTAGTATATTTAACACCGAAAGTGTGATAAGAGACCTTGGGACACAGGTGAACAGTAGTCTCTTGTTTGATAATCACATCACCACAGTAGTCAGAAAATCCTTTTACATGGCACACCTCATCACAAATTTCTCATCCAGAAAAAAAGAGGTCATTGTTCCCCTCTACTCATCACTCATTAAACCTATTATAGAGTACAGTGCCCCTTTTGGTATGTACCTCACAAGACATCTACTACAACTGGAATGGCCACAGAAATACGTCACAAAGAGGATTACCGGCCTCAAACAGATGGCCTATGCAGACCGTCTCAAAAAAACTCCAGCTTTACTCCGTCACATATTGCCTACTCAGAGATGATCTCTGCCTAACATACAAAGCTATGTCAAACCCACAGCTGTTGGACATGATCCACTTAAATAAATCCCAATCCCTCCAAGCTACATGCTCTAGGGACCTAAACCTTGTCACCACAATAAACCGAACATGCCAGAGGGATAGATTCCTGTCCCAAAGACTTTCCATACTCTGGAATAAACTACCTATCTATATCAAATAAAGCTACTCATTAGCACTCTTCTAGAAAAATCTTGATGATTGGATGGGAAATTGGAAATTCACCCCGGGGATCACTTCTGTGGCTCTGCTTGACAGTGGAACAGGAAAATTATTTTCTTGGGTGGCAAAAGCCAGGGTACCTTTTTGGCTGGGCTTGTATAGGCCCCAGGGCCAATAGCCTAGTACCTACCTATGAACCTATGAACCTATAAATCTGTTTACATAATAAAAAAATGAAAAAAAATGAACATAAGAGAGAGTGATAAAACTTAAAGATATAAGAGGAGAAGAGAAAAGGATAGCAATCTTATTCAGGAAGGGAAGGAGAATGCATGAGGACATAGTCCAAAGTAAAGACAGAAGATGGATTTTTTGCAGTGGAAAGGATGAAGAGCAAAAATTGGAAAATGAGAAACAGTTTTTGGCCTAACAATGACAGAGGGAACTTTTTTAGGTGGTGTTTCAAACAATGGAAGAGGTTAGTAGCGTGGGTTATTGGGTCCTAATGGGGGAATCATAAGAAAGGGAGAGCAAGAGAACACAGAAGAAAGAGATAAAATGCCCTGGAAGAAGGGATGGACAAATGGGAGGGATGGTACATGCAGGGAAAGAAACAAAGATTAAAAACAATGTGCTTTTGGGAAAAGAGCAAGACCAGGGCAGTAAGCTACTCTGATTCATACAAAAAAAAAGTAAAACAGACTTATTATAACAGAAAATGACAATCAGGAAGACAGTAATCTTAGGTCACTCAACTGTTAAAATAACTATAAGATGATAAATGGTAGGAGTAGTACCAGGAGAGAAAAGTTCTGAGAGAATGAAATGGACGATGTTAAAATTTTATGGAAATTCTAAGAAAAGGAGTTAACATAATTTTAAGGGAGAATCAGTTTCCGAGACAAGAACTAAGTGCTGAGTAGAAAGATAGCATAAAATCAGCTTGGAGGGGATGGCTGATACAGGAAGAAGAGGATACAGGATAGGCCTAAAGGGGGAAATATCTAAACTAGAATAAGAAATACAAGTGCTGCAAAGAAAGACTGATGAGGAAATGATCATCATGGAATGCTAGCAGTTGGAAATCAGGCTAAGAGAAAATCCTGACAAGCTAGAAGTTACCAAAACAGAAAAAGAGGCGAGGGAAAGGAATATTGGAGGAGCTGAGGCAAGTAAACAGAGAAAGATGTCATTTGTAGACTAACAGAAATGATAAACAAAGCAAATATAAAGGGCTGGATTCAAGAAGGCTTGCACGGAGTCTAAGAGTAGAGTAAGACTCCATGCAGCCAATATGTCCGCCGAGCGAACAAGGAACAGCTGGTAGGGGAATGCAACTGAGCTCTCAAAACTAGTCCTACACGGACAGGGCTGGGATATGTAAATTATGCAGGTGAAAGCTATGCAAATGAGGTAAATTTGCGATCCAGAAAACCCGAAACTGTCCGAGTAGGAGTAGTGTTATTTGCAGAAATGTACTCAGTTGACAACTGAGTATGGTTCTGCAAATAGCAAAACGGAGCCATGACAGCTCCAAAAAAAGGATGCATTTACAGGAAGAAGCATGCCAATGGACAAAAATACGGCCATTGGCAATGTTAAGTCATGCAAAATAAAATAAAATTACTTTTTTTTTTCATCCTGATCTCCAGGGTTTAAGTGTAGCGCAGCCCCACGCAAATGTGCTGCACCCTAAAAAGCAGAAAATCAATAATTAAGATCCACAAATGTGGATTTTATTGCTAATATGAATTTACAATGCAAGTGAATGGCAGGCTGAAGACAACATGACCACCGAGTAGAGGTTGCTAAGGGGGGAAGCTCAGTCTAAGAGATGTAACCAATCATTAGTAGGCAATCCTATGCAAAGGAGGGTTAGGATAGTGAATCGCAAGTTTACATAGCAAATGAGCACAGTCAGTGGAGTGTAGGAGTAGGATAAGGGGAGTAACAGAGTAGAAGATAGGTGACATCACGAGTGGGGTATGTATGAAAGAAGTGAAGCTCATTGGAGCAGAGTGGCATGTGTCAGCTGTCATTTACACATCATTGAAAGAGGTGTGTCAACAGGTAGGCTAGGTAAAGGCAAGAAATTGAAGGTGTATGCCGTGGATAACACTAAAGTTTCTTGCTGAGCGGGTATGTGCGGGTGCGTGCGCCTGTAAACCCGAGTAAGACAGTGTGCGTGCGTGTAAGCATGAGTGCGTGCATTTAAGCCGGAGTAAGCATGTATAAGGCTGTTTAAAGAGTTGTAAGTGCATTTGCACTGGTGTGCGTGCATTTTAACAAGAATAAGCAAGTTTTAGTCCATGTAAGCATGTGTGCACACGTGTCAGCTGCTGTGAGTGTGTTTGCGCTTGTGTGCATGGCACTGCCCCCTGAGGAAACAAAAAGGAAAAAGGCAGCACAACAAATAGTAGGAAGCTACCAGGGAGTACTAGCAGAGCTAGCAGGTGAAAACAATCAGAATCAGGCAATTACACAGGCAGTACACTAGCCCAGCCCAGCACTTAAAACTCTGCAAACAACAGTCCGTTATGTTTCTCACAAGAGACACTGCAACACTGCAGTAAGCTAATAGAAGTGAAAACTGAAAAAACTTTACTGAGACAAAGAAATGTTAGGGACTGCCATTGCTGTTATAAGGCAACATATGCAACATGCTGAGGGTGGTGACAATGTGAATGCTGCTGGACAACCCACAGTGAGGAGATGGAGAAGAGTGTACAGGCCCAGGGTAACCTACCAGGGGCTACATGAGCTGGAGATAGTGGAGCGCTATAGAGTGGACAGAGACCTCTTGCAGCAAATTGTTGAGCTGTGCAGGCCACGCCTCACACACAGAACCAATGGAGGGGAACCCATCCCAGTGGAAACCAAGGTATGTGTTTGCCTAAGAATATTAGCAACAGGTACCATCCAGAGATCGACTGGTGATATGATGGGGATATCACAGGCATCAGCATCCAGGGTACTGCACCAGTTCCTGGATGCCATATCAGCACATGTCAGTGATCATGTATATTTCCCCAATTCCCGTGAGGTATTGGCCAGCAATATGCATCTCTTCCAGCAAATAGCGGAATACCCTGAGATAGTGGGTGCAATAGACTGCATGCACATACGCATCAAAGCACCAGCCGGCGAACAGGGTAGGGTCTACTTCAACCGCAAGGGCTTCCCCTCCATCAACTGCCAGGTCGTGTGTGATGCCCAGGGCATAATACTGAATGTGTGTGCTGGCTGCCCTGGAAGCTACCATGATTCCCATATCTGGCATTTGACGCAGCTGTACCAGACATTTGCCAATGGGGACATCCCACATGGTCACCTAGTGGGGGACTGCTGGCTATGCACTTGAGCAGTGGCTGATGACACCCATCAGAAACGCACACACACCTGAACAGGAACACCATAATGAGGCACACGCACAAACACGAAATGTAATAGAGCGTGTGTTTGGGCTGCTCAAGTCACGGTTCCAGTGCCTGGACACATCTGATGGAGCCTTGCAGTACTCACCAACTACATATACCCAAATTGATATGGTATGTGCTATGCTACATAATATGATCCTGCGAAAACAGCTGCGGCAGGACCAGCATAGTCCTGGGTCAAACAGCCCCCCACCATTGCCAAAGCCATCACAAGCATAGCGTGACTTGGAGGAGGAACAACCTGAGCCTGCCCAGTAGGCAGAAGGAGACGTGCCCAGTATGCTTTGGCCTTGGCAAAGAGGCAATGCATAGCACATACACTGGCTCAGTAGTTGACACTACCTGCTTTCAAACATATATAGGGAGTGTAGTATGTGCATCCGACATAGGCAGCCCTGCAGCACCACCTGAGGCATGATTGCTATGCGTTAAGCAATATAAAACAGTGCTAAACAGCATTTACCACCATGTAGTATATGCAAACAAAATTGCACACACCAACTAGCACAACTGTGGTCAATGTTGAGCATTATTGGGCAACGTCCAGCAATGTTGGTGAATATTGAGCAATGTCGGACAAGCCTGGTCTAAGTAGAGCATAGCTGAACAAAAGCCAACATGCTCATATTTGCTCTACTGGCCCTTAAGCAGTCTGGTCTGCTCAGTATAAAATATAAAGCAGTGATGGGCCTTGAACCCAGGACACTGTGCACTATAGTTATAGTACTGAACCACTAAACCATGAGACTATTGCAGTGGTCAGCCTCTATGAAGAAATGTTGATAAGTCTATGCAAAGTATCTCATGGAAATCCTGCAGGCACAGCATAATCCCTGTCAAGTTATGACACAAAGGTGAGTCCTGCAGTAAGAATAGAACCTGACTTCCAACAGACACAGTATAAATGTTAATATTGGCCATGTTCACACACATCAACAAATGTAGTGGACCTCAGATAACAACATACTGAAAGGTCATACTGGGCATGCTCACACACTTGAATAAATGAGACAAATGTCAGGCAACAAAACATGGAAAGCCTGAACTGGGTATGCTCACACACTTAGGCCATGTCTGAGTACAGCAGTGGGCCACACATATCTGGCAGTTGCATGTGTTAACCCAGGAACCTCTCTCTGTCCAGCAATCCACCCTGTGCACACAGTTATATGACAACAGACACATATATAATATAGTGGAACCCTGGCATAATCAAATATGTTCTGCAGATACCTAAGTTGTTCATAGAAACTGGGAAAGCAAAGATGATAAAACCTGCAAACAATATCAGCAATAAACATTGTGCATCCCGAACATTATCATAGGTTCAGAGGTCGATACTAGGCTATCTGCCCTAGGGCATGTACAAGCCCAGCCAGAGTGTGTTTGGCTTTCGCAACCCTGTCAGATTACTACACTGTGCCTGTGACTAGTAGGTCACACAAGATAGCCCATGTACGTTTAGGCTAATGTGCCTCTGTCTAGCAGGGACCCAGAAGATATCCCAGGGGTAAACATATGATCACCCATCCAGTTGTCAAGATATCTCCTGTAGGTGGTCAGTGGGTGGCTCTGCCTATGCTAAACCGGGATTACAATCCGGAGTGAGTGGAGCCTCTGGGATAAGAATCTGTCCCTCCAGCATGTCCTATTAACATCTGTGCTTAGGTATATGTCCCTGGAGTGTGTAGCTCCAAGGGAGTTGGATATCCTGAGGTGGAGCATGTCCAGTAATTCTGGGTTGGGTATTTCCGTAAACAACAGGCACACATCATATCCGAGTAGGCGGTAAGCAACTGAGTAGAGCTGGAGTTACTGTATCCGAACTGTGCAGGGTATCCATGTGAGTCCCTAGATCTGCTTGGTGAGGAACTTTTGTGGCCATTACAGTTGCCACAGGTGTTGAATAAGGTACATCCCAAATGTGGCATTGTAACCAAGCATGGTTATGATGAGTATAGGGGCACAATGACCTCACTCGATCTAGATGTGAAACCATATGGGATAAGGTGGGCTATATAGAAGGTCTGTCCAACAACTTTGGCAATGTGATTGTCAAAGGCGACAGTAAGAACAAGTCATGTCCCCAAACCCCTAACAACTCCTACCATATATAATGGATTACTACCTATGTGGTAATGTGTGGGCATGTTGTTATTCCCAAAGGGGACGACTATG
The DNA here is from genome assembly GCF_019279795.1 of Protopterus annectens. Classification (NCBI taxonomy): domain Eukaryota; kingdom Metazoa; phylum Chordata; order Ceratodontiformes; family Protopteridae; genus Protopterus; species Protopterus annectens. Next base: position 958,606,787 of record NC_056737.1, read on the forward strand.
CAACTAATGGCATTTAGCTGTAGACCACGGCTCAGGCACCATTCATCCATCTCTGTGAGACCCTGTTTGAGTATACATGTGCCAGCTGGAGAGTTGATTATGGCACCCAGTTTGCAGTCATCTGCGAACATGGTCAGCCATATTCCCCCTGTGTTAGCCTGTACGTTAGACAAATATATACTGAACAAGAGAGGTCCCAGGACTTAGCCTTGTGGGATGCCATGTGTAACTGGTGAATAGTCAGACATGGCACCTGCAATTCTGACCATGTGGGCGCTATCCCTGATCCAGGTAGCAATCCATTGTCTGAGATATGTGTCCATATCGATGCTGGTGAGCCTATGCATAATGGCCAAGTGGGGTATTGTGTTGAAGGGTTTTGCAAGGTCCAGGTAGGCTGTGTGGACAACTGTCCCTACGTTGATGGACCTGGTAACCATTTAAAGAATATGAACAGGTTCAAGAGGCAAGATCTGCCCTCAACAATGCTGAAATGTGTAGGACACAGTTTCTGTAGGTTCCCGATGTCTATGTGTATGAGTCATGACAATACGCTCCATAGCTTTGCAGAACAGACTAGTTAGGCTTATAGGGTGATATTGTCTGTGGTCCATTGTGGCACCAACTCTGTGGAGCGGGACCACTGTCACTGTACGCCATTCCTTGGGTACATATCCTGTAGGGTTACGTCTGTCGTGAAACTCATGTAAGATGCAGGCCGGGACACCATCTGGTCCCTTTGATGCTGTGTTGTCCACTTTGGGGAGGGCAGCACTCACCTGTTAATTTGTGATGTCAGGGAGGTTACACTCTGTTGGGATGGATAGTTGCTCCTTAGGGGGAATGGTGGGGGGGGGGGGACATCTGCACTGAACCTGTTTGCCAGGATGTTGGCAATGTCAGTGGGTTCAGGGTATGTTTAGTCAGTATTCAGTAACTCACAGCATATCAGTGAGTGTCCACCCAGGTTCCTGACATAACCAAAGAAGGTCCTGTGATTGTCCTACATGTCTGGTGTAATTGTCCGTTAGAAGCGGCCCTTAGATAAATTCATGAGTGATCGTAGCTGTCTGCTAGTACAGATCACAGATGCCTTCCCTGTCTGGGCTTGTGCTCTATCATGTAGTAGCTTCCTCCTGTCATCGTATAGCTTATTAATGGCTGGGGTCTACCAAACAGGTCCCCTGCCATTGGAGGAGTGAGTTCTGTTGTTATTTGGGATAGCACAATCCATGCATTCCACTAGGTGTCCATAGAATGTGTATGTAAAGGATTCAGCAGTCTGAGCCATATTTACCACTGTCCCAGGGTTTCTGAAGGATACCACTTTGCTTTGGTGAAGTGAGACATTGGCTTATGAGAAGTTCACCAAGAATACCCATCTTGCCAGATGTCCAGTGAGATAAATGTATGTTCTGACCTTACCAATGAGGGGTATATCGCTGGTGTGGAACATAGAGTCCCCATGTTGGTGATGATCAGGTCCAATATGTTTTCCCCTCTTGTGGGTGTGGTGACCGGATGTGCCATAGCATATGAGTTTACAAATAGAAGTGACTGTTGGCGAGGGTGTTGGGGCTTGAGTAGTACCCTCAGTCAATGTTTGGGTATTTGAAGTCACCCAATATAATGATGTTTGGGGAGACCTTCATATTCTCCATTGTTCCCAGGAAAGTGGAGTGTGGTTCCTGAGTTTGGGAGGGTGGTCTGTAGCAGGCAACAAACTGAAAGGCAGTTGTGCACAGTCTTAGTTGCATATGTATGGTCTGTGATGCTTCGTGCAGTGCTACTAACCCGGAGGTATGTGTATCTGTGATGTATATGGATATTCCCCCTATTTGTGTTGTCCATTCCAAGTCTTGTGGTCAGAAAGCATGGTATGAAACATAACCTGGTAGTGCTGGTGTGCATTTTTGAGCCTGAACCAGGTGTCTGTTAGTGCACAGATATCGCTATTCTCCATACTGAGGAGAGTCCTGAGTGGGCACAATTTGTGGGTAACACATCTGGTGTTGAGCAGCATTACCCTTAGTTTCATTTACTCTGTAATGTCTATGGAGGTGGGTTTGTCTTTTGAGCCCTGCTTAAAAAAGGCACTATGGTGGTAGAAATAGCCTTAGCCAGTATTCGAAAGTCCAAGGCTGACAGGTGCAAGCTGTCCATAGTGAAGCTACGTGGCATGTTAAGCATGTCACCGCAGGCTGACAGACACTGGATCCCCTTTGAATGACACCAATATGTTAGCCAACTGTGAAACGTGATAAGTTTGTCTGTATACTGTGACATCATACTTGGTGAGTGTAAGATGCTAGGCAAGGTCAGGGTCATACTGGCCTGGGCTACATGATCAGAGAGTTCCTCTGTATCATGTCATGTGGTCCAGGGAGGAACATCTGAGGTTTTATGCACCAGCATGGACAATGATGAAGCCAGTCCTGTACTTGCTTTGGAGTGACCTGAGTGCATGTGTTATGTGGCAGAGCCTGGCACCCGACAGACAGCTCAAAGTGACTATTCCCTTGTTTGGCCTGGTGAGTGGGACATCAGTGTGTCTGACAATGTGTCACCTATTACAAGTGTATTAGGTGTGTTGTTTAGCCCAAAGGGCAGTGACTGTGTGACACACTGACATTGTGAACTATGTGATATGTGGGTATTGTAGTGGGGTAGCAGTTGCTTGTGTGTCTGCTTTGGAGGTCTCTGCTGCTTAGGCAGAGTTTATTTAGAGTCTCCGAGTATGTTTATGTGTGATAATGTGGTTTGATTGCTGTCGCTATAGGTTTATGTGAGACTGATATGTGGTGTGTGTAGTTACCTTCACCACCTGATAGACTGTGCCAGTCATGGGTTGAGAGAGCTCAGCCTCCTGTATATCTATAAAGGTGTATCTCTCACATATATCTGAGTTTGTTGGGAGGAGGAGAGGGTTGTCTGTGTATATGAGGCAGATATGACATTGTGTCAAAATCACAATATTCACCAGCTGGACTGGAGAGTACACACAAAACTGACCCCTGGACATGCCAGGATATTATGATGACATACTCCGTAGCCTGATCACAAAGGATCAGTAGGGTGTTAAGTGTGTAAAAGAGTATAACAGGGATTAGTGCTCAAGTTTGTTGGTGTTTTGTAAAGAGTAGCTGAGAAGGAGTCCAGACTGAATCATGACACCTCCTTCAGCTATGTCATAAATAGCAATGTGCACTCATATATGTCCTGAGTCAGGGCCAACTGTACCTGACTGACAATGCCAACATCCTGTCAGACAGGCCCATATATACATACCCACCTCCCACTGAAGATAGTCCCTATCATTGTACCAGGAGATATCACATGTAGAATGAATGAAAAGCTCCCCCCCAAAGCCAAAAGCATGGCAGCAATTGGATTACTTTGTTTCCCAAAATGGGTCATGCATGAACTACAGAACAAACAGACCCTGCACCTGAACAGTCAGTTGAGCCTCACCCTTTCCACAGGATCTGGAACCGTTGAATGTGTTACAGCAACATATGGCACTCCCCACAAGTGTTGGTGCACAACACACCATGGGAAGTATAGTCCAGTAAGCCTATGAAGTCTGATCTGCAAGGCCATGGAGTCCATCTTGGTTGAAGTCATAAACAGAGCTATTGGAAGCTGACAGACACACAACCCTACCGACTGTGGTATGTTCATGTGCAGATCATGGTTTCCAAACATGCTAGACTGTTTTCAAGGCAGCCACCCAGGACATACATTACTGAACAGAACTACACATGTCCCACATAGACTTTGAATAGCCATTTATCAACATCCCAGACACATATCGTACCCACAAAACCAACAATGTGTGCATAAATATGTGTTGACATATGAAGGAATGTCAATGTGTCCACAGATAGATCACACAAGGTAAGAATTATGGGGCCCTGTTCAATCTGTTGACACCTGCCGACCCACATGGCTCATTCCTGGAATTGCATAAAACAAAGTGTACACACATTACCATGTCCAGTCTGATTATGTCAGCATCCTACAAATATAGCAGGAGAGAAGAAACCGCCCAATAAAGCATATAGCGCGCAGTGTAAATGTGTATCGCTCTAGTATCATAACATAGTTAAGTAGTGGTTTGAATCCTGCAGACACTAACAGTGTGCAATTGTGTGTGTGTGTGTGTGTGTGTGTGTGTGTGTGTGTGTGTGTGTGTGCGATTTCCTTTGAGAGGAGTGCCCTTTTTGGAGACTGGGAAAACACATTAAAAGAGGTACAATCCTCTTTGGAAAGTCTGATGATGTCAGCATCCTACAAATATAGCAGGAGAAGAAAAACCACCCAGTAAAGCATATAGCATGCTGTGTTAATGCGTATTTCTGTAGTATCATAACATAGGTAGGGGTTTGAATCCTGCAAATGCTGACAGTGTGCAATTGGGTGTGTGTATGTGTGCAATTTCCTTTGAGAGGAGTGCCCTTTTTGGAGACGGGGAAACACATTAAAGGAGGTACATTCCTCTTTGGAAAGTCTGATGATGTCAGCATCCTACAAATATAGCAGGAGAAGAGAACTCACCCAGTAAAGTATATAACATGCTGTGTTGATACGTATCTGTAGTATCATAACATAGGTAGGGGTTTGAATCCTGCAAACGCTGACAGTGTGGGGGGGGGGTGTATGTGTGCGATTTCCTTTGAGAGGAGTGCCCTTTTTGGAGACTGGGAAAACACATTAAAAGAGATACATTCCTACATTCCTCATTGGAAAGTCTGATGATGTCAGCATCCTACAAATATAGCAGGAGAGAAGAAGCCCCCCAGTAAAGCATAGAGCGTGCCATGTTAATGCGTATCTCACTAGTATCATAACATAGTTAGGTAGGGATTTGAATCCTGCAATTGCTGAGTGTGTGTGTGTGTGTGTGTGTGTGTGTGTGTGTGTGTGTGTGTGTGTGTGTGTGTGTGTGTGTGTGTGTGTGTGTGTGTGTGACACAGCTGATCAATAAGGTGTGGATTTTGCTTTTACTATGGTATGACACATCATGATTAAAACAGTACGTGCATTGCACACATCAGGTATCTGTGTGGTAAATAAATATGTGTACATGTGACCTCAATCAGTACATAGGTGTGAAGCCTGCATAATACATGAATACATTTGTTACATTTGACAGATTGTGCTGCTGCTTCTCAGATCGTAGGTCACATATGTATGTATGTGACAAGGCCAGCCACTGTAGTGATCTGTGGCCAAGGTCATCTGTGCCACACAGGGGGTGTGTGTATGTGTCTGATTTCCTTTGAGAGGAGTGCCCTTTTTGGAGACTGGGAAAACACATCAAAAGAGGTACATTCCTCTTTGGAAAGTCTAATGATGTCAGCATCCTACAAATATAGCAGGAGAAGAGAAGCCACCCAGTAAAGCATATAGCGTGCCATGTGTCTGATTTCCTTTGAGAGGAGTGCCCTTTTTGGAGACTGGGAAAACACATTAAAAGAGGTGCATTCCTCTTTGGAAAGTCTGATGATGTCAGCATCCTACAAATATAGCAGGAGAGAAGAAGCCCCCCAGTAAAGCATATACAGCTCCGTGTTAATGCGTATCTCACTAGTATCATAACATAGTTAGGTAGGGGTTTGAATTCTGCAATTGCTGAGTGTGTGTGTGACACAGTTGATCAATGCAGTGTGGATTTTGCTTTTACTATGGTATGACATACCATGATTAAAACAGTATGTGCATTGCACACATCAGGTATCTGCGTGGCAAATAAATATGTGTACATGTGACCTCAATCAGTACCTAGGTGTGAATCCTGCATACTACATAAATACATTTGTTACCTTTGACAGATTGTGCCGCTGCTTCTCAGATCGTAGGTCACATATGTATGTATGTGACAAGGCCGGCCACTGGAGTGATCTGTGGCCAAGGTCATCTGTGCCACACACACCCATGACAGTTACTATAGAGTAGTGTGAGTGGGGGTATATGCCTGGGGTATATGTCAGACATGTTCATACACAACAACGACTGGCAATAATGGACAGTCATTATAGATGTACAGCAGTCTTGTGGATATGCATTCAGGCCCCTAATATCTTATGTGATACACCGAGGGACTCCACAATACCTATGGATATGTGGATACCAAGGGACAGATGACATAACATGTGGCTGTATGTACATATTGGTACCCAACATACATGTTGAGGGCTACCACCTATGTGGTACTGTCGGGATAGTATGTATAGTAAATGTGGATGACTATGCAACAGTCGGCTTACTGCTATACAGCATGTATCGGACAACAGGTATCTGTCTGTATGATACCCTTGTGTAGGATATGTGTCTCATCCAGGGGATGCATTGTAGGCCAATGCATGCATTTCCAGATGTGGATGGACATATCCCTAGTGTGTTTGCATGTACCTAAGAGGGCTATATGCCAAACAGGTGTGGTCCCAGGATAGGGTGGTGGTCAATACCACTGGTTACTGTTATAGTATAGTACTGGAAGGATCCAACTGTTACTGAGTTCCCTACAACTGTGTGTCATTTGTCAGGACATCATCTAATGATTGGTTATAGTCATGTTGTTGAGGTTGTGTATACTACCAGACTGCTGTGGGTGATACTGTTAATATCTGTCAATGATTTGCATAGTGTCAACCCATGTCATACACACATGTGTACCCATGTTAGTACATATCTGCAGTAGAATGCATACTGGCCATCGAAAGATACTATGAGATGTTAACAATGTGTACAACAGGGTATGTCACACATCCCATGTGTCCACTATGCATGTACATGCAGACAGTGCGCACATACCATGTTCACAGATGTACACCTGCTAATCTGTACTGCACACATCACACACATGCTGTCCACTCAATAACACATGCTGGCAACACTTTACACTTCAGCCAAGTGGCACATGGGTGGACAATGCATACTCAGACCTAACACTGGTGTAAACAATGCTACATTGACAATCATAGCTTTGATGCATAATGCCTGCTCTGATATACCTACAAGGATATCATTACACTTTCCTGTTGACAACTTGCTAATATTGCTACACTGCTATAATGTCAACCTGTGCATCAGCACCATGTTAGCCTGTTCCTGCATCAATGTTACAGATGACAGGAGGTGGCACAGGTGTCATCATATGCACAGGGTGTGTTGTTGGTTTGCCAGAGCCTGACATTGACCAATCCAATCGACATGTGTATGTGTGTGTGTGTGTGTGTGTGTGTGTGTGTGTGTGTGTGTGTGTGAAGGACAACAGTACAGCATGGGCCAATGTTGATGTAATGTGTGTGTGTATGTGTGAGCCCTAGTTGTTTGGTTAATGTGTGTATGTCTGCATGCACACAGCTCCACCACATGGCTGCCATATACGGGAGGTTGTGGGACAGCCACAGACTGTACCTGCTAGGCTGTGCAGATCACTGTCTCTGGCCATGGACACGGTACCTGTGCCTGGCAGAGGTGCTATGGACAGTATCGGGTACCAACCCTGACTGGGTACTATCATCAGAGGCAGAGGTATGATGACTTGACCCATGTCCTTGCTGGGACTGGCCAGAGCCACATGCACGTGGTCTACTAGGATGGTCAATGGACAGGCCAGGTACTGCCAATATGGGAGCGGCTGTGATCTGTGGGCCATCATCGATGACTGCCAGCTGTTGTTGTTGCTGGCATGCGTCCGTGTTGACGTCTCAGCCATCCCGCACGGTCCTGGCTCATGGAAGACACATTGTGGAGGCCATCTAATGTCTCTCCCCAATGTCTATCAATGAGCTCGGTGTAATTCCGGATGGCACCGGCAAGGTCACGGATGCTGTCATTGATAGCAGTGTAATGGGCCCTCTGTGCCCTTAGTCCCTGTCTGGTGTACCGTTCCATATGTGCCTGTGCCTGCATTACAGCCCGGAACATACTGGAGGTTGTAAGACAAGTGAGGGCACATCTGCCAGGGGCAATACGAACAGCAGTGCTCCCCCGAGAACACCTGGACATCTGCCTATGTGGTACCATTCCAGGAATCCGGCTATGGCTGCTGTGAGGGGATGCAAGTGCCATGGGTACCACACTCTCCTGGTCAATGCCAACTGTATGCTGTCCCTCGGCTAAGGCCATTGGTGATGAGGGATGTATTGGCAGTATGAGTGTGCGCATAGATGGGGTTGAACGCTGTGTACTGTCGATTGGCAGACCAAAGACAGACCCTGTCAAACCTTCCTGTGCCAGAATACATGTCTCATCATCTCCACTACTTGTGGCAGTGACTTCAGGTTCCCTGCTGCTTTCAGCCACCCCAAACTCAGCACCTGTAAGAGAAGGTAATCACACATACCACAAATCCAGTCTCACATAGACCTATCGCAACAGCAAACCAAACACATAAGCACACAAAAACATACTCGGAGGCTCTAAATAAAAATCTGCCCAAGCAACAGAGACCTCCAAAGCAGACATCCAAGCAACTGCTACTCCACAACAATACCCATGTATCACATAGTTCACAAATTCAGTGTGCCACACAGTCACAGCCCATAAGGCTAAACGACACACCTAATACACTTGTAATAGGTGACTCTATTGTCAGACATACTGACGTCCCTCTCACCAGGCTGAACAAGGAGAAGGTCACTGTAAGCTGCCTGTCGGGTGCCAGGATCTGCCACATAACACAAGCACTCAGGTCACTCCAAAGCAAGTACAAATATGACTCTGTCATTGTCCATGCTGGTGTGAATGACTTGAGACGTACCTCCCTGGATTACATGAAAAGAGACATAGAGGAGCTCTCTGATCATGTGGCCCAGGCCGGTATGACCCTGACCTTGAGTAGCATCTTACCCTCACCAAGAATGATACCACAGTATAAAGACAAAATGATCAATTTCAACAATTGGCTAAAGTATTGGTGTCACTCAAAGGGGATCCAGTGTCTGTCAGCCTGGGATGACATGCTTGACAAGCCACGTTGCTTCGCTAGGGATGGCTTGCACCTGTCACCCCTGGGTTTTCGAATACTGGCCAAGGCTCTTGCCACCCCCATAGTGCCTTTTTTAGGCAAGGCTCAAAAGACAAACCCACCTCCTTAGACAACACAAGGAAAAAGAAACTAAGGGTAATGCTGCTCAACACCAGAAATCTAAACCTCAAGATGCACGCACTTGAGGCACTCCTCAGTATGGAGAATATCGATATCTGTGCAGTAACAGAAACCTGGTTCAAGGCTCCCGAGAGCACTCCAGCACTACCAGGCTATACCTCATACCATGCTTTTCGGCCCCAAAACTCGGACCGAACCACAAGAGGAAGGGGAGAATCCATATTCATCAAAGATACCCATACCGTCAGGCTAGTGGTACTGCACAAAGCATCTGAGACCATCCATGTGCAACTAACAGTGGGCAAAACTGCCTTCCAGTTTGTAGCCTGCTACAGACCACCCTCCCAAACTCAGGAACCCCACTCGGCTTTCCTGAAGACACTGGAGAATATGAAGGTCTCTCCAAACACCATTATATTGGGTGACTTTAACTACCCAAACATAGACTGGGAGCACTACTCAAGCCCCAACACCCTTACCCAACGGTTCCTAGAATTTATAAACTCAAATGCTATGGAACAACTGGTCACCACTCCCACAAGAGGGGAAAACATATTGGACCTGATCATCACCAACATGGGGAATCTATGTTCCATACCAGAGGTATACCCCTCATTGGTAAGATCTGACCATAAATTAATCACTATGGACATCCATATCCCGTCCCCACCCCCAGCAAAGGAAACCACGGTCAAAAACTTCTCAAAAGCAAACTTCCCACTACTCAAAACTGAGGTGGAATCCTTCAAAGCCCCAGGGCTAGTAGAAAATATGGCCCAGACCGCAGAATCCTTTACAAACGCATTCTATGGATACCTACAGGAATGCATGGATCGTGCTATCCCAAATAAAACCAAGACACACTCCTCCAATGGCAGGAAACCTGTCTGGTGGACCCCAGCCATAAATAAGCTGTACAGCAGAAGGAGGAAGCTACTACATGATAGAGCAAAATCCCTGAAAGGGAAGGCAACTCTGATCAGTATTAGCAAGAAACTATGAACCCTCATAAAATCATCTAAGGCTAGCTTCGAAAGAAAAATTGCACAAGATGCTAAAGATAATCACAAGGCTTTCTTTAGTTATGTCAGAAACCTGGGTGGAAACTCCCAGATATGCTCTGAATTAGTGCAAAATGACAAAAAATGCACTGATCCCACATACATTGCCAACATCCTGGCAGACAGATTCAGTACAAACCCCCCCCCAAAAAAAAATGAGCAGATGACTATCCCAACAGAGTGTAGCCTCCCTGACATCACAGATGCACAGGTGAAAGCTGCCCTCTCCAAAGCAAAAAACACAGCATCAATGGGACTGGACGATGTTCCGGGCTGCATTGTACATGAGCTCCAAGAAGAACTAAACCCTCACTTAAAATCACTGTTCAGTCTCAGCCTTACAACAGGATATGTACCCAAAAAATGGCATACAGCAACAGTGGTCCCACTCCATAAAGGTGGTGCCACAACAGTCCCCGGAAACTATCGCCCTATAAGCCTAACTAGCCTGGTCTGCAAAGCTATGGAGCGTATCATCATGGAAATCATAAACAAAGACATTGGGAACCTCCAAACACTGGATCCTACCCAATTCGGCTTTGTTAATGGCAGATCTTGCCTCTTGAACCTGGTCAATTTCTTTGAAACAGTTACCAAGGCCATAGACGAAGGGAAGGTAGTCCACACAGCCTACCTTGAACTTGCAAAAGCCTTCGACACAATACCCCACTCGGGCATCATAAATAAGCTCACCAGCTTAAATATCAACCCCTATGTCACAAGATGGGTTGCAAACTGGCTTAGGGATAGAACCCACATGGTCAGAATTGCAGGTGCCATGTCAGACTCTAAACCAGTTACAAGTGGCGTCCCACAAGGCTCAGTCCTGGGACCTCTCTTGTTCGGTATATCTCTGAGGTACAGGCTAACACAGGAGGACTATGGCTGACAAAGTTTATAGATGACTGCAAACTGGGAGCCATAATCGACACACCGGCTGACACAAGCATCCTCCAAAAAGGTCTCACAGAGACGGATAACTGGTGCCAGAGCCATGGCCTAAAGTTAAATGCCAAAAAGTGCATAGTCATCCCCTTTAGGAAAAACAAAGTGCCCACAAATTACCACATAGGTTGTAATCCATTAAGTACGGAAGAAGTAATTAGGGATTTAGGGACCCAAGTAGATTGCAATCTCTCCTTTGACAATCACATTGCCAAAGTGGTTAGAAAGACATTCTATATAGCCCACCTTATCATGAAGAGGTTCACATCTAGATCAAGATAGGTCATTGTGCCCTTCTACTCATCACTCATCAGGCCCATAATTGAATACAATGCCCCATTTGGGATGTACCTTACCCGACACCTGCTACAACTAGAAAGACCCCAAAAGTACCTCACCAAGAGGATCAAGGGACTCAAACTGATGCCCTACGCAATTAGGCTAAAGAAACTCCAGCTCTACTCAGTTGTTTACCACCTACTCAGATCTGCGCCTGACATATAAAGCCATGTCCAACCCAGAATTAATGGACATGCTCCACCTCAAGAAATCCAAATCCATCAGAACTACACGCTCCAGTGACTTAAACCTCACCACAGAAATAAATAGAACATGCTGGAGGGACAGATTCATATCCCAGAGGCTCCCCTCACTCTGGAACAAAATCCCAATCCATGTCAGACAGAGCCACTCAATGACCCTCTTCAAGAAGAATCTTGACGTTTGGATGGGAGATCGTAAATTTACCCCTGGGATCTCTTCTGTGTCACTGCTAGACAGAGGCATGGTAAACTAACCTTAAATGGGCTATCTTCTGTGACCTACTATACATGGCACAGTCAACTAATCTAAGAAGGGTGGCAAAAGCCAAACACACTTTGGCTAGGCTTGTAAATGCCCTAGGGCAATAGCCTAGTATCAACCTATGAACCTATGAACCTAAGACAGGAAACACACTTTACAATATGTACATGATGTTAGCACACATGCACACATGCACACATGAACACATGCACACATGCACACAAATACACTCCTCACTACAGCACATACACACACCCACACCAGCAATCCAACACATACCTCAATAGTGGGTGAAGGTGGGTGACAATATCACAAGGCAAACAGTCACCTCACATGTGTTAGCATGCAGAATATGTGTAGCTCAAGACCATGCAGTGCAAGTGTAGATGGCCCTATTTAATAACAGTATACATGGCTCTGATGCATGTGTGTAGTTGTTCAGTGATTGGCTACACCCTGGAACACAATGTGTACATGGACACAACATTGCTGTGCAAGTATTATGAGCTCTGCAATGTCCTGTGCATCATAACTCACAGGTATACATACCATGCCTGCATGTATTATCTGTGTGACACATAGATTTCCATGTCTGATTACAGTGTCTGTGTCCATAGCAGATAATAGTGGGCACAGGTGCAGCACATGCATGCTATGTACACACATGGAATGAGTGGTGCATGTAGACGTGAAGGAATCCCAGTGCTCGACATGGCCATTGTACAGTGGTTATGGTGAGTGTGGGACATGTTGCAGATATGTCAGTGCCAGCCATGACATGGCAGGCTACACAATTGCAACATTAAACACCACACATACCCAATGTGTGTCATGTGACCTATACACCCAATAGCATTCCAGGACATATATGTGACACTTTGTACAGATGGCGACTGCTGTGCATATTGTGTATACTGGCATATGTAAGCACACACACAACATGCCATGCATATTGTTTATAGGTGCATATGTTTGCACACACACAACATTGAGGTGCAAAGCAATGACTGCTATGTGTAGTACTGTGGTCACTGTAACTGGATGGGGTGTAGTACCATGTGCCATCATCATCATGCATCTTGTGGTCATTCATGGCTACTAATGTGTGACAGACCACCGCCTAGCATGCTGTACCTTATCTGCAGTGCCATGGCTACGTTCACAATTACACAGCCACTTTGTACATGGATGTGTGAGGTGCCCAATCGGGAGCATTGCCTAACATGACTGTGTTATGTGTTGAAGAGTGTTGCACAGCCCCATGATAGGCCACTACCCCTGAGGTACATCATGTGTGTGTGGATGACATGTGGGATACTGAAGTGTGACCTTACAACGGGTGTGTGGTAATGCCATATGTAGCATGTTTTTGTGTACTGCATATGATAAATGTGTTATGTTGTGTACAGCTGTAGCAACTATGCTTGTCCAATGTGCAGTATGGTGTTGCCACAACTGTGTCTGATGCTCTGTGTATTGCATGTCATTGAGGCAGCTACTGACATTACTGAGCTGTGCAAAGTCTTACAGCAAACATGCACGGCATGTATTATGCGTAGGTGTGTTACGTGTACATGGCCTACACCTCACCTATGACATGCACATTTCATTACCAACATTGTAGTTATACCACACTCACCAGCATGGATTGTCTGCCCTCCTGTCACACCAGGGGGACCTACGAGAATATGAGAGAGCTTGCCAGTGGCCACAACTGTGGCATTGCTACTGTGGGTATGCTAAACTACAGTAGAACAACAGTCAACAGTCACAGGTGTACAGATAATATTCCAAATATCAGTATTGCACAACACTAGGCAGCACAACTGCTAAACACACAGTACACATCTCACGTAGACATAATCTAACAATACAGTTAACTGTAGTCTACAGAAAGGGCATGTTACCTGCTCGCTCCATGTGAACATGCTGGGTGGCTCCGGCCTCCATGACAACACATGCCAGTGGGAGTTGCTGCTGTTGTCCAGGAGCCACCACCCTTAGGAGCAGCTCCTCCACTCTGGTGAGGGGGGGATGAATGGCCACCATAGGAAAAGACCCAAATCCATTTTAATAAAGACAGACACATATTATAGTAGTACCTTAGCTGAGGAGTCTTCAGTCACTGATATTGATATTGCCAGCACCCAGGAAAAAACCCACCCCCAAAAACAATGCAATGTGGACCACCCTTTAGACATAGTGGGAGGAGGGGAGGCAGAAAACACAGGAATAGGAACAGGAATAGTTACGGTGGAGGGACTATTACAGAATTTAATGATGCAGTAGATAATAACTGTCACAATGTTTTGAATATATCTACTGCAATTTTAACACAAGTGCAGAAGCAGCTCCTCAATAAAGGTTTGAATTTTGTGCCCGGCTTTTTTGTGGATGAAACTTGCATGGTATCTGACTTATATGACTTTTGCCGTAGACTTAATCTGAAATTGTTCTTTTCCTGTGACAATTCTCAAAGGTCTACTGGGTTCTGATTCCTCAAGTCTGAATTCCAGCCACCAATGAACAAACATGTGTCCATCTTTTTAAAGGCTGTGCTCAAAGATCTACACTTTAACAATGGTAATTCTCTAATATCGGGTCATAATTTAACTATTGGGGAAAGTAAAGCTTTACAGGAGCTTAAGGACAATCATAAAATTGTCATTGTACCTGCGGACAAAGGAGGGGTAGTAGTCATATTAGACACGGATTATTATCTTGACGAGGGTAAGGAACAGTTGTCCAACCCACATCACTATATGGCTATGCCTTTACATCCTACACCTAATTTTAAGAAAGACATTGACTCATTTTTGAGTGAGGCTGTGGATGAAGGCATTATATCAGAGAAGTTCAAATCTCATCTAACGGTTAGGGGTCCCCAGAAATAAATTATGTATCTTTTGCCCAAGGAGGGGGAGGAGGGGGAGTATCCATATTCATCAAAGATACCCACACTTCCAGGTTAGTGGCAATGCACAAAACATCGGAGACCATCCAGGTGCAACTAACCATAGGCAAAACTGCCCTACAGTTTGTAGCATGCTACAGACCACCCTCTCAAACTCAGGAACCCCACTCAGCCTTCCTGAAGACACTGGAGAGTATGAATGTCTCTCCAAATACCATCATATTGGGAGACTTCAACTACCCAAACATAGACTGGGAGCATTATTCAAGCCCCAACACCCTAGCCCAAAGGTTTCTAGAATTCATAAACTCAAATGCGATGGAACAACTAGCCACCACTCCCACAAGAGGAGATAATATACTAGACCTGATCATCACAAACATGGGGACACAATGCTCCACACCGGAAGTATACCCCTCATTGGTGAGATCAGACCATAAATTAATCGCACTGGAAATTCACATCCCGCCCCCACACCCAGCACAAAAGACCACAGTGAAGAATTTCTCAAAAGCTGACTTCACACTTCTTAAGACTGAAGTGGTATCCTTCAAGGCCCCTGGGCCAGTGGAAACCACAGCCCACACCACTGAATCTTTTATAAACACTTTCTACAGACACCTTCAAGAATGCATGGATCATGCAATCCCAAATAAAACCAAAACCCATTCCCCCAAAGGCAGGCGTCCTGTCTGGTGGACCCCAGCCATAAACAAGCTTTACAACAGGAGGAGGAAGCTACTACATGACAGAGCAAAATCCCCAAAAGGGAAGGCATCTCTGATCAGTACTAGCAAAAAACTACGATCACTCATAAAATCATCCAAGGCCAACTTTGAGAGAAAAATCGCAAAAGACACTAAAGACAATCACAAGGCCTTCTTTAGTTATGTTAGAAACCTGGGTGGAAACTCCCAGATATGCTCAGAGTTAGTCCAAAATGACAAAAAATACACTGAACCCACAGACATTGCCAACATACTGGCAGACAGGTTCAGTGCAAATCCCCCCCACCCAAAAAGAGAAATATCTATCCCAGCAGAGTGTAGCTTCCCTGACATCTCAGACGCCCAGGTGAGAGCCGCCCTCTTCAAAGCTAAAAACACAGCATCAATGGGACCAGAAGGTGTCCCGGGTTGCATGCTACATGAACTCCAAGAGGAACTAAACCTGCACATAAGGCTGCAGTTTAATCTTAGCCTTACTACAGGATACGTACCCAAAGAATGGCATACAGCAACAGTGGTCCCACTCCACAAAGGAGGTGCTTCTATGGATCCTGGAAACTACCGCCCCATAAGCTTGACGAGCCTGGTCTGCAAAGCTATGGAGAGGATCATTATGGAACTCATAAACAAAGACATTGGGGACTTACAGACACTGGATCCTACCCAATTCAGCTTTGTCAAGGGCAGATCCTGCCTTTTGAACCTGGTCGACTTTTTTGAAACAGTCACTAAGGCCATTGATGAGGGTAAGGCAGTTCACACAGCCTACCTTGATCTTGCAAAAGCCTTCGACACAATATCCCACTCAGGCATCATAGACAAGCTCACCAGCTTAAATGTAAACCCATATGTCATAAGATGGGTTGCAAACTGGCTCAAGGACAGAACCCACAAGGTCAGAATTGCTGGAGCCATGTCAGACTCTAAGCCAGTCACAAGCAGTGTCCCACAGGGCTCGGTCCTGGGACCCCTCTTGTTCGGCATTTATTTTTCCAAGGTGCAAACAAACATAGGAGGATTGTGGCTGACAAAGTTTGCAGATGACTGCAAACTGGGTGCCATAACTGATACTCCAGCGGACACAAGCATCCTTCAGAAAGGCCTCATAGAAACGGATAACTGGTGCCAGAGCCATGGCCTTAAACTGAATGCCAAAAAATGTATAGTCATACCCTTTGGGAAAAACAAAGTACCCACACATTACCACATAGGTGGTAATCCATTAAGTACGGAAGAAGTAATCAGGGACCTAAGGACCCAAGTTGACTGTAACCTCTCATTTGACAATCACATTGCCAAGGTGGTTAGGAAGACCTTCTATATTACCGACCTTATCATGAAAGGATTCACATCTAGATCAAGAGAGGTCATTGTGACCCTATACTCTTCCCTTATCAGGCCCATAATTGAGTACAATGCCCCATTTGGGATGTACCTTACCCAACACCTGCAGCAGTTAGAAAGACCCCAAAAGTACCTCTCCAAGAGGATCAAGGGTCTCAAACATATGTTATATGCTGCCCGGCTGAAGAAACTCCAGCTCTATTCAGTCGCGTACCGCCTACTCAGAGGCGATCTATGCCTGACGTACAAGATCATGTCCAATTCAGAATTAATGGACATGCTCCACCTCAGAAAATCCAAATCCACCAGAGTCATGAGAGCGAGAGATTTGAACCTCAACACAGAAATAAATAGGACGTGCTGGAGGGACAGATTCATAACCCAGAGGCTCCCTACACTCTGGAACAGAATCCCAGTCCATGTTAGGCAGAGCCCCTCAATGACTCTCTTCAAGAGAAATTTTGACGAGTGGATGGGAGATCGTAGGTTTACCCCGGGAGTCAACTCTGTGTCACTACTAGACAGAGGCACAGTAAACTAAAGCCTAAATGGGCATAGTATTCTCATTCCAAGGGGTGGCGAAAGCCACACACACACTCTGGCTAGGCTTATAAATGCCCTAGGGCAGATAGCCTAGTATGAACCTATGAAACTATGAACCATTGACCAAACCACCTGGTCGGTCTATTGTTTCAGGGATAGGTTCATTGACTGAACCTCTCTCGGCCTTTTTGACCCAATATTTGAAACCTCTTTTGAATCTAACTGGGGCGCGCATACAAGACACTACACAGTTTTTGAAAATCTTTTCAGATACTCAACTAGAATCTGGGTGGCTTCTTTGTACTTTAGATGTTAAGGCTCTGTATACTAACATCCCCCATTGGGCCGGCCTTCAGGCCTTACAATTCTGGCTGGATTGTGACAACTTATATCCAGCTGGATTTAGTACTCTAATGTATGGCAGAGCATGTGTTGAATAAAAAATGTTTTTTTACTTTCAGGGGGAAATGTTATTGGCAGATTCAGGGCACCATGATGGATGCATCATTTGCACCGATCTATGCGGATTTGTTCATGACCTTTTTGGAAGAGCAAGTAATATATGATCCCTCCCATAACATGTATACTGATGAAATTGACATCTGGAGGAGATATCTGGATGATTGCTGGATGGTATGGCGGGCGGATATGGGTTTTCTTCTTGAGTTTGAGCAATACCTTAATGACAATAAGTGTGGTATAGAGTTTACTCTGAATTCGAATAGTAATGAAATTAATTTTTTTGAATGTTACTATCCGGAAAAATTTGGACAATATTCTAAGCAATAAAGTTTTCCAGAAATACTCTCGATATAACAATTTGCTTTATGCTACTAGTTTACACCCCAGCCATATCATCCACAACATCCCGAAATCCCAATTTCTACATATGAAAAGAATTTGTTCCACTCAAAATGAATATGACTCTTCCCAGCAGGACCTCTGCAATAGATTTCGGAATAGGGAATACAGGGACTTTGACATCATTTCTGCCAGTAATTGGGCCAATAATCAAGACAGGATGTCTTAATTAGAATATACAGCCAAAACCAGGGTAGACACTAGTGATACCATCAGGTTCATAACAACGTTTGGGAGAAACACCAATATTATCAAGGAAACAATTAACAAACATTGGAACATCCTTATGGCCAACGACAGTTTGCGACCAGTATTGGGGACAAGGTGTCAATTCTTATTCAGGAAAGGTAAAATGTTGGGTTCCCATTTTTCCCATTTTAAACATACCAGTAGTGGGGGTGCTATACACCAACAACTCATCCTGTCTGGGGATACTCTTTTTGGCACATTCCCTTGTGGACACTGTTCTTCGTGATGATATGTGAGTAAACTTAAGCAATTTACTATCAAAAATACCAGCAAAGTGTATGACATCAATTGTTTTCTGAATTGTTGAACTGACTGGATTGTGTATTTGGCCACCTGTAAATGTTTAGCCTTTTATGTTGGTCAGACATCTCATCCACTAAGAATATTTATGTCGGAACACTGGAGCGACATACGTAATAGACATGATACCTATGCTCTATACAGGCACTGCTAAATGCATCCCAATGCAGACTTACACTTTTTCATAATTGATAGAATTGCTGGTAATAGGAACAACATGCAGGGATGGCATAGCATTTTGAATAAGAAAGAAAAATTTGGGATTATTAAGCTGGGAGGGCTTTTCCCACCCGGACTAAATGATCATTTATAGTGTTTTACTTTTTTTCCTGTATGTAACCTAATTTACTATTATTTATTTGTTTAAATCCATGTTTAATTGAAGGTAGTGATGCTGTTAATTTATGTGTGTGTGGAGGGGGGGGTTGTCCTTCTCATGGGTGGATGGGTCTATTTATGTAGGAATGATTTTCATTGTGTAAAGGTATTCCACTGATGAAGGCTGTTTTGCCAAAACCGGTATGGAGAATAAAATCATAATTGCCATTTTAATGGCTTGATTTAGTCTTGTTGGTCTATTTATTTGGCTGTTTTCACCTGAATGCTGGTAGTTTGAATCTGTGGACAGTATCTACATTTACAGAAGAATAAGAGGTGAGGAAAAAGGCCCAAAAAGCAGGGATTATTTTTATTTCATATAAAGAACCTTTGACTTGCCAAAGTGTGGCACACTCATAGGTTCATAGGAGTTTACTAGGCTAGCTGCCCTAGACCCCTTACAAGCCTAGCTATATATTAATTCTGAATGACCTCAATTGTCCTTGGTTAGATGGATGTAATTCATAGAACGAGTCTATGATAAACAGCGACTACCCCTGTCCATGAGGGACATGGGTGCCACTGCCAGGGTGAATTTGCAGTCTCCCATCCATTTGTCCAGGTTGCACTTTAATAGTGTCAGTGAGGAGCTCTGCATCACATGACTTGCTAGTTTATTCTAGAGTACATGCAATCTCTGAGAGATATATCTGTCTCTCTAGCATGTTCTGCTAATGTCACAGGCTAGGTTAGGATTCCTAGAGTGAATGACTTGTGCCACTTGACCTGTGGATGTGCAGCATATCCATCAGGGCAGGGTCAGAGACTTCCCTGTAGGACAATCACAAGTTGCCTCTCAGCAGCCTATATGATACAGAGTACAGTGACTGTGCTTTCAGTTTCTCCATGTAAGTCATGGTTTGGAGGCCCTGTATTTTCTTGGTGAGAAACCTCTGTGGTCTCTCCAGCTGTTGCAGGTGTCTGGTGAGGGACATGCAGAAGGGAGCATTGTAATATGTTAATGGTCTGATGAGAGTTAAGCACAATGGAGTTATAGCATCCATAGACCTGGAGATGATGCCCTTACTTATAAGATGCTCAGCAAAGAAGGCTTTCCTTACCATTGTGGAAACTTGATGGTCAGATTTCAGATTGTTATCTACTTGGTGTTCCCAGATCTTGCACCACTGGGTTTAAACTTGGGGGGGGGGGTGATGTCAATATTGCAATTAGCAGGGAATTCTGCTTTGCTAAAGGGGCAAATGGCATAATAATGCAGATTTTTGCATTTAGTTTTAGACAGTGGCTTTGACACCAGTCATTTGTCTGTGTTATCCCCTTCTTTAATGTGTTAACATATCTGGGAGACTCAATGATTGCATCCAATTTGCAATCATCAGCAAACTCGGTAAGCCAAAGACTGTCTACTTTAGCTAGGACTTCTGAGAAAAGCATCTATCCTTGTGATATGCCACTGGTTGCAGGTCTACTGGTAGAGGTGGAGTCACCAACTTTGACAGTATGTGTTCTGTCGGTGAGCCAAATGGCTACCCGTCTATTGATGTAAGCATTAATCTCTGGCAGAGAGAGTTTTTCAAAGATACCTGAGTGGGGAATTATTTCAGATGACTTGAATAGGTCAAGATAGGCATTATGCACTGCTTTTTCTTCATCTAGGGTTTTGGTGACTTTCTTGAAGAAGTTTGCTAGGTTTAAGAAGCATGATCTACACTTAATGAAGCCACACTGGGTTGGATCTAGAGTTTGAAGGTTGCCTATGTCCTTGTTGACAAGGTCCATGATGATTCTTTCCAGAGCTTTGCAGATGAGGCTGGTTCGACTTATGGGTCTATAGTTCCAAGGATCGGTTGATAGACCCCCTTTATGCAAGGGGATTACTGTTGTTGTTCTCCACTCTTCTGCAACAAAGCCAGTTCTCAGGTCATGATTAAAGAGAACATCAAGTGGGTCCACTAGGTCCTGTTTTAGATTGCTTAATATGCAACCTGGGATGTTATCTAGTACAGTTGAGGCCATGTTTTGGCCTTTGAGAGCACAGATATGACCTGATCTCTAGAGATACTAGACAGAAGACTGGTGTTGGGTATGCTTTCGGGTATGGCTGGTGGGGACAGAGGTGAAGTTTGCATCAGATCTGTCAGATAGCACTCTGGCAATTTCCTCTGGTATAGTATGAGTGGACCCATCTACTACCAGTTTGGCACATAGCCAGGCATTCCCTTTTAGATTTTGGATGTAAAGAATGCCTTATGTTTATCCTTAGCTAGGGATGCTATTTTAGTTTCGTAATTAGCTTTAGAGGAATTTACAAGATTTCTGATTTGCTTGTTCAAGCTGTGGAGGGAATTATTCCTCTGCTGAGTCAGTTCCCTCTTGTTGTTATACATCAGTTTCTTCCTTTTGTTATACAGCCTATTTTACTTGAGGTCCACCAGCGTGACTTGTTTTTTTTCAGGAAGACTTGGTTTTACTCCAATCGGATACAGCCGAATCTATACAGTTGCTTAAGTTTTTATACAGGGCATTTGTGTACACCTCTGCATAGTAGTCATTCTTGTCTGTGATTGTAGGAGTATAAAACGTATTATACCATCACTTAGTAGACTATAGTTTGCTTCAGAAAAGTCTTTTAGTTTTTTGCTCCTCTTGTGGTGACAGGTTCAATAGTTACTTTGAATGAGAATGATTTATGGTCTGACCTTACCAGGGAGGTCATCACACAGGGGGGAGTGTAGTAACACCTCCATGTTGGTAATTACTATGTTTAGGGCATTTCAGCCCCTTGTGGGGGTGTAGACTATCTGTTCCAGAGCTTTTGTACTGAGAAATTCCAGGAATCTCTGGGCGAGCATGTTCATGCTCATGTATGCCACTCAGTCAATGGAAGGATAGTTCAAATCTCCCATGACTGAAGTACTGGGCTGTACGGCAAGTAACTCCAGTAAGTCCGGATAGGTAGTTTGCTTTTCTTGTTTCGTAGTGGAGGAACTATAGTTAGCAATGATGTGGTAGGGTATTAATTAGACATGTAGTAGTTCGAGAGAGTCAAGATGTTTGACCTGTCTTGAGGTATACATGGCTTTAATGAAGACAGATACACCTTCATCTTTGGTTCTTTTATGCTTATTTTGAGGTCTGAATGTATGGAGGGTATTGTACCCTTGCATGGCCGGTGTGCTCCCTGTGGCCTTGAACTATGTCTCAGTGACTGTACATACGTCAACATCATTCAAGGTGAGGAATGCTTCCAGGGACTGCAGCTTCATGTTTAGACTCCTAGCATTAAGCAGTAGAACTTTGAGTTTCTCTCAAGTGGATTTGTTACATCAGAAATTTTTCTGTTCTGACATTGCTTTAAAAGGCACTATAGGGGAGGCAAGAGCCGTTGCCAGTATCTGAAAGCCTAGAGGGGACAAGTGCAGATCATATCTGGCAAAGCAGCATGGCCTGTCAACCATATCTTCCCAGGCTAAAAGATACTGGATCCCCTGGACTAACACCAGAAGCTAAGCAAATTGTTGAATTCAGTCATTTTTATATTATGGTAGCATTCTGGGTGAAGGCAGAATTCTGCTTAGGGCTGGGACATACCTGCCTGGGACACATAATCTGAGAGTTCAGTCATGTCTCTTTTCATATAGTCCAGTGAGGTACATCTCAAGTCATTCACTCCAACATACTTATTCTTGAGTGACTTGAATGCATGTGTGATTTGACAGATCATGGCACCTGACAGGCAGCTGACCATGACCTTCTCCTTGTCCAGCCTGCTGGGATATCTGTGCATCTAACAAGGGAATCAGCTATGACCAAGACATTAGGTTTTTTAGGTGTTTTGCCTTAGGGTATTATTTGCTGAATGTATGTGTTATTATGTGTTGTGGTTTCTATTTGCATAGTAGTGTGTGCAAGTGGTTTATATTTGGGAGGTCTCTGATCTTTTGGTAGGCTTCTAGTGAGTACCTCCACGTATATGGATTCATGTGTCATGACTTCATTTTGTGTGAGACTTGAAGTGTGTGTGCGCTGACAATCTGTTTGATGTTCAGTTTGTTGTTATGTGAGAGATCTAATTCCAATTTCATAGTGCAATTACATCACTCACATAGGGTATTTATTTGTTTTAGAAGTAAGTGGCTGTCAGTATCCATGAGGCAATCACCACATTGCCTCAGGATGCCTATGCAAATCAGACGGGCCAGTGAAATGATGGGAAAATACCCGTTCATTATAGCATGCATTACTGTATGTACTATTAGGGGAGGGAGTGGGCTAGTTTAACCAGTTTTTGTGCTAGGACTAACAAAGTTGCTTGTTCTGTTGAAGGCTATGGATGATAAGTGTGGCAATGCTGCTCAATGCACACATAGTGCAGTAGAAAAGCTTGATAGGATTCTACTGACAGATGTCTAGGGAAAAATTGAGTTTCAAGATGCTTGCGTCTATACAGGGCCCTACTAATCCCTGTTGCACAGTGTACTGCAACGTGCAAACATGAGGCTTAAATACAGGTGAAATTAAAACACTTTTAAGCTAATCTAACAATAGCAAAGCACAAATGAACTTTCCTCCAGCAATCCCCAGTTCAGACTATGCTGGATCCACACTCTTTTTCCACAAAGTGCAGGGGGCCCTTCTTAATGTAAGATGGCTGGTTTAGTGCTCAAGTTGGGTTCATATTATAACACTGAATGCTGAAAATAGTGAACGGTGTTATGACACATATTCAGCAAACACTGAAAATGTCGAAACCACAGAACAGCGATTTCTTTCCTAGGGAAAGAACTTGTTGTTCCAACACCCCCCCAAAAAAACATTAAACACTTCCAAACACATACACACATACCTTAACCCTGATTATAAAAAAAACCCCAAAAAAGTAAACAACTAAATATACATATGCACGTAACCCAACTATACATCTAACAAAAAAAAAACAGTAAACATTTTAAAACATATGCACTTACCTTAACCCGCACCCTAACCCTAAGGTTAGTAACTCTCGCACATTTACATAAACAGTTCCAAACACAAACACACTTACCTTAACCCTTATCCTACCACCCCAAACAAAAGTAAACAGCTGAAAACACACACACATGTAACTCAACCATACATCTAACGCAAAATAAAACACAGTAAACACTTTCATACAAAAGCACTTACTTAATCTACACCCTAACCCTAAGGTCAGTAACTGTTGCACAATCACGCTCAGGATCTATACTGGACAAGGAACCACACTACACTCCAGAACATGCAAAGCAACAAAGCGGTCAAGCGACTTCTTTCCCAGGGAAAGAATTCACTGAACAGCCGATTAGCTGTTTTGCCTGTTCGCCCTACATGTGTCGACCAAAACGCATTCGACAAAATGCGTTTTTGTCATTCTAATATGAACTCCTCAAGTGTATCAGTAACAGGCTAAATTCAGCAGGTCTTCTTCTTAATGTAAGATGTCTGGTTTAGTTCTTAAGTGTAAGAATAACAGGTTACATTCAGCAGGTCTGAATCTAGTCTATGCTATCTAGGTATCATAACAGTGCAAATCAAGTGCAGAGTATAAAGCAGTCACAAACAGTAAAACAAAAAAAACAGAAATGATGCAGCAGTTAGATAAAATACAGTTCAAAACATGCAGAAGAATCGCAAAATATGCTTATTTTCTTGTTTTTTTTTTGCCTTGAACATCTTGGACTAAAGCAGAAACACTCTAGAACTCTTGGAAAGGACACCAAACATAGAACAGCTCCTGTTAATTGAGCACAAACTCATAAAAACATGAGGCTTAAATACAGGTGAAATGAAACACTTTTAAGCTAATTTACCAATAGGAAAGTACACAATGAACCTTCCTCCAGCAAGCCCCAGCTCAGAAAATACTGGATCCATACTCCTGTGCCACAAGGGTGCAGGGGAGCCCTTCTTAATGTAAGATGGCCGGTTTAGTGCTCAAGTGTATTAATAACAGACTAGATTCAGCAGGTCTGAATCTAGTCTATGCTATCTAGGTAACAGAATAGTGCAAATCAAATATAGGTAAGTGCAAAAATATACATAGCACCCTTTTGTGTGTTTCCCAGCTCAGATAGATCAGGTAAACACCTACTGCCCCTAGATGAATAGTTCCAGTCCTTCTAATATAAAAGCATATTAAAGGAGTATCCAGAGTGAAATCCTACCACAAACAAATGTAAACATTATGAAATGCTACCACAAACTTAAAGATATAGATACAGCAGTGTACTTTAAACAGCTTATAAAAGTGTGATTATTCAATAAAAGTACTTCACATTGAATAAATGAGCCAAGAGAGACTCAACTGTACAGAATTTATAAAGGCGCTAAAAACAAGATAAGCTGATTAATAGGCCCTCCAACCAATAAAACTACATTCAGAAATCTCAAGTGTTTCCCCAACCTAAACAGACCAGGCTACCTCCCAGTGCACTAGATGAAAAATTCACTGACTTCTTTTGATGTAAAAACAATAGTTTGCTAGAGTGTAAAAATACATTACTTTATCCAACAACTAGCTAGATAATGAAGTCAGATCAAGCAGAACAGACAAAGGTGGCAAAATGCATACTTTCAATATAAGAACAAAGAAATGCAAATAAATAATTCAGGATATCAACAGCAGTGTAGAATGGGAGGAACTTATTAAACTCAATTTACAGTAGAGGTGAGCACCTTAAAATCATCAAGTTTAAAAAGCAAATCAAAAAAGGCGAGGGTAGTTGGAAAACACAGCCTAGATAATTTAAGTGTCTACCTCTCACATAGAACAAAAATGGCAGGCCAAGCAGATTTCTTAAACAGAAAACAAAATGAAGCAGATATAACAAAGCAGCTCTATCAGTCACAGACAAAAAATATAGGTTTCTTCACCCAGCAGGGAATCACCAGCAACTAAGTGAGGTGGGAATATGAGAAATGTTAGAAGATAGGAAGAGATAATAAACAAGGATCTATCAATAAAGATAATAGCTGGCAAACTATAGTCAGGTGGACATCCAAGGGGAACCAGTTTGGAGATGTCCACTGCCACCTGTACTATTTATTAGAGCAATCAGGAGATCCCTAGAAGAGAAAAAAAAGGGCAAGGAGAAGCCTGTTTTATTTTTCTTTGCAGATGGTTGGAGTCCCCAGAGAGAAGACATGGAAATGGTTTGAAATGTTGTGCTGAAAATGGTTAAACGTTAAAACAAGAAGCTGTACTGGAATGTGGTCTACATAAATGATAAAAGTTAGAGTAGGGAGAGGTAGGTATGCAGCACACCAGAAAATCAGTCTGGATATGCTCACAAAACCAAGAGCTAAATTTCTGTGATTGTAAGTTTGTGAAATAAGAATATCTTGTAACAAAATTGATTTAAAATGAGAAACCGTGGTTGTTAGTTTACTGAAGTACTGAAATGTAAAAGTCTTTATGATTGTTGGAAGAGTAAATATCACTACAATGGCGAATACTCCCAAAGTGGGATATATATAACAAGACAATTACTAGTAATGCAAAAGGAGGAATTTATGAAAAGAATTGAGAATTACTACAATAGATACTTTTGAGAAAATAAGAATACAAAGACTGCAAGAAGGAGACTATGAATCTGGACAAAAGTTTGCACCCAGAATTTCAGAGCTAAATCCAGGTGATGCAACATCCACTAATGACTCAAAGAAAGAGAAAGGGGGAAACAAGACAGCTTTATAAATAAAAAAGTGTGTATAAATGCTTTCCCTTTGATCAGCTTTTTAATATGCAATGTTATTTGTCTTGAATAGTTGTGTTTAATATAATGTGTTTGTTACACTTGAACTCTTTGTAGTGTGCACACCCCCATCCCCTCTCAGCTTATTTTAATTAGGAATTGTACTTGTAGCAGTTTCTGATTCCACTGTGCTTAGTCAAGGAGGAGTGCCATATACCCTTAAGCTGCTTTTCTTTATAAGCTGTAAATTTTCCCCTTATATACCTTATTACTTTTCACCCAGTACTTAACTAGCCCTATAACCAGCATCTTCAATAGATTTGCTGCAGCCTGACTGAGAGTTTTTTTTTCTGAGTACTTACCTGCTGGTTCTTGTTCTCTGGGTGTCATTTATCCCTGTTTTAGTTTTTATTCTTCTTCTTCCCTGCCCCCCTTAACTTTGTTCTGATGCCTTCTCTCATGATGCTTTGCTCCATTCAATTGCTATCCTAGTGGGCACCATTTTTTGTTCCATATTCTGTAGTCTATTTTTCTTCTCAATAACTTGACCACCCTCATTCCACTATCACTATATTTAAGTGTATTCCTTGACACTGCAAACCTGTTGCTTCTCCCTACAAAGATACTTATGGTTTCACTAATAGTTTTATTTTTTCAGCTTCCAGTCTGTCATGACCTGGGCCAACCTGTTCAATTCTGCTATGCTCTGGCTCACTCTGCTCCTGTACCCTATCCCCATTCCCACCTACCCCTGCATACATTACACTTATACTCAATCCACAATAACCGCACATACGCTTTCCCCACCCAACTTCCTCCCAGACCTCCAATCAAACTTCACATCCTCTGTACTTTTATCAACCTGTCATATTAAAGACATTTGCATAGTCCCTCCTCCCACCTGTTAACTGTTCTGATTGTCACCTGTTATCTGAATAATTACAAGAAAGTAGCAATTGCCTCCATCTGTATCCCCACAGGAAACAATATCCTTATCTTAGAGCTCTTTTTTCCTGGATCTCTCAGACTGTCTCATATGAAACTGTTATCTTGGGTGACATTAACATCGATTGGAATGCCTTTGATCCTGATTCCCCTAACACCTCCATTAATCTCTTTGGCTTCTCCCAGCTAATCTCTGCCCCCACTTGTCTAAACAAACACACCGACTCTGGCTCCATACTAGATTGGCTTCTTACCTACAACCCTAACTCCTCCCACAACCCCTCTATCCTACTTGATACCCTAAGTGGCCATCATCCCACCTTCTTACTTTAACACTTACCTCTACTGCACACATCTCAGCTATACAAAGACTGCCGTAAGCTCTCAAACTTTAATCCATATGATTTCATCCACTCACTCTCTACAGTTAACTGGTCCTTCCTATATTATCTCCCGCTGGAGGAGGCTGTACTGACATTTAACAGCATCTTTCTAGACACACTTAACTCCCTGGCCCCCATCATTAAAAAAAAAGAATCAAAACCTATTATGCCCCCTGGCTAATGCTAGCCACTCATACTCTTATGCATAAGAGAGACAGTGCATGGAAAATGGAAAAAATGTAATGCTTCCGCTGATCGTCAGTCCTACAGAGAGCTTTGTACTTTACTAAAAAAACAGGTCACCCTTGACAAGAAAAACTACTTCTAAAACCACTACATATTCCTCATTCCAATCCCCAAATATTCTGGCAATCAGTAAATAAACTACTACATCCTGGCAGCCCCTCATCACCTAATCCATGCCCTAATAGCTCTCCCACTGATACTGATACATTTCTTAATTCCTTCTTCATTGACTCTATTTGCAATCTGACTAAAAATGACACCATCACCTACCCCACTCCTCCTTCATCAGCCCACCCAACCTGCTTCTCTCTTAAACCTATCCCCACAACTTATGTCAAGTCACTCCTTAACATGCTCTCCATCAGCTGATAACCTACCTCCTCAATTCCTAAAACTTGCTGCCGCTTCTATCATCTACTCCATCTCCATCTTAATCAATAGGTCAATCAAAGAAAACACTGTACCTGAAATCTGGAAGAAATCCTGTGTCATACTCTTACATAAAGTTGGTAACTCAACTGACCCCACAAATTTCAGGCCCATTGCCATTCTAGCTATCCTGTCAAAAAAATCTCCTCCTAGAAAATCTTCTTACCCCTACACAGCATGGTTTCCACCCAAATCACAGTACAGCTTCTGCTCAGATATCATTCACTAATTTTATTGCAATTTCTCATGACAACAATATAATCTCATGTTTGTTTCTGGACCTCTCCAAAGACTTTGACACGGTTTCCCACCAATTGCTTCTATCTAAACTATCTACCTTTAATCTGCTCAACTCTGCACTTTCTTGGTTCCTCAGCTATCTCTCCAACAGACTCCAGGCAGTTAAATGACAATCTAACTTTTTTCCCTTCTTACCAGTACAAATTGGGGTACCCCAAGGCTCCATCCTTGGACCCCTATTATTTAATATCTTTATTAATGGCCTACACTCCTCCTGTCCACACTCATTTGTCATAAAATATCCTGACGATTCCACCATCACCTCCTCCTCTGACAATATCACCCACCTTTACACTATCACTCAAGAGTGTCTGTATTCAGCTGAAAAATGGCTAACTTCCAACCAATTGCTAGTTAACCCTAAGAAAACAAAACTTCTCCTATTCCTTCATAAGTGTCTCCAGCATCATAAAGCTACCTTTACTGTCTGCTCCCTTAACAACTCATCATCTCTGTTGAACCTCACACCATATTGCTTGGATGACCAACTAAAGTTTGATCTCCATATTCAGCAGTGTATCAAAAAGGCACATCAAAAATTAGACTTACTATATAGGTATAAAAAATTCCTCACAGATATCTCTAGGCTCTTTCTTGCACAAGCATTCCTACTCCCCAATCTTCTTTATCCTGCCCCTATTCTCACTAATATCCAATCCAATCTTCTGTCAAAACTGGAACTCACTTATAACAAAATTGTAATATTTGCCTCTAACCAACCCTACCTCTCTCACTATTGCCTAGCCTTGAAAAACCTGCAGTGGCTGTAATTTCATCATCAAATCCTACTACACCAGCTTCTCATAGCTTATTCTATCTGACATGAACCCTCCTCCTGTCCCTCTTTCTCTACCCCCATTAAGCCCTATACTCCAAAATGCACCCTCCATAATTCCTAAGAGCATCTTCTGCAAGTCTATGCACCCAAAAAAAACATTGGTAAACTCCTTTACAGCTACTAAGTGGAAATGCTTGGAATAAATTACCACTAAATGTTAGACAGAACTCTAACCCCAACTCTTTCAAAACAACACTAAAGGAAATTCTGTGTATATGATGCGCATGCTTATGCTATGACCCAACTTAATCCACCTCCCCTCCTATAATACTGTTGCAGCAACATTTTCTTCTGCTTCTAATAAAGTCTACTAATAGTCAGTAGTTCCTAAAGCTTCCACAACTGTAGTCTTGGAAATTGGATCTTGTCCTGGGCCTATCTCCTGTTTATATATTTGTTATTTCCTGTTTTACAGACGTATCTATATTTTCTGCATTCTGCTTACTATTGAATGAAACTTTGTACTACATTATCTTTTCAATTTAATGACCATTTTCTAGCATGTTGTTTCAACATACACCTCATAAATATTGTAATTATTGTAATTTTAGTTATAACTCTGTTGTGTGATTACTTTTGTTAGTTTTACTTCTTGGAGCATTTCTCCTCGGGCCTCTACTGAAAAGGGCTGCTGCCCAGTCAGATTAACCTGGTCAATAAATGTCAAATAACTAACTGAATAAATAAATGAGAAGCATGTAAATACAGAAAAAAAAGATGGAAAAGAGAGAATACTGGACATGTTCAAAGAGAAAAGGGGCCTGAATTTGAAGCTAAAGGGTAACATGAGCTATTAAAGGGATGGTATAGGAAAGAGTTACTAAGAAACCTCATACTTCTGAAAACTTGAACAAAAATAATTGCCAACAGAATGTCTAATATTACAGAAAATCACATCCTCATGAAAGCAACACACAGAGGTTTATAAAAAGCACAAAATTCCTTATTGTAGAGGCAAGCTCCCTGAACTCACCATGTGTGGGTAACCCCTCATACCCCAAATCTCTCTCTTTCTCTCTCTCTGTATACAGGGGTCTATGTCATATTGGTGGCAGACCATAGTATCAAACAATGGAATATTGATATTCAAAATATAAGCTCTTGCTGCCCCTATAGTGCCTCTTTTAGGCAAGGTTCAAATAACAAATTCACCACCATAACAGGAACAAGTAAGCAAAAACTGAGGGTAATGCTACTCAATGCTAGAAGTCTAAATCTCAAAATGCACTCACTCGAGGCACTCCTTAAAATGGAGAACATCGATATCTGTGGCTGAGACCTGGTTCAAGGCTCCAGAGAGCACCTCTGCACTACCAGGCTATAACTCATACCACACTTTTCAGTCATGTAACCTGGACCAAAACACCAAAGGCGGAGGTGTGTCCATATTCATTAAGGATATCCACACCTCCAGGCTAGTTGCTCAGCAAAATGCATCCGAGGTTATCCAAGTGCAACTAACTCTGGACAAAACGGCAATCCAAACTGTAGCTTGCTACAGATCCCCCACCATGCCCCAGGATTCCCACTCCTCTTTTCTTGATGCACTGGAAAATATTAGGGTTCAACCAAACACCCTAATAATGGGCAACTTCAACTACCCCATCATTAACTGGGAAAACTACTCATGTACCAACTTCTTAGCTCAACGCTTTTTGGAATTCATAAACTCCAATGCCCTGGATCAACTTATCCACACCTGCACCAGCGGCAACAATATCCTAGACCTAGTCATTACCAACATAAGTTACCAGTGTTCTACAGCTGAAGTCAACTCCTCATTGATCCGATCCAACCATAATCTAATCACCCTTGATATCCACATCCCGCCCCCGCCCCCACCCCCCATTACGGAAACAATGGTAAAAAGATTCTCCAAAGCCAACTTCATCCTTCTTAAGACAGAAGTGGTGAACTTCATGACACCCATGCAGATGAACAATACAGTTACAATTGCTGAATCCTACACAAATACACTCTATAAGCACTTACACGAGTGCATGGATCCTGCTATCCCAAACAGAACCAGGACGCTATCCTCCCAAAAGGAAGCCAATCTGATGGTCCTCTGCCATAAACAAACTGTACAACAGAAGGAAGAAGCTGTTGACAAAAGAGAGTAAAATCCCATGAGTGGAGGAGATCCCTGGTCAGCCTCAGTAAGAAACTGAGATCCCTTATAAGATCCTCCAAAGCTAGCTACAAAAACAAAATTGCCACTAATTCTAAGGACAACCACAAAGCATTCTATAGCTATGTTAAGAATCTCAATGGCAACACAAAGATCTGCTCTGAGTTACAGCACAACGGCACAAAAAGTACAGAACCAACTGATATTGCAAACATCCTGGCAGATAGGTTCAGTGCTAACTTTACCCCACCTCACCCCGTAAAGGGCCCATATCTATACAGGAAGAATGCAGAGTCCCTGTAATCACAACTACGCAGGTAAAAGCTGCACTCTCTAAAGCCAAAAACACAGCATCCATGGGACCGGACAACATCCCAGGCTGCGTTTTACATGAAGTTCAGAACGAACTGGCTCCCCACTTAAGCACCATGTTCAATAATAGGCTTGCATCAGGCTTTGTGCCCACTGAATGGTGCAAAGCAAAAGTTATCCCACTCCAAAAAGGGGGAGCCATGACTGATCCCGGGAGCTATCGACCTATTAGCCTAACGAGCCTGGTCTGCAAGGCCATGGAACGTATCATCATGGAACTCATAAACAAAGACATTGGTAATCTCCAAACTCTGGATCCTACCCAGTTTGGGTTTGTGAAAGGCAGATCATGCCTCCTGAACCTGATTGACTTCTTTGAGGCAGTCTGCAAAGCCGTAGATGAGGGTAAGGTGGTTCACACAGCCTATTCGCCAAGGCTTTCAACACCATCCCCCATTCTGGAAATATAGCTAGCCTCACTAAACTAGGTATAAATCCCTATGTCACAAGATGGGTTGCCAACTGGCTCACTGACAGAACCCACACTGTAAAAGTTGCAGACTCCAAATCTGACCTCAAAGCAGTGACAAGTGGAGTACCATAGGGTTCAGTCCTGGGACCTCTCCTGTTTGGTATCTACTTCTCTGAAGTACAGGCTAACACAGAAGGCCTCTGGCTAATGAAGTTCACAGATGACTGCAAACTAGGAGCCATAGTCAAGTCCCAAGATGATGTGGGCATCCTACAGAAGGGCCTCGCTGAGACAGATGCCTGGTGTCAGAGCCATGGCCTCAAGCTCAATGCCAAAAAGTGCAGTGTCATCCCCTTTGGTAAAAACTCTGTACCCATGAGCTACCACATAGGCAGCAATCTACTTGACACCGAATGTGCGATAAAAGACCTTGGGACCCAAGTGGATAGTAATCTCTCCTTTGATAGTCACATCGCCATAGTAGTCAGGAAGTCCTTCTACGTGGCACACCACATCATAAAAGAGTTCTCATCCAGGAAAAAAGAGGTCAAGGTCATTGTTCCTCTCTACTCGTCACTCATTAGACCCATTATAGAGTGCAATGCCTCTTTTGGAATGTACCTCACAAGACATCTGCAACAGCTGGAAAGGCCACAAAAGTACCTCACAAAGAGGATTACTGGCCTCAAACAAATGCCCTACACTGACCGCCTCAAAAAATTCCAGCTTTACTCCATAGCATATCGCCTACTCCGAGGTGATCTCTGCCTAACATATAAAGCTATGTCAAACCCAGAGCTGTTGGACATGCTACACCTAAAAAAATCCCAATCCCTCTGAGCTACATGTTCTAGAGACCTAAACCGTGTCACCACAATAAACAGAACTTGTTGGAGGGAGAGATTCCTGTCCCAGAGACTTCCCATACTCTGGAACAGGCTACCCATCTATATCAAGCAAAGATCTTCATTAGCACTCTTCAAGAAAAATCTTGATGAGTGGATGGGAAATAGGAAATACACCCTGGGGATCACTTCTGTGTCTCTGCTCGACAGTGGCACAGGAAATTAACGTTCTTGGGTGGCGTAAGCCAGCGAACCTTGTTGGCTAGGCTTAAGTAGACCCTTGGGCCGATAGCCTAGTTTCTACCTATGAACCTATATCAAACCAGCTTTTCAGCTTCATACTAGTAAAACAAAACACCCCCAACATATTATATATATTGAATATAGGATTACTACAGCTTGGGTAAATACCTGATCCCAACAAATACCAGCCTGTAACTGTAAAGCTGGATTGATGCTCTGAACATCAATATTCCAATATTCAGTACTGCAATCTGGCTATAATACAACATAGACCAGTATATCTATTTATCTATGTATCTATGTATCTGTCTATTTACCCATCTGTCTGTCTATCTATCTATCTATCTATCTATCTATCTATCTATCTATCTATATGTGTGTGTGTGTGTGTGTGTGTGTGTGTGTGTGTACACACACACACACATGATCTAAGGTCACACTAAGTTAGTGAAAATGGAAAAATTGGAGAAGAAACTTAAAAATCACCCTAACTCATGAAATCTTAAAATTCCCTTTAGTCTTCCTTATCAGTCAAACTACCAGTTCTTTGCTATTCAGTTTCCTAGCACAACCTCTAGGAGTTAGAGGGGATTTTAGAAGTAAATTGAATTACTTGGAAACCATGCATATTTTAAATTATGGTACCCTTCATCCCAAAGGATTAAATTTGGAATTTTTAAATAATATATGTTCAGTATTTTTTCTGAATTACAGCATGTCAGTTTTGTACTATTACTGGCTGGGGTTAGGGTGAGATTTTTCTGAACTGGTATTACAAAGGGTTAAGCAAATTTCCAATTAATTAACATAACAATGAATAAGATTGGATTCTTGGTTAATAGCTATGTGTATAAATCATGGATGTGTGAACAGTTTTGCATCATTTGAAGGCAACATGCCATGGTACCAGATCGATTGATGAAGTAAAGAGGAAGAATTTCAGCTTCTCTGTGTGTTTCGATTTTTTTTTTTGATTTATCAGTCATATGCTGATTGTGTTCAGACTTGTATGTCCCCTCTCTCAAGAGTTTCAGCCTGATTTTACTACTATAAAAGATTGACAGAGGGATACCCATCAATGGCTGATGTGGAGGTGACATAAACTCAGCCTTGGGGAAACTTAGGCTATGTTATTTTATGTTATTCTTCACACCTCACCACTTCCTTTACTTTCTTCATAAATAATGTAAGGGTGAAATAATCTAGAATTTATATACTGTATCTTGTGTTTTGAGTGTAGTTCTTGTTTACAGACTTCACACTTTAACTCCCGATTTCTGCCGTTGTCAATACATCTTATTTCCAGTTTGGGAATATATCCATTATTAAGCCCATAATTCCTTCCTCTCTAGCAATGGCATTTTAGGAGCAAGTTATGTTTCAATTGGACAGCTTCAGAGCACTTTATCTTACCTTTTGTTCAGTGAATGTAGAATTCTGCTATAAAATTACTTTTTATTTGTTCTTTTTTTTTTTTTTTTTTTTTTTTGTTCCCCCTACATCATTCTTATGGCACTGTGCCTCACGCAGGGTGTACCAACTACTCCAATCCCTGAATTTGCACTGTTAATTTGCTGGGGGCAATCAATGAACGTAAGGGTTTCTTTGGGGGTCTCAGCCATCCTTATTCTGTTGAGATATTTTGATTATGTCCTACCCACTTTCTCCTCATTTGCAATGCCTGTGATTGTGCCTGGTGGGCAGGCATGCAATGAAGATGTTGTAGCATATCACCCTGCCTGCACAACAGTTGAACTATGATCACCCTCACCTCCTCTTTGGATCACATCTCCTGCCATGTGATGTCCCCACCCTTCTTAAGGGATCACACTAGGAGATGTCCGCATCACAACCCTCCCCTTTGGATGGTAATGCCCATTACTCGGTGCCATTCTGTTAGTTGGATGAGACACTAATTTAACCTGTGTCACTTAGGCTATAGTCAGGGTTTTATGTCACTGTGTCACTGGAGCAGCATTTCTGCTGCAAAATTAATGTCTGGCATGTCTATAACTAGTCATACCGCACATGTCTTATTGCAGCTGCATTTACAATGCACCTCAATCTTTCTTCACACCAACCATGTTTATCCTAATCTGGGTCTTGCCTGTCAGAATGAGATTGTAGGATTCATCTAGACACCAAAGACCCACATGTGAGGGGCTGGTAGCAAGTTCACTGACTCACTGAGAGACCTCATTCAGAATTCTCTTTGTATACCTTGCCCCCTCTTATGGAATCAGCTACAGTCTTCCTTAATTAACATTTTTTTCTGGAGATGTCTGAAGTACCACCTACTCTGAAAAGTCTATCTAGATCTGAATAAAGACTGCATCTATTTTTTTTTTAAGTTTGGTGCTTTTTTATGAGTTTAGTTTAGACAGTTTGCAGTATTTGAGCTTTTATAAATCTGCCCATTTTTAATATTATATGTTATGTTATTTTTTATTAGTGCAATGCTTAAACCTTAATCATTTAAGTACACTAACTAAATGACTGACAATCTAACATAACTAACTAAACTAACTCACTAAAAAGTGAAAACAGGGCAGGAGCATAAATGCATGGATTTTCTTGGTGTGACAATTTAACAGATGGAGCCTAGTAAATTGGTGAACAGCATGGTGACAGTTGTTAACTCTTTCCTTCCAATGGAGCTCAGGAAGTTTGCACTGTAGCTTCCAATGGGCGGAGCCTAAGATTTTAATAAAATCAAATGACATTCTTACATTTCAAACAAATGTACATATCTCTGTAACCATAGGAGTTACTAAATAAGTGTAAATGCAAACTCTTCAGCATAAAATATTTTTATAGTGGCAGTATTCTTTAGGTTCTAGGTCTTAAACTGGATTTTATAAGTCACAGTAAACACAGTAACTACTATGTTTGTAATATTTTATAAACAACTTACAATATCTCTGCAACAATGCAAGTTATACACATACTGTTGGCTACATTTTGTCCACAGAGCTGAGAGCTTTCATATGAGGCTAAGTAGTTTTGTCTGTGCTATTTTGCTTGTCAGGATACTTAGAAAAACATGAAATTTATTACAATATAAATAAATATTATATTGACAAAAAATGATCTCTCTTTACCTGCACTAAACAGACAGAACAGATGGTACAACAATATAATCTTTGTAGGATGTAAAGGAACCAAAACCACAACTGATACTTCCATAACTTTCCAAAACTGCTATAGTTCAAACTGTTAGTTAATTTATCCCAGCAGAAAAAAAAAACTCTATTCTCCACTTTATAATATGAAAAAAAAAAAAAAAGAGATAAAGAACAGAGTTGGGGGGGAGGGGTGAAACTGATGTGTAAAGGCAAATCTTGGAGAAGCAGTTTTCCAGTCTAGAAATGAGGAGTTTCTAATTTAGTATTGGAAGTAATTGCTGTCAGTTATCCTGACACAACAGGCAGGAAGTTGCTGTTTTCTGGTGATTCAGTATAAACTTTGCAAACTCTAAAATTCATGTTAAAGATAATGTTTTTCGTCTTTTCCCAGTTAAGGGTTGCCACAGCAGAATGCTGGTCTGCTAATGATTGGCAGTGGATTTTTACAGTGCCAAGGTGCCAGCCCGACACCCAACCTTCAAAGAAGGCACACCCATTCACGCACACACCTACCTGTATGTCTTTAAATGTCACTTGACCATGGTGAGGACATGCAGACTCCAAACAGAAGGCCCTCCAACTGAGAATCAAACTGGAAAACCTCTTGCTGTGAGGTGACAATGCTAACCGCTGTACCACCGCGGCCTAAAATTCCTGTTATTTACATGATAAAAAGAAGGGGTTTTAAACTGAGCACCTTCTGTTTGTAAATGTTCACGAGTACTTTCTAAAGAGATTGCATTTCCAGTTAAAGTTTCAAGGAATTAAATATTTTTGATACATTTTTGTTTACTTTAAAAAGTTTGGAGGTTTATACTGCCCAATGAGTTGAAGATTATTTTTTGCTTCTAGATGAATTAACCTACACATAGCTATGCTTTACCTGATTTTACTCAGTAAAAGAGGTCA